>NC_058131.1:468325641-468405874 GCF_016433145.1 Gracilinanus agilis | reverse complement strand
AGGGGAGAGTAATGAATGTTGGAGGGGATGTGGCAAAATTGGGACATTAATGCATTGCTGGTGGAGTTGTGAACTGATCCAGCCATTCTGGCTGGCAATTTGGAATCATGCTCAAAGGGCTATAAAAGAATGCCTGCCCTTTGACCCAGCCATACCATTGTTGGGTTTGTACCCCAAAGAGATCATAGATAAACAGACATGTACAAAAATATTTATAGCTGCGCTTTTTGTGGTGGCAAAAAACTGGAAAAGGAGGGTATGTCCTTCAATTGGGGAATGGCTGAACAAACTGTGGTATATGCGGGTGATGGAATACTATTGTGCTAAAAGGAATAATAAACTGGAGGAGTTCCAGGCGAACTGGAGAGACCTCCGGGATCTGATGCAGAGCGAAAGGAGCAGAGCCAAAAGAACATTGTACACAGAGACTGATATACTGTGGTAAAATTGAATGTAATGGGCTTCTGTACCAGCAGCAATGCAATGACCCAGGACAATTCTGAGGGATTTAAGGTAAAGAAAGCTACCCACATTCAGAGGAAGGACTGCAGGAGAGGAAACATATAAGAAAAGCAACTGCTTGAACGCATGGGTCGGGGCAGACATGATTGAGGGTGTGGACTCGAAACTACCACACCAATGCAACCACCAACAATTGGGAAATTGGTCTTGATCAAGGACACATGACAAAACCAGTGGAAAAGTGCGTCGGCCATGGGTGGGGGGAGTGCGGGGGGTGAAGGGGAAAATAGGAGCATGAAACATGTAACCATGTTAAAAATGATTATTAATAAATGTTAAAAAAATAAAAAAATAAAAAGGGCCAACAAATACAGGATCATAGGATTGAAAGCCGAAAAGGATCTTAAAATATTCTTCCTTGCTTCCATTTCTTTGACCATTTGTTCAGTGCTCAACTCAAGTACTACCTCCTATGTAAGGCCTTTCCTAATCCATCCCACCTAAATAGTGCCCCCCCACCAAAAAAATTACTTTCTACATACTTTGTATTTATTCGTGTGTATTTTCCCCAGTAGAAAATGAATTTCTTGAGGGTAAGGATTTTGTTTTTAGTTCTTTTTATTTTGTAACCGTGGTATTTATTAAATGCTTATTGATTTATTGATTCATTTGACGAAAGTTTATAATCCAAACCTCTTACTCCATGCCCTGATATTCAATCATTCCCCTGACCCTAATATATTTAAAGTCCTACATTTTAAGTGGCTTGCCCCAAATTGTATAGTGAGTAATAAACTGATTCAAGATTTTAATCCAGGTACTGGGGCTCCAGTTCTAAAGCTAATATGTATTCTCTAAATCATATTTTTAAGCACTCAATTTTTTCAAAATTTCAAATCACTCAAATGGGGTTTTTTGTATTTTATTGTTTTTAAAAAGATAAGAATAGTTAACTACTTTATTTCATTGATCAGACCAAGACCAGATCTTTTAAAAAAACACAAAACACTAAATATGCCCAGCGTTAAAAATCTGCTGGCTCTGAAAAAATGGGGAAATAACTTACTTTGGCTTGTATGGTATTTATATTTGGGGTCACAAGGGAGACAGAATATCCACCAAACTGAGCCAAAATAGAAATGAGTGTTAAATAAATATCAGAAGCTACAGCACTCTGGCTCAGTGGCAAGAATGGACATTTCTCCTTCTACCTGTTTTAAACCTTGAGCCCAGTATACACCTTTTGTTCAGAAAAACCCAAGACTAGTAGAGATTTATCTTTGTAGCTGGAATTTGTCATGTGCCTCATGCATTCATCTTATTGGCCTCTTGTATGCTGGATTATGGGACTAACATTTCAATATTCCCAATGGAAGCCTCTCCATCACAGAAGAGGTGTAATGGGGTAAGGTGAGAGGTCAAGGAGAACACAGAATCAAACTCTGTGACTCTTCCTGGCTTAATAGAGGTTAATTGATACAAAAACTATTCTCTACTATAGTCTGTGATGGGAGTTAATTTCTTTTTCAATGGTGGTGTCATACTGTAGGTTTATGAGACAGCATTTCCTTTTTTGGTTCCCAGCAGCTGCCCACTGGAGTCTCATCGTCTTGTCCTATTGATTCCCCTTTAATCAAGTTAAGGCGTGTGTACAGAGCTGCAAAGTGGCTTTTTGACCTAATCTGTCCTCTTCCACCATTATCACCTTAATGCCTATCCTTGTTCTTTCCTTCTTTTTAGGATTACAAATGTCTTTGTCCCTTCAAATTATCTCCAGTCAGAAATGCACAGTAACAAGATTAGAGTTTATCTTTTGCCAGGATTGGAATTTTTTTTATGTATGTATAACCCTAAGATTCAAGGCTGGTCCTAGGGAATATTGTGAAATAAACCAAACTTAATTTTGGTGACTTTATTTCCTATTTTCAGCAGGTCCCTATTTTGTCTTATTATACCCAATTTCGTAATCTTTCCTTCTACCTTTCCAATAAATAAAAGTTTATTAGTGTTGCATCTTGTTGTCTCAGGTACAGAGAAATATTCATTAATTAAGAGTTCATTAGGAAATAGGGTTAATTAGCAAAAATTATTGATAGATACATAATCCAACTGTCTTTCCCAAATCTTGGGAAAATCTGTCCCATCAATCATCTCTGAGATTCCATTCAGATTTAAAGAAAGCCTTGAGAGCCAGGCCTAGAGACGGGAGGTCCTAGGTTCAAAGCCGGCCTCAGACACTTCCCAGCTGTGTGACCCTGGGCAAGTCACTTGACCCCCATTTCCTACCCTTACCACTCTTCCACCTATAAGTCAATACACAGAAGTTAAGGGTTTAAAAAAAAAAACAGATTTAAAGAAAGCCAACTCACTCATCCCTCTTATGTATCTATCAATAAATTTTGCTAATTAACCCTATTTCCTAATGAATTCTTAATTAATTAATGAATATTTCTCTACACAGGGCACTGCTCAGAACTAGTAAAACTGTAATGGTTTAACTTCTCCCAGGGAGATTCTAATTGAAAAAAAGGCCTTGACACCCCCACTACCACCACCACCTCCATCCACTCACCCTCAACACTGTGAGGGGGGAAAAGAAGAAATTTCTAATGGTCACTTTTTCAGATATTATCTCTGGGGAAGGCCCATGAATTTAAATGAAGAAAATAATTACAATTTTATTTTCACCTTCGATAATGAATGTAAGACAAACCACCATAATATTTGGATTTATCTGATTATAAAAGGGCACCATAGCCCAAAAATGATTAAGAACCATAAAGAGGGTAGGGAGGTTATGGGAGCTTTTCTGGATGTTCTTCAAATAATACCATCTATACATAAAACAGACCCTGCTTAACTTCATGTCAACATCAACCCCCATTTTATACTTAACTAGCCCTCTTTTGGTTGAAGTTTATGCTTACCCTAGCATCACTCACTATTACTCCCACTGCCACTCCTGTACCTTAAAGCTAAAAGTGCAGGTAGCCAATGCCAGCAATAGCAGATGCCACAAAGGAGGCTTATCACTAGTATTTTTTTTAAAAAGATATTTTTTTTACCAATTACATGTAAATAACACTTTTCCACATATGTTTTTCTGAAGCTATTAGATCCAAATTGTCTCTTCCCTCTCCCTTCCCAGAAATGGTTAGCAAGTTGATCTGGGTTATACATGTATTAACATGCAAAACCCATTTCCATATTGGTCATTGTCATAAGAGAATACTCACACAAAACCAAAACCCCAAAATAAAAACACATAAACTAAAGTGAAAAATATTGTGTTTTCATCTGCATTCTGACTCTAACAGTTCTTTCTCTGGAAATGGATAAGTATTTTTTGTCATTAAGTTCCTCAGAATTATCCCGGATCATTTTATGGCTGAGAGTATCTGTCTTTCACAGTTGATCATTCCACAATATTGCTCTTACTGTGTACAATGTTCTTTTGGTTCTGATTTTTTCATTTTGCATCAGTTTATGTAGGCCTTTCCAGCTCTTTCTGAATTCCTCCTGTTTATCATTTCTTACAGCATAATAGTATTCCATTACTATCACATACCACAATTTGCTCAGCCATTCCCTAATTGATGGACATCCCCTCAATTTCCAATTCTTTGTCACCACAAAAAGGGCTACTATAAATATTTTTGAATAAGTATTAATAATACTTTTGAATAAAGTCCTTCCCCCAGTTTTAAATTTTTTCTTTGGGATACAGACCTAGAAGCAGCATTGATCCATCAAAGGGTATGAACAGTTTTATAGCCCT
Source organism: Gracilinanus agilis (assembly GCF_016433145.1). NCBI lineage: Eukaryota > Metazoa > Chordata > Mammalia > Didelphimorphia > Didelphidae > Gracilinanus > Gracilinanus agilis. The sequence goes on along the minus strand of NC_058131.1, from coordinate 468,401,634 downwards.
TTGGGCATAGTTCTAAATTGCCCTCTGAAATGGTTGGGTCAGTTCACAACTCCACTAACAATACATTAGTGGCCCAATTTTGCCATATCCCCTCCAAAATTTATCATTTTCCTTTACTATCATATTAGCTAATCTCATAGGTGTGAGGTGGGGCCTCAGCATTATTTTAATTTTCATTTCTCTAATCATCTTGATTTTGAAATTTTTTTTCATATGATTATTGATAGCTTTGATTTCTTTATCTGAAAACTATTTGTATCCTTTGACTTTTTGTCAATTGTGGAATGGCTTGTATTCTTATAAATTTGAGTTAGTTCTTTATATATTTGAGAAATGAGATCTTTATAAGATAAATTTGTTTAAAAATTTTTTTCACAGTTTGTTGTTTCCCTTCTAATTTTCATTTACAGTTGTTTTTTTGTAAAAACCTTTTAAATTTAGTAGTCAAAATTATTCATTATACTTCTTGTCATTCATGTTCTCTATCTCTTGTTTGGTCATGAATTCTACCCCTCTTTATAGATCTGACAGGTAAATTATTCTACATTCTCCTAATTTGTTTATGGTATTCCCTTTTGAGTCTAAATCATATACTCATTTTGACCCTATCTTGGTATAGGGTGTGAGATATTGTTCTATACCAGTGATTCCCAAAGTGGGCGCAACCACTCCCTGGTGGGTGCTGCAGTGATCCATGAGAGCCGTGATGGCCACAGGTGCATTTATCTTTCCTATTAATTGCTATCAAAAATTTTTAAATTAATTTCCAGGGATGCTAAGTAATATTTTTTCTGGAAAGGGGGCGGTAGGCCAGAAAAGAATGGGAACCACTGGTCTATACCTAGTTTTTGCCATACTGTTTTCCAAGCAGTTTTTGTCAAATAGTGAGTTCTTATCAGAAAGGCTAGAATCTTTTGGTTGATCAAACACTAGATTGCGGAGGTCATTTACCCCTAATCTATTCCACTGGGCCACCATTCTGTTTCCTAGCCAGTACTAGATTATTTTGATGATTGTTGTTTTATAGTACAGTTTGAGATCTGTTACTGCTAGGTTACTTTCCTTCACATTTTTTTTCATCAATTCCCTTGATATTCTTGATCTTTTGTTTTCCAAATTAATTTTGTTATTTTTTTCTAGTTCCATAAAATAATTTCTTGGTAGTTTGGTATGGCACTGAATAAGCAAATTAATTTAAGTAAAATTGTCATTTTTATTATATGAACTTGGCTTACCATGAACAATAAATGTTTTTTCCAATTGTTTAGATCTGACTATTTATGTAAGAATTATTTTTGCAATTGTGTTCATATAATTCCTGTGATAGTCTTGGCAAATAGATTCTCAAGTATTTTATATTGTCTAAAGTTATTTTGTTTTTTTTATTTAATCTTTATTTTATTCCAATAACAAATTTACACATAAGTTTTCCAAAATTATATGATTCATGTTGTCTCCCTCCCATCTCCCTCCCCCTTCCCAGAGCTAATAAGCAATTCTCCTGGGTTATACGTATATTAGCATTCAAAACATATTTTCATATTATTCATTTTTAAGAGACTAATCTTATAAAACCAAAATTCCAAATCATATACCCAAATAAACATGTGATAGATCATATGATTTCATTTGCATTTCTACTCCAATAGTTCTTTCTGTAGATGTGGATAGTATTCTTTTTCATAAGTCCCTTATTAATATTACTCAAGGGAAAGAGTATTTGATTTGGAATAAGAGGACCTGGCTTAAAATCCTTGATTTGCTTCTTACTATGTAGGTGACTTTGGGCAAGTTTATTCATCCCTCTGGACCTCAGTTTCCTCAGCTGTAAAATGACAGAATTTGGACTTAATGATTTCTAATGTCTCTTCCAACTATACTTCTCTGATCCAAGTTGACTCCCTGGCTGAATTTTGGTTGTCTACATCTGTCATGTAAATTAAGATACACCTAATAACTTATCACTTTGTAAACATTATTTATACCTACTATATGTAGGGCACCTTTTTAATATTACATAAAAGCATATTAAATGACACCTGACATACTTCACTATTAACCATAATCTTAGTCTTTAAACTTCAGAGTAGCTTAAATGAATCTGACATATTGGTAATAGTGTTAAATTTTCTCTGTATTAATTATATTCTAATTTATTTCTCTAGCATCTAGTTGGCTTACAAACAATTACTTGATATAACTGATAATCATACCTTAAAAGGATCACAATAAAATAGTCAAGAGAGCAACATGGAAGGTCCTAGAAGCATTGAGTTTTCTCACAAACATTCTCAGCAAAGATTTAAAAGTGCACCAGATAGCACAATGATCAAGGAGACCAAAGGAAAACAGCATTACACTTTTCTACATACTCCAGACTACCCAAAGCCTATGCATGCTTGGAGAGAGAAATGACATGGGGAGGTGGAGGCCAGCGTGAACTTCAATGAACACAGTATGAAGCCTGTAAAAGCTCTGAGCAGGGATAGGGAAAGGAAAGGAGAATAAAGAGTGGGAACTAAAGGGAGGAGGTAAACAGTACCTGAAACCTGCAAGAACTCTGAGTGGGAACATGCAAAAGGGGTCAGAAACTAGTCATACCTCTGGTAAATAAGAACTATTTAATAATAAAGATATTAATAATAAAGATATAAAAATAATAACTAATAAGAAGGCCTGCAGGGGCTCTAAATGGAGATGTGTTGGGCCACCAGCAACCACAAGGCCAAAAAGAGTGAGAAACAAAGGCAAAAGATTGTTACTGAGTATTAACAGAGCTGAGTATCAGCTGCCTCCACAGAACAGCAATATCATACTACAAAGGGGTTTGGACTAAACAAGCCACTCTTAAAACATTACAAGAAAGCACAGACTCTGGCCCTGACACAAAGTTTCAACCCAGGAACTAAGACTAGAGAAGTAAATAAAAGGAATCTTTGAATACAAAGAAGAAATGACATAGGTTGCAAAAAAAGTCCAAAAGGGCTTCTAAACCCAAAAGAAGACAATAACCTCAAAAGTGACTTTAAGAAATAAAGATAAGAAAAAGGAAATTAGATGTGAAGTTCACGTTTTTGAGGGGGGAAATGAAAGGAAAATTAATAACTTCCTACAGAATGTGAAAAAAACTTATTTAAGAAAAAAGTAGGATGAAACAAATAGAAATCAATAATTCTGTAAAATAACAAAATATTAGAACAAAAAAAAAGGCTGAAAAATTAAGAAAACATGAAAGTTGTCTGCTATAAAAAACAACTAACCTGGAAAACGTGTCAGAAAAATGTAACCAGACTTCTTGGAAACAATGACCAAACAAAAAAATCTAAATACTCAGTTTTAAGCAAGGTTTTTCAAATGACACCTCCCAGATTAACTCAGCAAATAGCTGACCTCCCACAATATATTACTAAGGATATTGCATATCCTTGCTATAATGGGGCAAAGTACCAATATCTCTAATGGATATAAAAATATTAATTAATATTAATTTAAAATATTAGCAAAGATGTTAGAGCAATATATTTAAAAGATTATACACTATGACCAGGACCTGGATTTGTTGGCTCAGTACCACAGAATTCATTATTTGAAATAATTGCAATCTAGTTGTACTAGCAAAATTATGAAACAATGAATCATATTAGTAACAAAAACAATAAAACTGATGATTATATGGTTGCAAAAAAAGTTTTTGACAACATGAGCATTAAAAGCCTAGAAATAAATACTTTTCTTTAATCTGTTGAATAGTCTGTATATAATCTATTTATCCATCCATCCATCTATCTCTCTATCTATGTGATAGCAATTGTTACAGAGAATAGAGTGCTGCACTTGGGAGTCAAGAAGATCTACATCCAAATCCTATCTCAGATATTTATTAGCTTTGTGTCACTGGGCAAATCAATCATTTTTAGCCTCAGTGTCCTCATCTGTAAAGTGGGGATAAAAACACCCCCCTGAAAGAGGCATTTTGAGGATCAAATTGAGATAGTATTTGTAAAACACTTTGGAAACTTTAAAGTGTTATATAAATGCTTGCTAGTATCATGAAAGGTAAAGCATATATTCCATTGTCACAACTATTATTTAATGTAATTCTAGAGATGTAATATGTAGCAATAAGGTAAGAAAAAATAAATTTGAAAAATAAACATAAGCAAAGAAGGAACAAAATAATCACTTTTTTACAGATAATATCTGACGATTTATTTAGATAAACCTAGAAATGTTACTAAGAAGCTAATCACCATAATCATAACTTAAGAAACACAGTAGTATGTAAAATTAGCCCACAAGAACGATGAGCCTTTCAGGATATTGCCAACAAAACTCAGTGGGAAGAGAGTCTAAAAAATACAAATTCTACTTAAAACAACTGCAGAATGCATAAACTATCTAGGAAGCCACCTCCAAGATATGCCAAGGACTTATATGAATGCAAACACAAAACATTTTTTACAAAAATAAAAGCTCAAAGAATTAAACATATGCTATTCATTTTTTAGACCATACTAATGAGTGAGATGGAATTAAGTGTGTGACTCTAAATGTAAAATATTTGGCTTACCGGCCCCACCCCCAGCATTCTCAGGGCAGAGGCATCCTAGTTGAGAAGGGAATGTGAGGGGCTGGTTTGTTACCTCTTGTTGGTTGTTTATCTAAAAAGTCCCAGGACAAGTCCGGGAGGAGGTTATTGATAGCAGGGCAAGAGTAGGGAGGAGAATATCTGTCAGGAGTATTTTAAAAAGTCTGTTCTTAAACCCAGGCTTTTACAGATTGTCATTAGGGAGATCTGCCACCTTTCTCAAAGAAGAATAAAACTATTGCTGCTTTATCATGGCTACTCTCTGATCCAATTTGTTTAAAGTGGGAAATCTTCAGGTCATTTATTTTTTATCCTACACACTATGTGAAGACTGGGTATTCAACAAACACAACCAAGAAAACTGGAAAGTTGTCTAACAGAAATCCGGTTTAGACCAATAGCATATGGCACAATTTAAATTCTAAATAAGTAGATGGCCTAGATATAAAAGGGTAAATCATGAACAAAAAAGAGGAAAAGGGAAGGAAGTATATTTTACTACTATGGATAGAATAGTTCTTGACAAGCAAATAATTGAGAGGCTCACAGGAGAATAAAATAGATAATTTTGTTTGTATAATATTGAAAAGTTTTTACAGAAACAAAATCAATGCAGTTAGAATTAGTTGAGAAATTTAACTGGGAAAAGTCTTCTTAGAAAGTTTCTCTATTAAAGATCTAATACAAAGAATCATAGAGAATCAATACAAATATAGAAGAATAAGAGTCATTCCCCAACAGATAAATTATTGAAGAATATGAATAGGTAGTTCTCAAAATAAGAAAGGAAAATTATCAATAGCCATGTTTTAAAATATTACATTTCACTAATGATAAGTGAAATGCAAATTAAAAGAACTCTGAAGTTCTACTTCATACCCATGAGATTAGCAAAAATGACCATTGTTGGAAATACTACATGATCAGATAAAAATGAGAATCAGAAGGACCAATCAAATTCTATCTTATGTACACAGACTCTATCTTGTCTTAATATATATACTCTCCTCCATTTTGTTATTCTGAGATGGGAAACTAGATTATATAAGCTATGTATTGTATCATATGTGCAGGTAGATTTAATTAATCACTATTTTTTCATTTTATGATTAAACAACCCAGAAACCAACTCCTTCCCCCATCCTAAACTTTACACCAATTAGAAATTAGATTACTTAATTTTGTATCCTTGTTGTTTTTTAATAATTACTTATAACTATATATAATTGTATATGATCATTTGATATTAGTAATATCAACATGAATTTGCATAACTATAATTGATTGGACTTTTGGATCTATTTGATTGTTTTTGTGCATAAAAATCTGCTTTATTCTATATTTGAGACATTTTGACTGAGGAATCTAATGACTTATTTTTTTAACCATCTAGTTAAGAGATCATTTATACTCAAATTGTTTCCTCAGTAATTATTAATTTTTGATTACATATGGGAGGTCAAGAAAACTAAATATAGTTGGGAACTATGAAATTATCCAACCATTCTGCAAAGCCATTTGGAATTATATATGAAGATGTCACTAAACTATAGATACCCTTTCACACAGTGGCACCACTACTAAGTATATACTCCTAAAGAGATCCAAGAGAGGGAAGGAACCATATATACAAAAATATTTATAGTAGCACCTTATGTTGTACCAAATGAATGAAAAAAAAAAGTAGATATCATCCATTAAAGAATGGTAGAACAAATTATGGCATGTGAATATAATGGAACATTTTGGGACCATAAGAAATAATGGAAAGAGAAAACTCAGAAACCTGGAAATATTAGAAAGAATTGAGAATAATTGTGTGTGCAACTGAGTGTGTCTAATTGAGAATAAAGTGTGCAAAAACCAGGAAAAATGTATACAATATTTTTTAAAAATACTAAAAGGCAACTCTAATCAGTGCAATGACTGATTAAAACAATGTGGTATAGTAAATAGAAAGTTGGACTTACCTCCAGATAACCTGGGTTGAAAACTTGCTTTAGGTACTTAATAGCTATGTTAAGTCAACAAGTATTTATTAAGCACACTATAAATACTTGTTGACTTAACATAGCTATTAAGTCTATTAATAAGTATGTTAACACTATGTGTGCTAAATAATAATAATACGTAATAATACTGGGCTACTGTGTGAATTTAATATGAATTGGGCCCCCTTATTTGTGCATGCATATTATGGTAGGAACAAGAGGTCCTTGCAGCTCTCTGGCTTCCTGGAAGAGGTTGGCTTAAAGTGCCACATGGAGGGTGATGTGTTCCAAAATCAGGACTCAGACTTATACTGAAGTTAAGCCTGGCCAATCAGAAATGCAGGAGAAGTGATGTCATTGGCCTCATAAGAAAAAGGCCAGTAGTGCACTTTTTTTTTTTTGCTAGGGACTCTCTCTCACCACTCTGGAGCATTTAAAGCTCTGCTTGAGCCATGGCTGGGAGCTCAAATGGAGGAAACATGGCATGGTGCACAGCTTAGAGTTTTTTAGTTAGGGTGGCCTACTGTTCTCTCTCTCTCTCTCTCTCTCTCTCTCTCTCTCTCTCTCTCTCTCTGTCTCTCTCTCTCTCTCGTTCTCTCTCAACTTAACCAATTATTATAAATTAATATATCATCTCCAAGGAATTTTAATGACTTATACAAAGAAAGGCAAAAGCAATCCTTTCTCTCAGGCTGATAGACAAGTTATTTAACCTCCATGGACTTTAGTTTTCACATCTCTAAAATGAGTGGATTGGACTCAGTGATTTCTAGGGTCTCTTTCATTCTAGATCTATGATCTTATAATTCCTGAAGACCAATAATAAAGTATTTTTCCTACCACATAGCAGAGAACTGCTATGGGCTACAAATGAAGAACAAGATATACATATGATACTCAAAAAAAGTGAGCATTTGTTTTCTTGACTATACTTCTTATAAGGGAGGCTTTTTCTTGGGGAAGGGGAGTAGACAATTATGGGGGCAGCTAGATTTCTCTGTGGATAAAGTGTTAGGCCTAGAGTCTGAAAGACCAGGGTTCTAATCCAGTGTTAGACACTTAGTAGTTATGTGACCTTGGGCAAGTTAGTAAACCCTTGCCTAAAATTGGAGAAGGAAATGACACACACTCCAGTATCTTTGTCAAGAAAACTCGATGGCCTTCATGGACAGGGTCATGAAGAGCTAGAACATGATTGAATAGTAACAAAAAAGTGATTTATGGGATGAGGGATAAGTGTGTGGATGAGTTATATAGTAAAGCAAAGTGAGGCAAAAGAAAAAACATCAAACATTTAAAAATACACAAAAGAAAGCAGGAAAAATTTAAAAGGTAACATAAGCAAAAAGGGCAGTGTTCATACTACTATGTAAATTTTAATACCTAATAAATTTGTATGTGAGAGATTCACAGTTTTGCATGCAATCCTCTTTCTTTGTATATAACAATGTTCATCTTTGTTCATGATTGAGAATTTTATAAGTTATAAGTAAATCAATAAATAAAATAATCATGATCAAGAAATGTAATATATAGAAACATAAATGCCAGGCTTTGAGTTCCCCTTCTGTGAAAAACAAAATAACCGATGCTATAAAATTGTCAACTAAAGACAGCTGTTTTAAACCATCTTGATATTCAGTATGAGTCAATCTTTTTCTCTTTTTAAGCTGCTTCACAGATTGTAATCACATTATAATGGGAATGGTAGACAAAAACTATCAAATTCTTTTCAAGGCAATCTTCTTGGTTCATCAGCATAGACAATCATTCCTTTCACTTCTGCAGTAAATAGGGAAATTTTAAGCAATATCTTTTGATTGGAGTTGGTCTTGAAAATGACTTAGCTGGGGGGCCTTACTTTAAATGCAACAAGACTGAAATGTAAAATGCCATTTACCCTGCAGTCTGAAAAAAGAAAGAATGAAGCAAGCACTTGTCATAGTTTTCTTAATGGTCTCTGATTGCTATTTGTGAAGCCTGGGCACTTCTCCTTCTTCAAAATCATCTTGGAGGGTTCCAGTACTTTTTCTTGCACTGTTTTAATCAAAAGGGGCTAAAAGGGAAATCATTTGACCCTTACAACAGCAGGGGTCTTCACATTTTGAGGTCTGAAAATGTTGTTTATTTAATTGACCTTAAAAAGAGATCCCTCAAAGTATAAATCAGTGACTGAGATGACACACTAACCTACTGTTAATATAGTGTGCTAATGTCTTGTTAGGAACAATTCATTGGAAAGGTGTTCCTTTCCAGAGAACTGCTATGGTAGTTATGAACAATTAACCATCTTAATTTTTAGGTTTGCTCTATAAGAATAGAAATATAATTTTTTGTGCTAAAAAATGGTATCTAAGGATAGATGAAATTAAATACTATATTTCACCCAACCCTATCCCACTTTCCATGTACGTTTATCCTTTATGAGCCTGAGTTTTCTCATTTGTTAAAGGCTGAAAAATAATACATTATCTACTTCATAGCATTGTTGTGAGGAAAGTACTTTGTAAATCTTAAAGTGCCATATGTGTGAATCATTTGTATAATTAAACCTAGACTACATCTATCATATATATGTGTTTGAAGAAATGGAAAATGCATTGAGCTTGGAATTAGAAGATCAAGGTTGGAACTCCCAGTTTTTTTACTTACTAGCTTGTAAAAGGGTGAAATGAAATTATATTTCTAAAGTACTGTGCATGACTTAAAGCGTTTACATAAATGTTAGCTATTATTAGCATTATTAGATATAATCCTTTTAAAATTGCTTCAATTTCTTCAGCAGGATATCTTTTATTTAAAACTTGAATATGCTAAGCAAAACAGACAATCTTAAATTATAGCATAAGAGATCATTTTGCCTATTTATAGGTAAAGAAGCTAGTTCCCTAAAAAGTAGATTTTATAAAGGCTGGATATCCAGAACTGTAACTCAGGTTTTCTGGCTTTTATCCCTTTTCACTTTGTGCTATATATCACTCAAATTAACTTATTTTATACTAACAGCATAACTTTCTTAAGCTTTCATTATTTACTTTTGGAGTAGGGTTTCATTCTCAGTCCATCCGTCAGGTCAATATTAATTGGTTTCCTCCTGAATAGTAGAGGGAAGGGAGATGGATACCCACTGGTAAGGAGTAAGGGAAAAGCAAGTATAACAAATGGAAATAATGTAGAAAGGTCCAAGTATCTCAAAATGGAAGTGATTTCTTAGGAAGGGCTACTTTGGTAGCTAAAACATTTGAGATGTTTTTGATGGAGAATGGGAATGAACAAGTTTTATACTGAATGAAAGAAATTGCTGAAAATCAAAGGAAGGAAGAAATCTATGGTTTGGGGGCAATCTTCAGTGTTGGTCTTCAAGTTCATTTATTTTCTTGAGATAAGACCTGTTCTTTCTGTATTTGAGCAAAGGAAAGAAAGAAAAATTACAGGTTAGCCAGTATCAAAGGCAGGCTTGGAATTTAGATAATTTCTGACTCCAAGTCCAGGCATCTTTCCACTACATCATTGTTAGAAGCTTTTCTTATAGAACTATAATATGATAATTTGCCATTTTGATTGCTTTTCAAACTCAGATTTTGAGTGTCAAATTATTGGCATACCATTTGACATTGGGTTACCTCTGAAAAAATATTATCTGGGAATGAGTTTTGCTTTTTGTAAGTTTTAACTGGAAGAGAGCACCACAAGATAACCTGTAGAAGGTAAATCAAGCTAATATGGCTTTACAAAAAACCAACAGAATGAAACATAGGATAGGAAAAAGAGGTTTAAATGTCTGTAACTTAATCCTCTATCTTTAAGCAAGATCCTATTTGCCATTTATCTACTATTTTATTAAAGTATAATAACTTCCCCACCAAATTACCAGAGCCCTTTTGAGACAGGAACACACACATGGAATTAACTTATTTATGTCAAATGAAAACTATAAAATTTTACAAATAAATTTCCAGGAAAGTCTCTTAGTTAAACTCTGTATTAGAGCCATTTTGGTGCCTAACCAAACTATTTCACAGATTATAATGCTAAATTAAATTCAGGCAACTGAAAAAAAAATATAACCCCTGCAACTTGCCCTTTGGGGTATGTGTTCTGTTCTATCCCATTTAAACCTCTAGCACCTGTTTCACACTGACATTTATGTAGAAGAGAAAGAACACATGGGCTTCCAGCATTGAGGAGCATAAAGTATCCCCCAGTAAACATCTTGAACAAGCACAGGCAGGATTATTAGCATAGCAGAGAAATTATAAATGCCAAAGCCCCCACCAAAAAAACAGAAACAAAAATACCCTAATTTCAAAACAGACATCAAACTTCCACCCTAGCTTTAGACACCATTATTAGAAACAAGAGAAAGCACAGCTAAGAATAGAACTGACAGAAAAGGGCTTTCATTTATTCAACAAAAATTTCTGCAGCTCATATTACCAGAAGAGTATTGTGCCAGGAGCCATGGAGAGATGGGGGGAAAAACTTAGTCTTTGCCCACAAGGGCATAAAATCGTGTAGGAAAGATGAGGCAAATGATGCAATGTGTTTGATAGGACAAGTGTCTGAGAGGTACAGATAAAGTACTAGGTCCATATCAAGGAGGAGGAAAACACCTTCCCACTGGAATGTAAGCTACTTGAGAAAAGAGATTATTTTATTTTTTGCATATCTGCAATATCTAGCCATAGTAGTACCTGGCAAATAGGTGCTTGAAAAATATTTATCAAGAAGACGGACCTAGGAAGACTTCATGGACTAAGTTTCATTCAAACTGGTCCTTGAGTGCTGGGGAAGAGTTCAATAGTAAAAGATAAAGGAAATAGTGTATTCCAAATAAGAGTGCAATGAAGGATAATCTACAGGATCTCTGATCTGCTCTGAACAAAACACTCCATTTTGGTTTAAAGGCAAAATTACCATAGGATCATAGATTTTGTATTGGAAGATATATAATAATTGTAAAAAGTTTAGCATAGTAGATAGCAAGATCTATCTAAAAGTTAGTTAGTTATTTGCTGTTTTGGTAGTCCTTTATTATTTTACAGATAAAACCAAGAGAAGTTAAAAGTGACTCACTCAAGCTGGCACAAAAAGCAAAAGTCAGAATTTGTTTAGAGGCACATGAACGTACTTGAGTAATGGAGGAAGAATTTGGCTCGTTAATGCCACAAATCAAGTTGTTTTTAAAAAATGTTTAAAGCATGTGGAGAAAAGTAGGTTGGATTACTTATGTTGTCTTCCCCCCTCCCCCTTTTTAAAATCTTGCATGTTTTTTGACTCCCACTGGGAAGAAGCAGGAATTTTGTCTGCCTTATCTTTCTAGGCAAAGTCACGCTTTAGACACTGGCCAGAGGCTTTCAGGCAGTCACGTGACTGACAATGGAAGGGGGAGGGGAAAAAAGGAAGGGGGCGGTGCAAGGGAAAAAATGGTGGGTTGGTTTAGGAGTTGGGGTGGACGGAGCATCTGTCTTCAGTCTTCGAGAAGGTAATTCCCTGAATACAAAGCACACCTGCAGGAAATGGGAGGAGAAAAACCCGACACCCAGAGAAGAAGAGAAAGGTGAGCTTGATAGGTAGGAACAAGAAGACATGGCGGCCGCCTATTTGCATGGCCCGGCCACCGATCCCTCTCACCCGCCCCCAACCTAGGGATTAGAAAAACGTCGCGGTCGTCTGGGCAACCACGCTTCCGTCGTGGCGCGTCCGGGTGAAAGGTCAGAGGTAGCATCATCACGGCCTCCCTCTCTGCAGCTCTTCATCTCCACCCCCGTAAGACACCATGACTTCACCTCCCTCACCTCACCCCGTTACTCCGAAGCGGGCATACCACCGCAAGGCTGGGGGCGGCAGGCGGAGGGGGAACACGGGAGAGGCCACGGGGGTGGACCCAGCTTCTCCGTCCGCTTCTCCTCTGGTCCCTGGGTAGCGCGGCTGCTTCGCATAACTTGCCCTTTCGGCTGGGGCGGGGCGGGGCGGGGGGTGATGTCCCTAGGGGGTGGAACGGGATGGGGGCGGGGAGCGCACCCAGGGCCCGGGATGGAGCGTGGGCGCGGCCTCTGGAGGCTTGCGAAGGCGGGGTCTATGCCGGCCTGGACCTAGGCAACGCCTGGACGCAGGCCGCACCTTAGGAAGATCAAGTTTATTTTAACTATAGAAACGAGGCTTTGTTTGGGAACTGGCCAGAGAATTGGGGATATTCCAGATCGTGGTGTTTGTGGATAGGGATGTGTATGTGTGGCAGAGAAAACTCTTCTACGGGTTTTTTCTTCCTCCGCCCTACAGGTCGTTGATACCCATCGGGCGAGAGGTCCCAGCCATTCGCAAAAAAACAATAAAAATTTTAAAATGCAGCCTCCTGGAGCCCTCATCTATGCGTCTTCACTAGGATAAGATGAGGTACGTTCCCTTTCATCCACATGGAACATACCTCTGTTGCTTTATTAGGGCCAGATAGAGAACTACATTGGTCCTGCTATTTAAAATCGCTGCTTTGCATAATTTGCAGCTCCTCATCCCCACTCCTTCAGTAGAACTCTGTGAATATTGAACTTTAAAAGAATATGTTGTGAAGAAGCCCTTTCTCAGAATAAACTATAACTACTATTCTGGGTGATTAGTTTCCTTATTTTTAAAAAAACTACACTTTTTAATATTTCTTCAAATCTGTTTGTGGAATTTGACCATTAGATATCTGTTTGATGTTCTCCCGTTTTGGTTTACAAATTGTAAAACCTTTAAACTGACCTTTCCTTTCCGGCTTTATCACCTTTTGTCCTTGAGGATCCTTCCACTGTAACTATTCACTTGGTTACTGATTCTTCCCCTTAAAAAATTCCTATATTTCTGCCTCTGGCTTTTCACATGCCGTTTTCCACATTAAGAATGGTCTCTCTTGATCTTTGCTTATCTTAATCAGGCCCCTTTCAAGGCCTAGCTCAATCTGGCCAGCACACAGGTGATATTAAGCACCTACCGGCCTAGGAAGCTTTGCTTTTTTTTCTACTTGAGAGATCCACTACCCCTGTTCTAGAGAAGCTTTTATCCTACATAGGTTATATGGTTCACAGATAATTAAATACAGGATGCATACAAAAGAACTAGACATTGACTTAGAGGGATACAACTCAGAACTGGAGAAACTTGTCCTATGCCACACAGGCAGTAAGTAGAATTTAGATTCAAACTCCAGTTATCTAATCAGAAATCTTTTGTTTCCATAATACCAATTTACTTTTTCTAAACTAACTTATATGTGAACTTTCAATTCTGAGATTTTGTTAACTCCTATAGCATTATTTTCCATAGCAGCCACTGGACTCATGTTGTTCTTTGGTGTTTATTTTTTCATTTATAGATTGTCAGTTCCCCGAGGACAGGAAGTTATATCTTCTATTATATTGTATCTATTTGATGCTTTGCGCAGTACTTACAACAGGCATTTAATAAATTTTAATTTTTGTTAGGAAGCAGGGAAAACAATTTCAGGTTCAAGGACTACTGTCTAGCAACTCCCTATGCAAGACTGGAAAACAAAAGAAGATATTCTTTTTTTCACACCTCTAAGGGATCCTTGTCAGCTTAGGTTAAGTTAAGTTCTACTCATCATCTTGATCCTCATTTTGGTTTCAGACTGAGGCATGTAAAATGAAATGGTATAAGTATTGATTTAGATTTACAATTCATCACATGGTCTTTTGCTGTGACTTTTTTTTAAAAAGAGGAGTGGAAAATAGTTCAGTGGTATTCCTCTCACTGAACTTTTGCTTCATCTGGAGGTATTTTTTGTTGGTCTTGCAGTAATTCTCAAGGAGCTGGGCAATTAGGAAACTCTCTTAAGTAATCTATTATTTTCCATCTTTTTATATATTTTATCTGTAAGCCTGCAGAAAACACTTAGATTTTGCTTTCATTTTTTAAATCAAATTTGGAAGAAGTCTTAATTATATATTTCTTAAGGAATGGAATAAAACTTTGCATCTTGTTTTAAAGTATTTTAATATTTTAAATTATAATCTAGTTATATGTGTAGGTGTCTTATCCTACTAGACAAAACTTTATTAGGCTAGGTTAAAAAAATCTTCCTCATCTTTGTATTTCTCATAGCACTTACTACATTATTACTACATAGTTGGTATTCAGTATATATATGTTGAATGAGTAAATGTAGGCAGTAGGGAGAAAGGGAAAGAAGATATAGACATAAAAACAAGATCTGAAAAATGATTGCATGTAACAGTAAAGGAGACAAACTGCAGATAACACTGAGATTACAAACCTGAGTCACTTGATAGGGTGAGCTCCTTAACAGAAATAAAATAGCTCTTCCCCAGTTGGAGAATACCAATTTTTTGCCTTCCAAGGAAAAACTGTTATAAATATTTGTGTCCATATAGATCCTTTTCCTTTCTTGAATTTCTTTTGGAAGAATAGGCCTAGAAGTGGGTTAAAGAATATGTACTTTTTTTATTACACTTAAAATTATTTAATTTATATTGGCATTTCTGAGGAACACTGTATAATATAGGAAAAGTTCAAATTGTACTTCATTTGGAATAGTAGGACTTTGTTTAGATATTGTTCAGTTATTAAATTACAGTATTGAATGAGGGGATTTGGATTA
This sequence comes from Gracilinanus agilis, assembly GCF_016433145.1. Classification (NCBI taxonomy): domain Eukaryota; kingdom Metazoa; phylum Chordata; class Mammalia; order Didelphimorphia; family Didelphidae; genus Gracilinanus; species Gracilinanus agilis. Next base: position 468,386,435 of record NC_058131.1, on the reverse strand, counting down.
AATGATCCATAAGGCCCTCTTCAGCTCTGAATTTTAAGATTATATGAATCTTTAGAATTTCTGTCCACCTACCCCTTTGAAGAATGTTACTGAAGGGGAAAAATACACTAAAAGCACAATGGAAAAATGATCCACATAAGCTAAACTATTGTCATTAGAAAACCTGAGGGGAGTTTGAGGAGTTTGGTCATGTCCTAACTTCAGAATTTGTAGTGTTTTATTTAAATGACTGATTCACTGATGTGGTCTCTCCTTTGGTACATATTGTAACTGATGCACATCTATTTATCCTAAATGATTCTGTGTTGCCTATATTCTCCCTTAGAACTATGTCCAACATTGGTTAGTCCCTCCTCTAGACCTTTTTAACATTTTGTGAATTGGTACCCAGTGCAACACTTGGACTATCCAATTATACTCTCTCACTTTCCCTGCCTGAATGCCACACCTCTTTTTTTAGTCTTATGTTTCCTAAAACCCTTCACACCACTTCTGAATGGAGCACCACTAGAAATATGTGGCAGCAGGCTGAAATTTACTATGTTTTTTCTCCAAAGCCCTTTGAGTTACAAACCACTCGAACTTTTCAGAATGATATTCTAGGATTTGCAACCGTGCAACATCACCATGAGAGCATTTGTGAGGTTTTTTAAACAAGATTTTAAAAATTATCAAATTACTTACTTTGGTACAATCTGAAATGATAAAAGTATATAACAATGCAATTTTAATTACTTTAAAGTATTTTTTAATATAATGTCTTCAAATGTTGACCTCTTTTTTTTTTCCTCTCAGATTGAGCTCCATATGACAGGGAAGATGAAACTTTCACCATATTTCTGAGTGAAAAGAATGGGTCCAGATGTACCTTTGCTGAATGATTACAAACAGGACTTCTTTTTGAAGCGCTTTCCACAAACAGTTCTTGGAGGTCCACGATTTAAATTAGGCTATTGTGCTCCTCCTTACATATATGTTAATCAAATAATTCTTTTTCTGATACCATGGGTTTTGGGAGGAATAGGAACACTCTTATACCAATTAGACATTCTGAAAGACTATTTTACTGCAGCACTTTCAGGTGGATTAATGTTTATTGTTGGATTTGTCATCCAGATGATAAGTTTATACGCAAGAAAGAAATCAGTGACTATAGAATGCATGCTGAATCCAGATACCCTGACAAATGAAGATGAATATGAGTCTGCGGGTTGTGCAGATCCTGAAACAATTAAGTTTATAATTCCAGGAAAGAAATTTGTAGTCAACATTGTTTTCCATTCTGTTCTTGCTGGATTAATTTGTGGACTTGGAACATGGTATCTGCTTCCCAACAGACTAACCTTATTGTATAGTAACATCGGAGGCACTGTTATGATATTTATATTTGGATGGATGACAGTATGCATAGGAGAATATTCATTAATCGTAAATACGGCTACTGAGACTGCTACCTTCCAAACACTTGATACTTATGAAATTACTGCTCTCATGAGGCCTCTTTATATTTTTTTCTTTATTGCTGTGGATCTTGCACACAGGTAAACAATTTATAAGTTAATTTATACCTTAATCTTTTGATGAAATTAGCTCTAATACAGAAAAAAATTAGTTTTCTACAATTTTTATAGAAATTTTATTAAATCATAACTATTTTTGCTTGCTCTCTTCCCTAAAATCTGACTCATTTCTATTTCTATAGATTAAAGCTTTCTATTCTCCAGGTAGTACTTTAATAGGCACTCATACATTTTTAGTCAGCAAAAGAAAACAAATATCTAGTGTCTTTCATTTTTAAATAGTCATTTTAATTTTACTACATTTCTGAACAAGACTAACTTTAGTATTCATATAGTCTCATCACCATAACAAAATATAAGTAATGAACAACTTGAGAAGAAGGCATGATTACATCTTAACCTCTTTTCTGGTGTTCTCATTTGCAAAGTTAGAGTAATCAAATAGATTGTCTAAGGCCAGATAGATATTTAAAGGTTATGAAGAAATATACTTTAATGTATATATGTGCACCCCATTAACAAAAAGAAAGGTTTTTTCCTCCAATTTATTTTAGAGTTTTTTTCAGAATCACAATTTTTAGAATAACCTATAACCCATAGCTAGTTTTAAAAAACAACAAACCTGATGACATACATCTTGGTTTTCATTTGGAAAGTCAACTCCCTGTATAACACCCAGCAGAAATTTTTTGAAGAGAAAGTATAAATATAACTCAGGTACCTTTATACCTTTGCATTTTATTTATTCTTGAACTAACATTAAAATAAATTTTTGCTAAAAATCTAACTGGATTTTATAAATAAGGCACATTTCATTAAAACAATTTCCAAACAATTGTTGGAAAATTGTCATTTCTTAAAAAAAAGAAGAGTTGAAAGAAAATCATAAAATACCCCATTTACCATCAGTAGTGAAAAAAACAAAACAAAAACTTAAAGGTTTTTAAACATTCAGATACATATAGAATTTGCTCATACCTTTTCAAAAGAACATTGCTTTCTTTAGCAAGTCTAATATTCTTTCCACTTCACATGACTGATAATTTTCACAAGATTAACTAGTTTTTGCCAAAACATTATCATAAATATTTTCTCAAGTGAATAAAAAGTGAAAAAAATTTTCCCAACTAAAGGACATCATTACAAATAATCAAATGATTGTTTTCCCTGCTTCAATAGACTAACTCACTTTTGATTAACCATAGAAGTACCCCTATTTCCACATGGAGAAATGATCTTTCCATGACATCATTGGGTGTTATTTTTTCTTTTAATGTAAATAACATTGAATTGTCCAATTTGAATTAGGGCATATCTAGAACATGAAATTTTATTTATGAAGAATGACTTTGAACAATATAAGAGACATTTCTTTTTTTTCTACACATCTATAATCTTTCCATTAGCTTGTTTTAGTTGATGTAATTTTTTTATGATTAGTATTTTCTTCTTAGAACTAAATTTGTTTTTAAAAGTTACTACTGATGACTGCATACCAAATTACTTGCCTTCTCAAGGAAGAGGGAGAAGGGAGGGAGTACATTTAGAACTCAAAATTTTTTTTAAAGAATGTTAATTTTTGCTTACATGTAAAAAAATTATTACCCCCCCAAAGTTAGCACTATAGAAACTATTGACAAATAATTCAACATTATGCCATTACCCCTAAGTTCATGTTTCCTTTGTTCAAAATATATAAAGAACTTACATTCTTTTAATGTGTTTAGGGGAATGTGTTATATCATTGCTCTCTGCTTTTCATGCATTTACTTCTGATATATTACTATGTTCTTGAGTAGTATAGTTAGTATTGTCTTGGTTTTTATTCATCTTGACTTTTGAACTCAAGGTCTTCAAAACTCTACTTGTGGTTCTCTTATTTGTAATGTTAGAAAAATAGAGAGAATTTTCTTGTACAGGTTAGTATCTTTGCTTCTAATTGATCTCAGTTAACTGAATTTAATGTTATCATTCATGAATAATTCACATAAATTAGTACTGTTTAGTCTTCTTAATATTTGAATTGTGCTGTCTACAATTAGTTGTATGTAAGTTTATTTTTTCTTCATCATGCACCAGGGTGTAGGAGAAGGATCACTGGAAGACTGGATCTGGGTTTTAGCTCTGCTCTTTACTGATTCTGTGACCTTTGCTAGATTGTAAGCTTCTTAAAGGTGGGGACTGTCTTGTCTCTTTTAGTATTCCTGCCTCTTAGTATATATAGTCATATATATATATATATATATATACACACATGTATATATATATATATCTATAATGAGAGATTTGGAATAGATCATATTCCAGCTCAATTCAATTCAACAGTTATTGGAACTATCTACTCTATGCAGGGTACTACACACTACACTACAGGAGATACAAGGACAAAGCAGTTCCTAGCCTCAAGGAACTTAGATTCTTCTGAAATACCATGTAATAACTTATTTTTGTGTGATTTAGAATTTTTTTTCTTGTAGGTTTACAGTTAATTTACCAGCTTTAGAGCAAACCAATCAAATTTTCCACATCTTATTTGTTTTTTTGCCCATTCTGTGGGCAATGGGGACTTTGCCTCCTCCTGATGCACTTTTTCTATGGGCAATGGAGCAGGTTTTGGAGTTTGGCCTTGGAGGTTCACCTATGTCAAGCCACCTAAGGTAAATGTTTTTGGGAAATGTTTTTTGGAAGTGTTAAAACATTTTTCTTTTTAAAATTTGATGAATGTCTTTTGCTCTATTGCATTTATTTCCAAATAAATATGAATTTTCCCTTGTAACAGGTTACAGAATTTTTTTTTCTTTTTTTCACAGGTTATTAGTAATGTTTCTCGTTTCTGCTGGAACAGCTATAGCATCCTATTTCATTCCCAGCACCATTGGTGTGGTACTTTTCATGACTGGATTTGGATTCTTACTCAGTCTTAACCTAAGTGTGATTGGTCATTCTGAGGTTGAAGGCAAAATCAGACAGAGAGCTCCAGCCAAATCAAAGACTCTACATAATAGTTCAAAAAAACTGTTTGGGTGGCGGGAATGCCTTTTTTACTTCATTTTACTAGTTTTAGCACTAATTGAAGCTAGCCTTCTGCATTTCTTCTCTGAATTTTTAGTCTTTTCTGAAATCAGCCTCCAGACTATCATTAGTTATATTTTGATGGTACTATTTATAGTAATATGGTTGCTTAGGGAAATTCAAAGTGTATATGTGTTTGGAATTTTCCGAAATCCTTTCTATCCAAAGGATGTGAGAACTGTGACTGATTTCTTGGAGAAGCAAACGAGACTTGTGAAAGTTGGTGTTGTCAGACGAATATTGCTAACTCTAGGTAGGAAAATCAATTTAGTAATATATTCTTAAATTTATGAATTTTTCTAATATTTTACTAAGTAAAATAATCTTTACTGGCATAATTTCTTCATCAGTTACTTTAATTTTTCAGTTATCTCAATTTACCAAAATAAGTTATGGTAGCAAGACAGTACCCATACCAGAATTTAATTTTTGTTCATTATTATTTCAGTGTCACCTTTTGCTATGATCGCATTTCTTTCACTTGACAGTTCCTTACAAGTACTCCACTCTGTATCTGTTTGCATTGGATTCACAAGAGCCTTTAGAATGGTAACTTTTGTGTGTATTTAAAGTATTTTTCTATTGCCATATTGAGGAAATGCTTGACTTCTCTAAATATGTGTAACCAGCAAAGTCAAGGGGAATATAATTTTGTTTAGAGGTAAAAATTTCCTTACTAAAAATTGTTAATGTATTTATTATAGGTTTGGCAGAATACAGAAAATGCATTACTGGAAATGGCAGTTGTATCACTAACGAAGTTGCTCATATTCAGTAAAGACTTTTGGTGGAACCAAAGCTTGGACACAGGAATCAAACTTTTATTGGTAAACTTTAATTGATTTTAATAATTAATGCATACCCCCTTCAATTTTTAAATTTTTCTTAATTCAGGATAGACATTCTGTCATTTGACGAATTCTGTCTTTAATTAGACTCTAGCTCATTTACTTTAATATCGGAAGGTTTAGGAATTGTAAACTTTTTTTTTTTTAACCCTTGTACTTCGGTGTATTGTCTCATAAGTGGAAGAGTGGTAAGGGTAGGCAACGGGGGTCAAGTGACTTGCCCAGGGTCACACAGCTGGGAAGTGGCTGAGGCCGGGTTTAAACCTAGGACCTCCTGTCTCTAGGCCTGACTCTCACTCCAATGAGCTACCCAGCTGCCCCCTGGGAATTGTAAACTTTTAAAAATTTAACTAATATGATATCATTGGCTATATTGAGCAAAAATGAAGTGTTGGGAAATGTTCAAAAGTAGTGTTATGATTAAAAATGATAAAGACTGATATAATAATAGAAATTAGTACTTTAATTAAGGCCATGCTGATAGAGATAAAAATCATTAGACCACACGCCTGTAAGTATTCAAACTGCCACCTCTGCCATTTTTACCTTTCTTATCTTCCCACGCCCGGTAGCTAAGAGGAAGTTCAAAGTCACTTCCCCCTATTTAAAACAGTCCCTCACCTTGAATACGTAATCCAAAACAGGAAGCCCATTGGGGATCATGGGAAATGTAGTTTCAAAGTCTCCCACATGTCCATAGGGAGTCTGCTAGACACTTCCCTGAATTTAAAACAAACAGTAGGGTTTGATTTGTAAAGTAAAAAAAAAAAAGACAGCCACTTGAGTAAACCTCTTTACACTAATATTTTCTACTCCATTGAAAATATCAATTTGAGGTCTTAAGATACCACTGATCACTTACAGTAAGATTATTTATGTATAAATTAGCAGGAGCTCTTTTTCTTTTTTTTTTTAAACCCTTACCTTCTGTCTTAGAATCATTACTGTATATTGGTTCCAAGGAAGTAAGGGCTAGGCAATGGGGGTTAGGTTACTTGCCCAGGGTCACACAGCTGGGAAGTGTCTGAGTCCAGACTTGAACCTAGGACTTCCCATCTCTAGGCTTGGCTCTCAGTCCACTGAAAGACCAGCTGCCCTCATGGCAAAAGCTTTGTGTAGAAAACCAGAAGTATTTGATTACCATTAGGCTAGAAGTTAGAAGTATTTGATTGTTACTCAGAACAAAGACAAAAGATAATATATTTTTGTTCATGCAGAATAAAGTGGACATTTTTGCATAGAAGGTTTTTTAGTAAGGGATGTCGTTAAGAACATTCAGCTGCTACAGATAAGTTTGAGGCAAGAGTAAAATTGCATCCTCTCTGAAAAATTCTTTGAGGGATCAAATATTTTTCAGAAAGAATTATTAAAAATGTATTTATTAAGGGAAGAGATAGAATAGTAATGACTTCTATTAAGATACAAGACAGTGCTAAATTTATTTATACATTTGTATCTTTTATTATATGCATATGTATTTATACCAGAAATAAGCAGCCTTGAATATTTAGCAGAATTGATGTGGGCTTCCATATTAATCAGAAAGAAGAAAGGAAAAAGAAAAATTGTGAGAAGAACTACAATAGGAAATCATAGGGAAAGATTTGTGTTCGCAGATGTGTGAGGGTTGGACTAGATGGCCATTGAAGTACTTTCTAACTCTTCACATCCTTAACTCTGTATCCTATGTTCCAGGTGTATTATGAAAGACAGTAGGGATACAGTGACAAAAATGAAAGAATGCCTGTACAAAAGGAGCTTACATTTCATTAAAGAGACAACATAAAAATATCTACATTTAGAATATACATAGAGTAAATGTTTTTGTTAAGAGAGCTCTCATACTTGGTAGAGGGATAGCACAGCAAAGGTTTCATATAAGAGGTGGCATCTCAGCAGTTTTGAAGAATTCTTCGAGAAGGAAGTGAAATGAAAGTACATTCCTGGGATGAGGGACAACCAGTGCAAAGGCATAAGAGAGAGGAGATGGAGAGTTATGTGTAAAGTATGAAAAGACCAGTTTGTCTCCACCAAGGGGTGCCTAAAATAGAGTAATGTGTAATGGGGGCAAAAACATTGTTTGGGGGCAGGTAGTAAAGTATTTTAAAATCTAGAGAGAAATTTATATTTAGGGGCAGTAGGAATGTTGAATTTATGAATAAAGTTATCTTGGCAATTGTATGAAAAATATATGATAGAAGTGAGTGCTGAAGTCAGAGAGACCAAGAAAGAGTCTATTAAAAAAGTCAAAGCTAGAAGTATGATGGCCTGAATGAATGGAGATAAAGGGACAGATGGGAGTGATATAGAAATAAGAAAGGAATAACAATATTTCACAACTGACTCAGGGAAAATGAGGAGGCAAAAATAAAAATGATAAGATTGCAAAAATGAGTGACCAGAAGAGTGTTGGTGTCTTCAACCAAGGACAGGTTTGGAGAGAAATGTAATGAGCAAGTTGCCCTTGATCTATTCATGTTATTTGGTCCATATGAACTATATCCTTGATTACTAAACTTGTAGTTGAGAAAATTTATAGTTTACCTAGATTTTAGCATATTTTTGCAATGAATGAATAAACATTTATTTAGCACTTACTATGCACTGACCTAAGTACTAGAGATAAATCTAAACCAGTAAGAAACATTCTCTGCTATCGATGAAGTCATATTCTAATTGGGAGACAATACAGAAAAAGGGTTTTGTGTCTTATACTATTCTTGAGGAGATGAAAAGGTGTAAACTAAATAATAATACAATTCAAAATTGGAGGTTGGCAAGTCAGAGTAGTCATTAATGTTTCAGTATTCCAGTGAGGATCCCAGGGATCTGTGGCTTGACTTGTGCTTTTTTAACATTTTATCAGTTACTTAGATAAAATCATAGATGATATACTCAAAAATTTGGAGAAAGCACAAAACTAGGAAGGATAACTGATATTGAGTGATGAATCTGGATCCAAAAGGATCTTGGCATTGTAGAACATTGAATTGAATCTAATAAGATCAAATTCAATAGGGACAAATGGAATATGTTATACTTAGGTTAAAAAAAATAAAGGAAATTGACCTCTTGAGTATAAGATAGAGGCATGGATAGCCATTCTACAAAAGATCCATACATTTTAGTGGCCTGGAAGCTAAATAATAGCCAGCAGTGGAATGTGATGGCCAAAAAAAAAAAAAAGGGAAAAAAATTATCCTCCTATTTGTTCTTTACTTACGGTTATTTTCTCAATTTCATTTTTTTTGTCTTATCATTATATCCAGCATTTCTAATATTATGTCGGAGGAAAATGATGACAATAGACATATTTGTTTCATCCCCAAATTTATTGAAAAGGATTCTTGTTTATCGCCATTACAAATAAGGGTAGCTCTCTTAGTTTAGATATATATTACTTACCATTTTAGGAAAAGATCAGGGGGCAGCAGGATGGCTCAGTAGATTGAGAGTCGACTTAGAGACAAGAGGTCCTAGTTTCAAATCTGGCCTCCAACACTTCCTAGCTGTATGACCCTGGGCAACTAAACCCCCATTGCCTAGCCCTTACCACTCTTCTGTCTTGGAACCAATATACAGTATTGATTCTAAGACAGAAGGTAAGGGTTTAAAAGATTTTTAATTAAAAAAAAAAAAAAAGAAAAGATCCATTCATTTCTACTACATTTCCTATGTAATATTGTGACTTTCAGTATTTTTAACAGAAATGGACATTATATTTTGTTGAAAGCTTCTTCTGCATCTATTGATATAGTTCCAAGGTTTTTGTTGGTTTTGTTATTAATATTAGTTAATTAAGATTGCAATTTTCCTAATATTAAACTAGCCCTGCATTTCTGGTATAAATCCAACTTGGCCATAGTATATAATCCTTATATGTTGTTTTATCCTCTTTTGTAATATTTTATTTAAATTTTTTCATCTGTTTACGAGGGATATTGGTATATAGCAATGATGGAGAACCTTTTTGGACCCCGTGCCATGCCCTACCCAACCCCCAAGACTGAGTGCCAGTGTCCATCCCCCATTGTGTGCCATGCCCTGGCCCCCAACTGCATGCCCCACCCCCTGACTCTGTGCAGTGCTCCACCCACCCCTGCATTTTGGGGCAAGGCCAGGCTACCAGCCCTGGGCCAGCTACACCTCTTGGCCCCTGGGGTCTGAGGGGTGTGGCCACAACCTCTACTAGGCTGGGGAGTAGGGCAGAGAGGCACTGCCATGCCCTGGGCTGAACTGAGCTCAGCTGCACTTCACCCCTGTGATGGTAGAGAGAGGCTAGAATGCCCCACTCCCTTCATTTGGGGGCAGGGCCAGGCTCCCAGCTGGCCAAGCCAGGGGCCTATGCATGCCCACAGAGAGGTCTCTGCATGCCATAGGTTCACCATCATGGGTGTATAGTTTTATTTTTTTGTTTTGAACTGTTATGAGCAGCTAGAGGCTAAAGATGCTAGTAATGGTTGTTCAAAGGAAAAGACCTTAACCACAGCTAGATATGAGTATAAGATTTATTCCTCACACCAGCTGGGCTAAGCCTCCTTTAAAACTGAAGATTCTTTGCTAACCACAAGCCTTAGAGACCAGTCAAAGCAGGCATTTGGGTAGGAAGTAGAATATAGGTTCCTGAAACCTTGGGTTGAGATGAAGGATTACCACTGGCTTGGAAATGATTATAGCCAGTTAGAGATGTTACCAGGCCTGACTAGTTCAAACTAGTTACTGTCACTAAGGTAAGAAGTTGGCTTTCAAAGATTATTTTAGGCTTTACAATCAAACTGGGTTTATTGATATCAAACTGAGGGTAGATAAGAGGGAGAAGGAAAGAGGGTGATAGAACCCTAAATGATCTTGCCTAAGTATTAAGACTAAATAAATATTGAAACACCAATTGTTCCCTAAGGTGCAGAGTATGGGAAGACCTTGGGGTCTTTTCCCAACTCTGTTGCTGTTTGTTGCTGAGCCCAGAGGCTAACAAGCCCTTGGGTCAGATGCTGCTGTATTCTTTAAGTTAGCTGTTCACTCTTGCTTGATTTAAAGGTTGTCGGCTATGCCAGTAAGGTATTGATTTGGCTAGCAATGAAGGTTGTCCCTACTTGCTTGCCTCATCCAACTCCCAAACTTCCCAGGACCCAGTTTGGCATCACTACCCTAACCCAAGGAGATGAGAGAAAGAAGTCCAGACCCAGGGGTTTGTGGACCTTAATTTATACCTCGTCCTTAACAGTCACCTTGGCTTATGCCCTAGGGTGCTTTGCCAGGTTCTGTGTTCCAAAGTGGCAAACTGCTATTTTGTACCTATAGAAAATGGCTGCCCATTTCTGCATATCACAGATCTCTCTGGTTTATGTTTATCCTTTTATATATTAAGACCAAATTTGTATCATAAAAAGAATTTTTTAATCCTTTTTTTTTTTTTGCAAATAACTTATGTGATACTGGTATTAGCTGGTTTGAATGTTTGATAGAATTTGCTTATGCATTCATCTGATCCTGAAATACTTTTCTTTGGAAGTTCTATGATATGTTCAATTTCTTCTTCTGAAATTGGACTATTTTAAATTCTTTTATTTCTATTAACTCAAGTATTTTATATTATTGTAAATATTCATTTTTATCATTTAAGTTGTTGGTATTGTTGATATATATAGTTAGGAAGAATAATTTTTAATAATATCCTTTATTCTTCATTTGTTGTGGATTCTCCTTTTTCATTTAGATACTGATAATTTGGTTTTCCTCTTCTTTTAATTACATTAGCTAATGGCTTCTCTGTTTTATTGATTTGGTGTTATTCCCAATCTCTAAACCCCCCAAGAATGGCTCCTAAGGATTTTATGTAGATTCAGTAGTTTTCTGTTTTTTTGTTTTGTTTTGTTTTAATTTTGTGAATTTCTTCTTTAATTTTCAAGGCTTCTCTTTTGGTGTTTGCTTTTTAAATTTGTCCGTTTGTTGGTGTTTTTAGTCGCATTCCAAATTCATTAATCTATCTCTCTTTTTTTGTTAATAAAAAGGTACTTAGGGATATGTAATTTCCCCTAAGTACTGTTTTGGCAGCATCCCCAAAATTTTGGAATGATGCTTCATTGTCGTCATATTTTGAAATGTATTTTTAATACTATATCATTTAACTTCTAATTTTGCTCCGTATTACATTTTATGTCTTAAGTCTTTTCCTCTTTAATACTGTATCATTTAACTTCTAATTTTACTCTGTATTGCATTTTATGTCTAAGTCTTTTCCTCTTTGTCCTGACAGACCTAGAAATGTCTTTACATTCCTTGCCCCAGCATATCTTCTAAAATCGGGGTTATTGAGAATGAGAAAATAAGTTCTATCCTTATTCCTGTAAACAAATCTGACTCCAGCTAAGCATGTTGAGGGGCAGCTTGGCTGTATCCTCAATTTCTTTGAACTTAAACATATCTAACTTGATTTCTCCAACTAGATCACTAAGGATATTGGAATCCTGTGATCTAGCGTGTAACTTTACCCCCCTACAGTTAAGAGAGGATCAGGGAGCAACTGAAAAATAATACCACTTCCTCATTAGGTATCCACCAATTATAGATATCTTTGGCTTTTGAGGGAAGGGCTGAATAATGAGCTTTCAGAATTATATTTAGATGATTCCAGATAAGTTGTCTCTGATCACTGAGATCACAGACTCTTAATTTATTGGTTGCTAGCCTTATTAGTAAATTAATTTTTCTTACCTAGAACCCAGTCTTGGAATTTTTGTTGTCACACTTTAATGAAATCATTGGTAGTTTTTATGATGTTTTTTGAGCCAACAATTTTTTATGTAAATTATTTAGTCTGTAGTTGATTTCTAATATTTTTGGTGGCCCTTTAACATAATTTTATTACAATCTAATCAGTAAAAGATGTGTATAATATTTCTGGTTTTCTGCATTCCTTTGTAAGTTTTTTATGGCCCAAGACTTGATTGATTTTTATAATGTTGCCATATGTAGCTGATTTTATGTGATATATTTTATAGATAAGAGCATTATACATAAGAATATATATGTACATACATATATATATTCCTTTCTATTTCTGTTTCCATTTAATAATCTCCAGAGGTCTGTTTTATCTAATTTTGCTAAAATTCTCAGGTCTTTAACTTCTTTCCTAATTTTTTTTGCTAGATTTAGCAAGAGTAGATAGGGGTAATTTGAGCTACCCCCATTATTATGGTTTTATGTCTATTTCTCCTTGTCATTCATTACTAAACTATATTCCTTTAGGTTTTTAAAAGCTATGCCATTGGGTCCTTATATAAGTTCAGTGTCTCAGTTACTTTTCAGAAAAATGTAGTTTCCCTGTTTATTCATTTTTGTTGCTGAGGTCTCAAGAGTTGAATTTTAGATCTCTGAGGATCAAATCAAATTCAGGGCCTTTCTATTACCTGATAGAATCTTCTTTTTGAACTAGTTAAAGTTCTCCTCTCCTGTGATCAGGCTTAATTGAAACCCTTTGGGAAGATTGAGGAAGGAAAGGCCTTTTGTTTTATTCGTCATTTAAATCCAAGGATGCTTTACTGGTGGGAGAGGATTTAGTAGAGGTCTTTTGTTTGAGGGGAATGGAGAGAAATTAAGATTCTTTTTCTTCTCCATTGTTGTTTTAAATCCACTATTGAGTTTGGGTGAAGGTTGGTTGGTTTGTTTTTCTTATTTATATGGGGCAGTGATGGCAAACCTATGACATGCATGTCACCACTGACACACATAGCCATTTTCAATGACATGTGGCCACATGCGGCCACATACAGAGAAGTATGGGGTCACATGCTGAGGAGGAAACATTTGCTTTAGTGTAGTGTAAACACTCTGTACACTATAGATGACAATTCTAACCTATATTAATTTACCTATTTTCGTTTATTAAATACAGTTTTATATTACAATTATACATTTTTGTTATTTAAACTATAAATATCATGAAATTATGGGGTTTTTTCCTCGAAGTGACACACCACCCGAGTTAAGCTCAGATTTTTGGCGAATTTTGACACACCAAACTCAAAAGGTTGCCCATCACTGTATAGGGTTTTGTTTTTCATTTTGCTTTTTTTTAGTTAGTTTTTTTTTAAACCTTAGCAGCAGTCTATCTTTCACTTTAGTCCTTTAGTGGATTTCTTCCTCTTGAGGCAGTTGAGACTTTTGGGGGAAATTTTCCCACAGGGAATTTCTTACCACTGAGGCTTGAATCATTTTCACTAAAGTTATCTAGATCATATTTGCAGCTGTCTAAGGGGTTAATCATTTAGTAATCTAGTTGCTTAATGATGAGATAGTTGTATTGTTTCCTTCTATTCTATCATCTTACACAAACTTACAGAAAGTAAAATAAATTTATACAAATCATCAGCCTTTCTACATAATATCAATAAAACCCAATAAAAAAGAAGATATATTTAAAATTACTAGGCTGTTGGAAATACATCAGATATGTATTTCATATAAGTTCATATATTCAAGCATAAAATGTAAGCTACTGGAACAAGGACTCACTATTTGACAAATGCAGCTGAGAAAATTGAATAGCAGTATGGAAGAAAGTCAGTTTGGACTAACACCTCACACCTTACTGCAAAGATAAATTCCAAATGGGTATATAGCCTAGATGTAAAAGCTCACATCACAAATAAATTAGAGAAACTTGGGGAAAATTATTATATCAGACCAATGCATAAGAGAAAAGTTAATGACCAAACAAGGAAAAGAGAGTCATGAAAGATAAATGGATAATTTTGATTACATAAAATTAAAAAGATTTTGTACAAACATCTAATAAAGTTAATATTAAAAGAGAAACAACTTGTTTTCATGATTCTGCATATTTCTTTCTATCAGTATTTAATATGCCTTGTGTTTTTCTGAACTTTTCATGTTCATCATTTCTAAAGGTACAGTAATATTCCATTGCATTTTTAATTTTTAAAAAATTATTTGTTTTATTTTTCCATGGTTACATGATTCATGTTCTCTCCCTCCTCTCTTCCCTTCCCCCTTCCGAAGCTGATAAGCAATTCCACTGGGTTATACATGTATTATCACTCAATAACTATTTCTATATTATTCATTTTTGTAATAATCTTTTAAAACCAAAACCCCAAATCCTATATCCATTTAAATAAGTGCTAAATCATATGTTTTTCTTCTGCGTTTCTTACTCCCATAGTTTTTTCTCTCTATGTGAATAGTGTTCTTTCTCATAATTCCCTCAGGATTGTCCTGGATCATTGCATTGCTATTAGTAGCAAAGTCAATTGCATTTGATCATCCCACAATGTTTCAATTACAGTGTTCTCTTGGTTCTGCTCATTTCACTCCACATCAGTTTGTGGAGGTTTTTCCAGTTCATATAAAAATCAAGCAGTTCATCATTCCTTATGCGCAATAGTATTCCATCACCATCATATATCACAATTTGTTCAGCCATTCCCTAATTGAGGGACAGTCCCTCGTTTTCCAATTTTTTGCCACCACCACACAGTTTTTATCTCTTTGGGGTACAAACCTGGTAGTGGTATTACTGGATCAAAATGCATGCAGTCTTTTAAAGCCCTTTGGGCATAATTCCAAATTAACTTCCAGAATGGTTGGATCAATTCACAACTAACCCAGCAATACATTAGTGTCCTAATTTTGCCACATCCCCGCCAACATTTATTATTTTCCTTTACTGTCATATTGACCAATCTGTTAGGTATGAGGTAGTACCTCAGAGTTGTTTTGATTTGCATTTCTCTAATCAGGAGGGATTTGGAACACATTTTCATGTGATTATTGATAGTTTTGATTTTTTCATCTAAAAATTGCCTATTCATATCCCCTGACCATTTGTCATTTGGAAAATGGCATTATTTCTTGTGATTTAGTTCCTTATAAATTTGAGAAATTAGACCATTGTCAGAGATTTTTGTTATAAAGATTTCTTCCCAGTTTGTTGGTTCCTTTCTAATTTTGATTGCATTGGTTTTGTTTGTACAAAAACTTTTTAATTAATATAATCAAAATGATTCATTTTATATCTTGTAATGTTCTCTCTCTCTTCCTTGGTCTTAAATTCTTTTCTTATCCTTAGATCTGACAGGTATACTATTTTCTGTTCCCCTAATTTACTTATAATTTCCCTCTTCATATTTAAGTCATTTACCAATTTTGAATTTATCTTGTTTTACAGTGTGAGATGTTGATCTAAACCTAATTTTTTCCATACTGCTTTCCAATTTTCCCAGCAACTTTCATCAAATAATGGGGTTTTGTCCCAAAAGCTGAGATCTTTCAGTTTATCAAGCAATAGCTTGCTGAGCTCATTTACCCCAAGTCTATTCCATTGATCCACCCATCTATCTCTTAGCCAGTACCATATCATTTTGATGATCACTCCTTTATAGAACAGTTTAAGATCTGGTACTGCTAGGCCCCCATCCTTCACATTTTTTTACATTATTTCCCTTCATATTCTTGATCTTTTGTTCTTTGAGATGAACTTTGTTATAATTTTTTATAATTCTGTAAAAAAGTTTTTTGGTAGTTTGATAGGTATGGCACTGAATAAGTAGATTAGTTTAGGTAGGATTGTCATTTTTATTATATTAGCTTGTCTTACTCATGAACAATTAATGTTTTTCCAATTGTTTAGATCTAGTTTTACTTGTGTGAAAAGTGTTTTATAGTTGTGTTTCCATTGCATTCTTATACTACAGTTTGCTTAGCTATTTCCTAATTGTACCTACTTTTTTTTCAGCGCATAAAATGCTATTATGAATATTTTTTGAAAGAAAGGAACTCTGTAAATATGTGGCTAGGTCAGCGTTGGGTCAAGCCTAGCAAGATAAAATTTAACAAGAAGAAACATGAAGTATAACTAGTTCTTTGTGTCAAAAGTGATATGACACCCAGCAAAGTTAGTACACTCCTACATAGCAGTAGAGATGCCAATGATAAGAAGGGACAAATCAAGTCAACAAGCATTTAAGTTCTTATTAGGTGGCAGGCACTGTGTTAAGTAGTAGAGATACAAAGAAAGGCAAAAATAGTCACCCTCAGTGAACCCACAATCTAATGGGGAGGACAACATGCAAACAATATATAAACAAGATACACACACAGAGGACAAATTGGCAGTAGTCACAGAGAAAAGAGAGCAACATTGAAGAAGACTAGGAAAGGCTTCTTGCAGAAAGTAGGATTTTGACTGAGATTCTAAAGAGAGAATACCAGGTCTGGGTGATAGGTAACTCAAGAAAATGCCCAGAGTTGAGCAGTGGAGTATCTTGTTCAAGTAAAAATGCAAGAAGGCCAATGTCACTGGATCATAGTGTATGTGTAGGAAAGTTAAATTATAAGAAGGCTGCAGAAATAAGAGGGAGCAAGTAGGCTTAAAAAACGAAAGAGAGGATTTTATATTTGATCCTGGGAATAATAGGAAGCCACTGGAGTTGAATGAATAAGAGAGTAGCATGGCCAGACCTAGGCTGTTGTAAGATCACTTTGACAGTTGAGTGGAGATGGACTGGAATGTGGAGAGACATAAGGCAGGGAGACCCACCAGCAGATTATTGCAGTAATCTAGGCATGAATGGATGAGGGCTTGTAACAGAGTGATGGAAGTGTCACAAGAGAGGCAAGGGCATTCATAGAAGAGAGATTTTAGGAAGGTAGAAACTACAGGATTTGGCTACCATTTGGATATGAGGGAATGAAAATGATAAGTCAAAGATGACATGTTGGGAGCCTGGCTAACGGGGAGAATGATGATGCCCCCGACATTAATAGGGAAATTAGAAAAGGAGAGGGTTTAAGGGAAACTAACCTATTCAGTGATCTGAACCACATTTAAGGAAAGATATAAACTGGAGAGAATCTACAACAGTGGTTCTTCACCTTATTTTGGGTTGTGTGAGATGGGAGTGGTAAGACCATATCAATATGCCTATTGAAGTCCCATATTATAAGGCTAGAAGATGGAGAGGAGAGAAAGTTCAAACTGGGAATTAAGCTCATTGAAGATGAAGAAATGTCCTGTAGAGAGAGTGATAAATTTGGATACATGTACTTGCTGTCTCTTCTTTTAGAATTAAGCTCCTTGAGAACACTGATAATTTCATTCATTATGTCTGTATCCACAGTACCTGGCACATATTAGGTGCTTAATAAATTTCTAGATTCATTGTTAGGTTGTGCCAGAGAATTCTTTTTCATGTCTGAATTGGGTCTCTGAGGTCTCTCCCAATTCTGAGATTACGAAATAGAAATATTTGTCTTGTTTTTAATCTTTGCAGGTTGGTATTATTCATGATCGACTATTTCAGTTTATCACCAAATTGCAGTTTGCTATAGCTGTTCTCTTGACATCATGGACAGAGAAAAAACAGCGTCGAAAATCCACCACCACTTTAATTACAGTCAATATCATCTTCTTTCCAGTTGTGATGTTCATCATTGTTCTTTCTACACTACTTTCTTCTCCTTTGCTTCCTCTCTTCACCCTTCCTGTGTTTCTGGTTGGTTTTCCAAGACCAGTTCAGAGTTGGCCGGGACCAGTAGGTGCAACAGCATGCATTTGTCCAGATACAATTTACTATGAGCAAATGGTCCCAGGTCTGAGTGCTGCACTGGGATCTGCAATGGCAGCTGGTAGTTTAGGTAAGTGACTAAGCTGTATTTGAAGTATTTTCATCTCTAAATTTAATATAAAATTTAATATGAAATGGAAAGATAATTCACAAGAAAGAAAACTTGAGTCTTTTGATCGTACTAACATATAAAAATTAATTTTAAAAAATCAGACAGGCCAAAAACAAAAAAACAAACTTACTTTATATGCCTTTTTGAGATGAATGAGACTTCCAAAGTGTTCAGAATCTTTGTTTTTTCTTATCAGGAAAAGTGAGAGTTGGCAAATGAAAAGGGTTCATCTTACTGACTGAAAACAAGTTGTGACTTCTTCAGGGTTCTGTCCTATAATCAAAACATAAATATTTTTTAAAAGAATTCCATTAATCTGAGGCAATGATAAATAGAAGAACTCAAGTACAGGGGATAAATTAAATTTTTAAAGAGAATTAACATTGTAGATTCAGTTGGTTGTCAATAAACATTTATTAAGTAACTGCTATATGCCAGGTACTATGCTCAGTGCTGGAGATAGAAAAAAAGACAAAAGAAAATCCCTGCCTCAAAGAGTTCACAGTCTGCTGGGGAGACAACAAAGAAAAAAATTTGAACAAACAAGCTGCATATAGGACAAATAAGAAATAATCAACAGAAGGAAGCATGAGAATTGAGGTGTCAGAATTGGTAATGGTTTCCTGTAGGTGAGATTTTAGGTATGACTTAAAGGATTCCAGGGAGTTGAGAGAGAACATGCCAGGCATAAAGAACTGCCAGAGAAAGGAGATGGATTGCCTTGTTTGTAGAACAAGTAGGAGTCCAGTGTCACTGGACTGAAGAATCTGTGGCAGGGAATTAGGAGTAAGACAATTGTAGGAGAGGTTAGGTTATAAAAGGTTTTGGATTCCAAATAGATAACTATATTTCATCTTAAAGGTGATAGGGAGTCACTGGAGTTTATCCAGTTAAGGAGGTGACTGGTCTGATCTGCATTTGGAAGATAATCAGTTTGGTAGCTGGGGGTGAGGAAAGTCTGAAAGCAAGCAGACCCACTGGCAGTCTATTGTCTAAGATGAGGCTCTGCACCATAGCAATGGCAGTGGCAGAGAAGGCAGTGTTTTCAAGAGATATTAAGTAAAATTGACAGGAATTGGCAATAGCTTGGATACAGAAGGGAAGAGATGGTAAGTAGTCCAGGATAACTCCTAGGTTGAGAGCCCAAGGGACTCAGAGGATGATGTTATTTCTCTCTACAGTAACAGGGAACATGAGGGTGAGGGTTTAGGGGGAAAGGTAAGTTTGATTTTGGAGATGAGTTTAAAATGTCTACTATACTTCCATTTCAAGATATCTAAAAGACAGTTTGGAGATGTGAGGTTGAAGTTCTGCAGAAAAATTGGGACAGGATAGATAGATTTGAAAAACATCAGCATAGAAATGGTAATTAAATCCACAGGAGCTTCCTGTGGATTCCACCAAATGAAGTAGTATTAAGGAAGAAGAAAAAAGCATCCAGGACAACCAGCAAAGGGGACTGAGGAGTGGTCAGATAGGTAGGAGGAGAATCAAAAGAGTGTTATCCAGAAAACCTAAGGAGAAGAGTATCAAGGAGGAGAGTGATCAACAATGTCAGAGCATTTCAGGAGGAAAAAGAGGTTGCAGGGAGGTCAAAGAATATGAAGACTGAGAAAAGGCTATTGTATTTATCAATTAAAAGATCATTAGTAACTTTGAAGGGAGTAGTTTTGGTGGAATGATAAGATCAGAAACCAGACTGGTTTCCAAGACCAGTTCAGAGTTGGCCAGGACCAGTAGGTGCAACAGCATGCGGGCAGGGGAAAAGCATTCCTGCCATTGAAGACAGCCAATATGAAGGCAGTGAATGAGATAGGAAATGTTTGATAGAGGTGGGTGCAGGGGAGGGGGGAATAAGGTGTAAGAAGACTGCAGGTAGAACCCAGGTTCTAAAGAGCTTTAAATGACAGACAGGAATGAAGCTCACAAGGGAGCACTAGATCTCATTAAGCAGGGTATGACAGAAACCTATACCTTAGAAAAATCATGTTGACAATCACCTTGGAAGATGGATTCAAGTAGAGAGACTTAAAGCAAGGAGAACAACCATTGAAACGGTTATTGTGGTACTTCATACTAGAAGTATTGAGGATATGAACTAGAATTGTTGCTGTGCAAATGGAGAGGAGATAAATATATATATATGATATGTAGTAAAAGGTAGAAATTTGATCATTTTTAATTGTTATTTTTCTGGAAATTTGAAAACATAATTTCCATGCATAACATAATAAATTTAAATCATGTTAGTAATATAAGTTGTTGAGCTTTCTGTGTTCTAAGACTTTAAATTTTCTACTCAATTTTAGGTCTCGTTTTGCCTGGGTCACATTACTTATGTCGTTTTCAAGATCGACTTATCTGGATACTAGTTCTAGAACGAGGTTATACTTATTGCTGCATTAACATTAAGGTCAGACCATTGAAATTCTCTCTGGAGTTGATATATTCAATATAAAAATGTTCCTGTGATCAATTTAGTAGCTACATAGGAACTTAGAAGAAATCTTTTTGTTGTTAAATTTGAAAATAAATAGGCATTTTAAAATATTTACAATGAAATATTGAATAGTCTGTTAACAGATGGATAAGTGACCAAAGAAGTTATTTAGACCAGTTGCTTCTTTTTCAAGTCTCATTCTTTTTGCCCTTGTCCAACTAACTAACCCCAAAGTATGATTCTGTAATACCGTTTGGCTTACAGAATGAACAGTGTATGTAAAACAGTATAGTATGAGCTTTCTTAAATATGACATAATAGGTTGAAATTGTTGCTAGCTAAAATGATCACTACAGCCTCATTAACAAGAAAAAGCAGAAAATTGTGCCATAATATTAGAATAATTCTCACTTCTTCCTTCTTTGCTATTAAGCCAGTTTGTAGTATTGAATCATTATGTAATATACCAGTGAGCCCTTCTAATGATTTTATTTTTTTATAGCAAAGTGGCAACTGCCATTAAAGCTTCCCTACACAAATAGTTCATGGTAGCTTAGCAGTGTTTGAAATCAATATGTGTAATATTGCTCAGTGTGAAAAAAAAAAAAGAAATTTCCAAGTTGGTATATAATGTTTTGGAAATTGAGTTTATAAAAAATATAATTGGTCTTCTAAATATAGTGTTCTCTCTGATTGTCAGATGAATAATACTGTTATTAATGATTCTCTGATTTAGCACTCTTCAGTTGCCCATAATGACCTATAGTGACATACAAAGAAACTAAAGCTGAGAGATTTGATGACCTGCTCCTAGCCACAGAAGTAGTAAAATGCAAAACCAGAATTCAAACCCTAGGTCTTCTGACTCTAGGTTGTTCTTCTATCACACCATGCTGCCTCTAGGTTAAAAAGAGAAGCATAGCCCTTGATTAAGAAAAATTCACTTTTATTTGTCACATTTTTGTTAGGAAAGAATATATAAATAGTCTTAAAATTACTAATTTTTCTATGTTTAAGTAATTATGATCAATCAGTAAATTTATTAAGAGTCTGTGAGGAGTACTGGAGATACAGAAAAAAGTGAAAGACAGTTTCTGCCCTCAAGGAACTTACAGTCTAGGGGAGGAGTTGGGGGTAGAGGGGTGGAGACAGCAAACAAAAGTAAAAAAATGTGTGTAAAGCAAGCTATGGTACAAGATATATAGGGAAAAATTAACAAAGAAGGCTCTAGAATGAAGAGGAATAGAGAAAGGCTTTGTATAGGAGATGGAACTGACTCAAGAAGTTTTTGTTTCTTTCAGGGATTAGAATTACAAGAAACATCATGCCACACTGTTGAAGCCAGAAGAGTTGATGAAGTTTTTGAAGCAGCCTTTGAGCAAGAAGAATATGCAAGAGCACTTCCAATCAATGAGCACTTTGGAAATATTTTAACACCCTGTACTGTTCTGCCTGTGAGACTATATTCTGATGCCAGGAGCGTTTTATCTGGTATAATTGATTCCAATGAAAATTTACAAGAATTTAAAGGTGATCTCCTTAAAGTACTTGTATGGATGCTTGTGCGATATTGCTATAAAAGAACCAACACACTAGGGAAAGTTGAAATTGAAAATAATGGTGTACTACCTCTAATCAGTGAGCCTGAGTGGAATAATTCACAATACCCTCAAGTCCCCAGTGATATAGATAGTTTAAATATAGACACACTCGATGAGTGGTCTGATAATGATGTTTCTGATGATGAGTCCACCATCAAAAAAGATAAAGAAAATGGGAAATTAAAAGTTTTGCCAAGTACATCTTTACCTATTCCAGGATCAGTAGAATCACAGAGCATATCTGGTAATTCAGCACAGACTATTTCAGAAGATAAACTATATAAAGCAGTTGCATTGGGACTTCCTGCTATTGACAAAGGGAAGCAAAGAGAGATGACACACCTTCCTCTGTTGGAATTTAGTTGTTCTCATTCACAGCTGTTATGCATACCAGAAGAATGGCGATCTAGTTGTTTGCCCAAATCCAAAATTAATGAGGTAAAGCAGTTATTTCCAGAAGACTGGTACAAATTTGTTTTAAGCCAATTGGAATCTTTTCATCCAAGAAAAAACCTTTCAAATATACCTGAAGAAATAGCAAAGGATGAAGTTTTGAAAGACTTATATTTTCACCTAGTGATGTCTTGTTATTTTAGTTTTTTTGGAATAGACAACACAGTCCCTAGCCCTAGCCACATATTTAGAGCTTATAATAGTGGCATTCCTTGGTCTCTTGGTTTGGACTGGCTAGCTGAAAAACCTGAACTGTTTCGACAAGCACTAAAAGCTTTCAGGTAAGAAATAATTTTGATTCTTTATGTCACAATATTGATAATTACTTTCCCTGAAGTCCTTTAATTTCTTAGAAAAAATGTTTTTATATTTTTTTGTTTAACATTAGATAGTTCACACTAAACACTCCCAAATTGCTAAGAAATATATTCTTTGAAAACATTTGCATGTCATTGCTTATTAACTTTACAAATCACTTTTACAATTTGCTGTTTGTTAGAGGAAAGGAAGGGCATATATATATGTTTGAACTTTGGTAAAGTGGACCAACTAACAATCAACATAAGAAAGTCCAAGGTGGATAAAAAAGTGGAATATAGAGAGTTACATAGTGGAAGTGAGCAGATTGTAACACATTATAAATGAGGGGTTTAAATATGAAAAGCCATGTGTAAAACATAATCAGTAGAGTAATTAATACAATGATAACAGTATTATAAAGAAACTTTGAAAGACTTAAAAACTCTGGTCCATGAAATGCCAGATATGATTCCAGAAAATCTTTGAAGAACAGTTGTACTTTACCTGACAAGAGGTGATGAACTCAAGATACAGAATGAGATCTAAACTTTTTGACATGGCCAATGTGGGAATTTGTTTTGCTTGATTTGTTATATATTTATTATGGGAATATTGTTTTTCTTTCAATTTGGTGGAAGAATAGGAGAGAGGGCTCTCTGTTCCAGTAGGGTTTTCCACAATAGGGTTCTCCCCTCCACAAAAAAGAGAGAGAGAGAGAGAGAGAATAGAAGAAAGAATAGAAAAAAGAAAAAAACTTAGACAAGCAAGACAGCTTTCCAAATTACATGTTGATAGAAGAAATCTTTAATTCTCAGTAAGTGAAAATTTGCATTTAGAGATTCAGGAATGATTAAACAGATCAGTATAATTATACATATTAAAAACAGAAACATCCAAAACCACATGCAGAAAAAAATTGACACAATACTCGTTTATGCTAAAAAAAAAACTCCACAAAGTATAAGCATAAAGAGACCTTTTTTAAATATAAAAAATTACATCTAAAACCAAAAGCAAACATCATTTGCTATAGGGTTACAACAAAAGTTTTTCCATTAAATATAATAGTAAAGCAAGTATTCCTACTATTATTTATATGCTATCATTCTGAAAATACTAGTAATGACAAGAGAAGATGAATCTAATTCCAGGATTGGCACTCTACCACTGTGCCACTTAGCTGCCCTGCAAACAGCCTATGGCCCCTTAATTTGGTATATGCTCAATGTCAAAGAAATCAAGAATAGTCCCAGCCAACCCCATTGAATGTGCTTCCTGTGGTGTATTCATGACAGTACATAGACAGTAGTTACATAGCTTGGGCAGTGTTAATAGTTGGTTTTTAAGGGGCAAGAGTGGT
Source organism: Gracilinanus agilis (assembly GCF_016433145.1). Taxonomy (NCBI): domain Eukaryota; kingdom Metazoa; phylum Chordata; class Mammalia; order Didelphimorphia; family Didelphidae; genus Gracilinanus; species Gracilinanus agilis. Next base: position 468,362,139 of record NC_058131.1, on the reverse strand, counting down.
CTGTTAAGAGTTGCTTTAAGTAACTCCATTTTTTCCTCTATTTTGCTATATATTACCTCAATAAATATTGCAAGATCTGCTTCCAATAAGCTTACTCCCTTCAGCATCTCCAATTACTACAGTTTTATTTTGCAAAAGAAGACTTCGATAGCTCAAGGAATTCTACTTTATCTTGTCTCATACAGAATGTATGCCTTTGATCCATTTGATCTAGTGCAAAGAGCTGTGCTAAGACATATTCATTCGTTAATAATAAATGATAAGTATCCCTTTTTTGCTTTAACTAGTTTTAACTTCCTCTACTGCTTTACAACAAAGCTATTCAGTTATGTCTGACTCTTTATGATCCTGTGGATCATAGCATGGAGTGGTTTGCCATTTCCTTCTCCAGCAGATCAAGGCAAACAGAGGTTAAATGACTTATCCAGGATCATACAGCTAGTACATGTCTAAGGCCAGATTTGAACTCATGAAAATGAGTCTTCCTGACTCTGGGCCAGGCATTCTATCCCCTGAGCCACATCACTGCCTCAAGTGAATGGTAGAATAGTATAGATGTTACCAATCAAATTATGAGACACATATGTCCATCAACTACTGATGGAGTGTGTCTCATTCTGAATAAATGTGCAGTTTTCCTCTCCATTTCACATGCTAGTTTATTGACAATGACTGAAAATTCATGCAAATGATGAATGAATTAAAATCTGCATTTTGATAGGAATACCCACATCAGTGAGATCACAATATTGTTGCAGTAGAGGAGTTGAAAAAATATTCCCTCAAGTTTAAAGTGCTTGAATATTCTGGTTCCTTTGATAAAATTACATTTAATTTGTATTTACATTTTTGGTTACATGAAAACATTTTTTCGTATGACTGAATAAATTTTTTTCATTTTAGCTACAGAATAATAAATTCTCTATAAACTGTATGAAATATGTGTAATTCCATTCTAGTCCCTGAAGAGTTGGACTAAATTAATTTCATTAATGAGATTGATCAAAAGTATGTAAAAAACCTTTTGATTCCATATTTTTCAGGTATACCTTTAAGCTTATGGTTGACAAAGCAATTTTGGGTCCAATAGAGAACTTCAGAGACCTGGCTAGCTGTTTAGAAGAATATGAACATGACTGGTACATTGGTTTAGTGTCTGATGAAGAATGGCGAGAAGCAGTTATACAGGAAAAGCCATACCTTTTCTCTGTGGGGCATGATCCTAATATGGTAAGAAAGCCAAAGTTTCAGAAATATTTTGTGGCCTAGCTTAAGCCTCACCCAAGAATAATTTTTCCAAATATTATAATTATTATTTTATAGAAAGTTAGCATATTCTAGCCAACTCTCCCTATATGATTGTCTTTTAAGAATCTCATGATTGTGGTTTTATGCATGGTAAGGCCATTTAATCTTACCTTCTTAATAACAAATTTAAATTATTATAAAGTTAGTCATTCTTATTTGTTTGATAGAACTAGCCATTCATTAAGGTAGCCAAAATTATCTCAACTATCAATTAACAAGCATTTAAAATACGTACTGTGTCTAAAGACACACTGTTCGTGATACAAATACAATAAATAAAACAATTCTTACTGACTAGAAACTCGTATCCTAAAGTGAGAGTAGGGAGTGGAATATGGTTGGGAAATAGAACCAGAAGAAGGAAAAGGAGGAGGTAGTTGGCAAATAAGAAAAAGGCAAGTGAACAATTAAGAGAGTAAAGCAGATTGACAGCAGTGGATTAGTAGATGCCACAGGCTGAATAAAGGAGAGGGTATTAGAGACGGGCGGGCGGGATGGGAGAAAGGAAATTGAAGAGGCATTCAAGTTATTGATTTAAAAATTAGAACTACCTATCAAAGTTTTAACTAGGTGCTTTAGGTACAATACCTGTATTCCTTAGTCCACAGTTTAGTGAGTTGATTTTGTAAACTGTTAAAAATTAGAGAACTATCCATTGTTATACTTAAAAGAAATCCATGATTTCCATTGGATGCTCCCTCCATAGATTCCTATCCCAGCCTCTCCGTTCCTTAATAGATGGTCTTCATGAGTTCCTTTAAGGAAGCAGGGTGGGAGTGGGGTGAGTGCAGAGGTGTGGAAGGATGGAATCCTAGCACATAGTAACTAACTTGTGAATTTCCTTACGTTTAGCTAGGATTTGGGGGGGTGACAGCTTGTATGCATTGTGTTTCTAGGCCTGTCTTAAAAAATTTTCCATCTTAATGGACCTCCCCAAATTTGGGCGCTACTGGCATAACCTTTAAAAATTCAAGGTCTCATCAGTGGTACAATGAGGTATGAGAATAGGATATTAGTGAAGAGACATATTGTTAATAATTATGTTAAGAATAATGATCTTGGGGAGGTAGTGCAGTGAATTTTGGATTGGGTTTCAGGAAGACCTGGATTCAGATCCTGACTTTGACAATGGCTCAAGGAATTCGTTCACACTACAGATTCTAGAGGAGTTGGAATCTACATAGATAGCCACATTAGGCATTCCCAAACAGCAAAATCACCCAACTCTGATACTAATATGAGAGTGAACTAAACACTTAAATGATTGTTTTAATTCTCACATCTTAAAAATAAAAAATATTTGTTGAGTTTATGCTAATGCCAGCTTACATTTGGCCACTAAAGGAAAAATTCTTTTAATTATGTATTTATACCTTTTGCTTACAAATCAACTCCCCCTATAGTAACATGCCACCTCAGACACACGTGGTAAGTTAATGATGTGTAAGGGTTCACAATTAAATTTTCTTAAATAGCAAACTACCCAATTCATTTAAAATGTGATCTTCAGTCAAATTCTGGATAATTGTAAAAGCAGTGAAGGTCCTCAGGAACACGCTCATGAAATATACTTTTCCTATTATGGAAGAAGGGCAAGGGACAACTAGAGTAGAGTATTGTGTGCATGTCTGGTGCAGTCACCATGATTTGCTTATATGCTTTGCTTCGTTATTGTAAGGAAGGATTCATTGTGTGAAGAGGGGTTGAAGTGACTGATTTAAAAAGTACCAATAACACTTATTTTTTTAATGCGATTTCAAGCAAAGGTTGGATAACCACCCATTGGGTACACCATAGTGGGAATTTTTGGCTAAATATGGGTTGAACTAGATTAGACTCTCTCTGAGGTCCCTTCCTACTTTGAGATCCAGTGTAGAAAATTTGATGTACACTTTTTTAAACATAGATCTGTTGACTGTCTGCAAGTGTAATTAATACTCAACATTAAATAGACATGTTTCAAAGGTACTAATAAAATGTAAGAATTTAATGATCAATTTTATTTTCCATTTTTTCCCTGTTCTTTAAAGGGAGTTTATACTGGGAGAATTCTTACTCTTCAGGAATTATTAGTTCAAGTTGGGAAATTAAATGCTGAAGCTGTAAGAGGGCAGTGGGCAAATCTTTCATGGGAACTGCTCTATGCCACCAATGATGACGAAGAACGTTATAGTATACAAGCTCATCCAGTACTTTTAAGAAACCTTACTGTACAAGCGGCAGATCCACCCCTGGGATATCCAGTTTATTCTTCTACACCTCTCCATGTGCCTTTGATCTAGAACTCCTTGGACTTGTAATTTTAATATTGTCAAAGAAATGTTTTAATATTTGAATTTTAGAAGCAGCATGAAGTTTAGATTCCTATAGCTTCAAAAAAAAATTAAAAACTCATCTGAGAAAAAATAAGCTGCATGAAGTTAAAATCCTTTGCTACAGAAATGATAAAAAAACAAAACAAAACTTCACGAACCCAGTAATTTGGAATTTAGAGTGATTTATCCAAAATGTATGACTTGTGGACTCTGGTAGTCTTTTTGGAAAATATAATGAAACTTAGATAACTTTTCTAGAATAACAGCTTTCTACTAGGTTAGATAATGAACTTTTTTTATGCTTTCTTAAACGTGACAGGTAACTTGCTTTTCTAAGCAAGCTACAGCTTTATCTGTATCAGTGTTTCTAAATGATAATGGACCCTATCGTAGGTGACCAGATTTGTATATATAAAATTTATTTAAAATAAAATTTTGATATTTTATTACTTTGCATTCATGTTTAATTTTTAACCTGCTGTATCTTTACATATTTTTAAATGGAAGTTTTAAACTCAAATAAAATTTATTTTTTTTATTTTATTATTTTTTAACATTTAATAATATTTATTTTTTAGAAAAGTAAACATGGTTACATGGTTCATGCTCTTACTTTCCCCTTCACTCCTCCCCCCGCCTGCCCCCAGCCATAGCCGATGCGCATTTCCACTGGTTTTAACATGTGTCATTGATCAAGACCTATCTCCAAATTGTTGATAGTTGCATTGGTGTGGTAGTTTCGAGTCTACATCCCCAATCATGTCCGCCTCAACCCATGTGTTCAAGCAGTTGTTTTTCTTCTGTTTCCACTCCTGTAGTTCCTCCTCTGAATGTGGGTAGCGTTCTTTTCCATAAGTCCCTCAGAATTGTCCTGGGTTGTTGCATTGCTGCTAGTCCATTACATTCGATTTTACCACAGTGTATTGGTCTCTGTACAATGTTCTTCTGGCTCTGCTCCTTTTGCTCTGCATCAATTCCTGGAGATCTTTCCAGTTCACATGGAATTCCTCCAGTTTATTATTCCTTTGAGCACAATAGTATTCCATCACCAGCATATGCCACAATTTGTTCAGCCATTCCCCAATTGAAGGACATCCCCTCATTTTCCAGGTTTTTGCCACCACAAAAAACACAGCTATAAATATTTTTGTATAAGTTTGTTTATCTATGATCTCTTTGGGGTACAAACCCAACAATGGTATGGCTGGATCAAAAGGCAGGCATTCTTTTATAGCCCTTTGAGCATAGTTCCAAATTGCCAGCTAGAATGGTTGGATCAGTTCACAACTCCACCAGCAATGCATTAATGTCCCAAGTTGGCCACATCCCCTCCAACATTCATTACTCTCCCCTTCTATCATTTTAGTCAATCTACTAGGTGTGAGATGATATCTCAGAGTTGTTTTGATTTGCATTTCTCTAATTATTAGAGACTTAGAACACTTTCTCATGTGCTTATTGATACTTTTGATTTCTTTACCTGAAAATTGCCTATTCATGTCTCTTGCCCATTTATCAATTGGGGAATGGCTTGATTTTTTATACAATTGGTTTAACTCCTTGTATAGTTGAGTAATTAGACCCCTGTCAGAGTTTTTTGTTATAAAGATTTTTTTTCCCAATTTGTTGTTTCCCTTCTGGTTTTGGCTGCATTGTTTTTGTTTGTACAAAAGCTTTTTAGTTTGATATAATCAAAATCATTTATTTTACATTTTATAATTTTCTCTAACTTTTGCTTGGTTTTAAAATCTTTCCTTTCCCAGAAATCTGACAAGTATACTATTCTGTGTTCACCTAACTTATTTATAGTTCCCCTCTTTATATTCAAGTCATTCACCCATTCTGAATTTATCTTGGAGTAGGGTGTGAGATGTTGATCTAAACCTAATCTCTCCCATATTATTTTCTAAATTTCCCAGCAGTTTTTGTCAAATAGTGGGTTTTTGTCCCAAAAGTTGGGCTCTTTGGGTTTATCATACACTGTCTTGCTGACGTCATTTACCCCAAGTCTATTCCACTGATCCTCCCTTCTGTCTCTTAGCCAGTACCATACTGTTTTGATGACTGCTGCTTTATAGTATAGCTTAATATCTGGTACTGCTAAGCCCCCTTCCTTCACATTTTTTTTCATTATTTCTCTTGATATTCTTGATCTTTTGTTATTCCAAATGAACTTTGTTATAGTTTTTCCTAATACAATAAAAAAGTTTTTTGGTAGTTTGATAGGTATGGCGCTAAATAGGTAAATTAATTTGGGTAGAATGGTCATTTTTATTATGTTAGCTTGTCCTACCCATGAGCAATCAATGTTTTTCCAATTGTTTAGATCTAGTTTTAATTGTTTGGAAAGTGTTTTGTTGTTGTTTTCATATAATTCCTGTGTTTGTTTTGGTAGATAGATTCCTAAGTATTTTATGTTGTCTAGGGTGATTTTAAAGGGTGTTTCTCTTTCTACCTCTTGCTGCTGTGATGTGTTGGAAATATATAGAAATGCTGATGATTTATGTGCATTTATTTTGTATCCTGCAACTCTGCTAAAGTTGTTGATTATTTCTACAAGCTTCTTAGTAGATTCTCTAGGATTTTTTAAGTAGACCATCATATCATCTACAAAGAATGATAGCTTAGTTTCTTCATTCAAATAAAATTTAAAGTTAAATGTTACTGTTAATGATAAAATTTAATTTAATAAAATCTCTTCCATCCTTCTGAAGAATCCTTTTGGTAAATAAGAAAGGGAATAAACATGCTTTATTCTAGTATATGTACAAATATATGTACAAAATTAGAAATAACTAATGTCTTAAAAAAGCAAATTTAAAAAATGAGGATGGGATAGAATTTTCATAAAAATTGTTTCTTAGATTCCTAATGAAACCTTAGGTTTCCCAGCTGGCAATTCTGTGCTAAAAGAGGAATGCATCTATATCAGCTAAAAACACCACATATCCTATTTTGGATTATTTTTGTCCGGTAGCACAGTAAAACATTCTCTTTGTTTGTATATTTTTTTTTACCAATTAAATATAATAACAAATTTCCCCACAAGTTTTCCTAAGTAAAACGATCAAATTTGTCTCCCTCCCTACCCTCCCCCAAACCGATGCTGGCAGGCAATTCAATCTGGGTTATACATATATTATCACACAAAATATAATTCCATATTGTTCATTTTTGTGAGTAATCTTATAAAACCAAAAACCCAAATAAACAATTGAAAAATAAAAGCATTTATTCTTTTCAAAAGAGATAAGGTGGTATTGGAGAAAAATGGAATACAATGTAGTTGAAAGAATACCAGGGCCAATCATGAGACCAGATTTTCCTTTTAAATATTAAGAATGAGCTGTGGTACCTTGTGCAAATCACTTAACTTCTTTGGGCCTTATTTTTCTTCTCTATAAAATGGAGAGGTTGAACTAGGATGATTTCTGAGGTCCCTCAGAACTCAAAAATTCTGTAAGCCTTATTCTATGATAATCTATGGCTTATTTTTAAATTTACAAATAATCTCAAATTACATGAATGGAATAGTTTAAACAAGTGTTTTCTTCAGTAGATTCTGTGTCCCGCTATAAATTTTATCCTGTTAGAATTATAACAATTTATATCTTTAATTTTGCTTTCTGTTATTTACACAAGTTTGTGGAGAGACAGATTACTTTCAGCAAGTGAACCTCTGTTTAAAGTAGAAGAGCAGTTATGGGTAGTGGTATAAAGGAAAAATTGAAAAGAAAAGAAGATGCACACAAGAAGAACAGATGAAAAGCTATTAAATAGGATTCCAGCATAAATGTTGGTTAGAAGTCAGTTTTGCTTTAGAGAGATAGTGTAACTAATATAAAGAAGGGAGTTATTAATAGGAAGGATCCCAGGCTACAGAGTGGGGCATATCTGTAAGTGAGACAAAAACAGGAAGTAGAAGCTCCTGGTTTGCTTGGCTTAAAGTCTCTATCTTTTGTCTCTAAAGTATCTAAAAATAGGAAAGCATTAATCCAGGAGTACCTGACTGCAAAATAATGGTTTTATTTATTTATTATTATGATGGGTTTATATCTGATTTATCCCCTACTTCCATCCCTATTCTTCAGGGTCTAAAGAAAAGCAAGGTACCTCACTTGTATCCTCTTCCCATCCCACAGGTTTAGGGTAGTGAGAATTGATTGGTATTCCTGCCCTTGTGGGCTATGTATGGAAAGGTACCCCCCTCCAGTTTGCCTCCTCCCAACCAGTTCTGCTGGATTAGCATAGAGTAAATAGAAGTTCTCCTTGGAGTGGTAATAAGGTCTACACCAAGCTTCATGTATAAACATGTCTAAGATATCCCTTCTCAAAAACAACTACAATTTTTAACAAACTTCCCAGTCTACATGGTCTTTGTAGCACATGGCTTTTCATCTAGTCTTTTTTTAACTTTTTTAAGTTTTCCTAGCTATACTGGGTGCCCCAAAAGTCTTAGTTAAGACTTTAAACTGCTCTAGGACTTTTTTTTGCACCACATCATAGGTAACAATCCAAATGATGTTGGGAAAAAAAACCTATTTTTTTCTTCCTTAATTACATATACGCCAGAGCTACTTCAATGCTTTTGGTTTTAGAACATTTTTAATCCACTTGTGGGTTTAGAAGAATCAAAATGAATGAGATAACTCTGAAAAACTGAATAAGCAAACACTTTGTTCCTCTACAGGCTGACAAAGAGCAGAGCTAGAAAAGATTTAAAGGTCTAGTCTAGTGATGGTAAACCTTTTAATTTTTATTTTGAATATTTCCCCATAGTTATATATTTCATGTTCTTTCCCTCTCTCCCAAATCCTCCTAACCCCCTTTAGCCAATGCACAATTCCACTGGGTTTTACATGTATCAATGATCAAGAACTAATTCCATATTATTGATAGTTGGACTAGAATTATCATTTAGTGTCTACATGCCCAATAATAACCCCATCAGTCCATGTGTTCAAGCAGTTGTTTTTCTTCTGTGTTTTTCCTCCCACAGTTCTTCCTCTGAATGTGGCTAGTTTTCTTTCTCATAAGTCCCTCAGCCTTGCTCTGGATCCTTGCATTGATGCTAGTAGAGAAGTCCGTTATATTTGATTGTACCACAGTGTATCAGTATCTGTGTACAATGTTCTCCTGGATCTGCTCCTTTCACTCTGTATCAATTCCTGGAGGTCATTCCAGTTCACATGGAATTCCTCCAGTTCTTTATTCCTTTGAGCACAATAGTATTCCATCACCAATAGATACCACAATTTGTTCAGCCAGTCCCCAGTCGAAGGACATTCTCTCTCATTTTCCAATTTTTTGGATGACAAACCTTTTAGAGGGGCAGGTAATGTGAGAAATGTCCTCAGGTGATGGGGAAGGGAGCAGCCCAGCCCCACATCCCTCTGGCTTTCTAGTGAATTCTGTGTTGTAGCAGAAGCACAGGTGCCCACAGAGAGGCTCTGAATGCCCCCTCTGGCATGCATGCCATAGGTTCACCACCATGGATCTAGTCCAACCCCTCATTTTACAAATAAGGAAACTGAAGACGACAGATTGTGACTTGCCTGAGGTCACACAAATAGCAAAATGAGGATTTTAACCTGGATAAATAGATTTTAACCTAGATAGATTGGTTCCAAATCCAGCATTTTTTCAACTATATCATGTCACCTCATGGAAAGAGGTGACAGGTATCTGAAATGGGAGGTTTGCAGTAAGAATATAAAAGAAGGGACTAATGCAAAAAAATATTTTTTGCAAGACTATCAAACTAATTCAAGGCTAAGAGATTAGAAAGATGCTAGTCATATCAATCAAAATGCAAATTTCAGGAGGAGAGGTAAGTTTTGGGGGAAAGAATATGAGAATTTGCTTTTGGACATGTTGAGTTTGAGATACCAGTGGGACATCCAGCAAGTAGTTGTAAATATAAGACTTAGAACTCTGGGAAGAAGACAGAGTTTAATATAGAGATTAAGTAGACAATCTTCAAGAAATACCATGTTTAAAACTGTTATTATCTTATGATCAACCTAGTGATAAGTACTCTGACAGTAAATAGATATGTTCTGCCAGCAATGGGAAGTCTTGTAGACCTGCCAAAACTTGAGAGTTCTGGCATAGCCTACTCTGCCCAGGACACTAAGGATCCACAGATAGCCTACATTCTATTTGGGGAGACCACATGAACATTTTTTTGAGGACACAAAATTATTTCTATTTGTTGATAACACGATGGTTTGCCTAGAAAATCCTAACACGTCAACAAAGAAACTAATCGAGGATAGATTCAGCAAAACTGCAGGCTATGAAATAAACCAACAAAAATCAGTAGTATTCCAATATAATAATAACCCAGTCTAAGAAGCAAAAATAGAAAGAGAAGTCCAATACAAAATAACTATGAAATGCATAAAATATTTGGGAGTCATTCTTCCAAAGTACACTCAATATTTGTATGTTATAGTATACATATATGCACACACTATATTTATTCACTTACAAAATGCTCCTCAAAAAAAACAGACAATTTAAAAAGCATAGTAATATCTATATTTAAACATCAGTCTTTTGGGACAAAAGGAGAAAGTAAATCTTTTCTGTAGTTTCTTCAGTTTATTTTATTCTTCCTCAGTTCCTAAAATGGACTATCACACCTAATACATTCATTGTGATTTCTTTTTACCCAAAGTATAGGCTTAGTCATGTGGCTAATCTCCCACACTTAGTGCACAATTTCTCTTTTCAGTTTCCAATTCCTTAGGTACCAAAGGCATTGCTACCCTCACTACTGCCATTGTTGCTCAGTTCCTTAAGTTCATGGGCAGTTCATCTCCAAAATGAAACCAAATCTCATATCTAGCCCACCTCAAATCAAAACCTTTCCCAAGAGTTCTGGTGATTATTGGCATATAAGTGGAATAAAACATTCCTACTACAGCCTCCTATTTGTTCCTCCTGACTTGTCTCTCCCTTTTCCTATCTGTCCTCCAAGTTTTATTTGGTATTTAAAGCTCTTCACAGCCTTTCCAGTGTCACACATTATTACTTCCCTCAACTTCTTCTACTTTCTAACCATAGTGTTCTAATTGCTGGTCCTCACACATACATCTTTGTCTCCCATCCCTCTGCCTGTGTAACAGCTAACCCCCATACCCCAAACCAGGGCAACTAGATAGCACATTGGATAGAGCACTGAGTTTGGAATCATCTTTATGAGTTCAAATCCAATTTCAAACACTAACTGTATGATCCTGAGTAAGTCACTTTGCCCTATTTGCCTCAGTTTTCTGATCAGCAAAATGAGTTAGAGAAGGAAATAACAAGCCACTCCAGTATCTTTGCCAAGAAAAGTTCCAATGGAATCATGTAGAGTTAGATACCACTGGACAACAGCATGTCTGAAGGGTACCATACCTAACCTCTCCCTGTTGGAATTACTGGTTTCCTTTAAGGTCCAACTTGTGTCACCTTCTACATGGAGTCTTTCCTGATATGCCAGATACCAGTGCTTCCCCCTCCCCAACTGTTTTGTATTTATTTTATTTAAAAATAATATTCTATTTTCCCCCTATTACATGTAAAACTAATTTTTAACATTTTTTTTAATTTTGAGTTCCAAATTCTCTCCCTTCTTCTGACCCTTCCTCCCTTACTCCCTCCCTGCCATCCTCTCTCCCTGAGATGGTAAGCAATCTGATATAGATTTTACATGTGTAAGCATGTCAAGCATTTATCACATTAGGCATTTTCAAATGAAAAGGAGGAGGAGGAGGAGGAAGAGGAGAAAGGAGGAGTAGAAGGAATAAGAAGAGGAGGAAGAGAAGAAGGGAGGAGGAAAGGTGAGGAGAGGAAAGGGAGGAAAAGAGGAGGAGGAGGAGGAGGGAGAGGAAGAGGAAGAAAATGAAATATAGGATGCTTAAGTCTGCATTTAGATTCCATTGGTTCTTTTTCGGAGGGCAAATGGCATTTTTCATCATGGGTCACTGGGATTATCTTGGATCACTGCCCTGCTAAGAATAACTGAGTATTTTGTATATCCCTAGCCTTTAGCACAATGCCTGGCACATAGTAGGCAACTATACCACCATCTTTATTATGCCCCATTCAAGAAACTCTCATGACAGGAAATTCATCATCATGGAGATTGCTTCACCTTTCATACTCACGCTTCATCAGTAACCTCAGATACTTTCTGTCCTTCTGTTTGGAGATCAAGAGGATGGAAACAAAACCCTCTTCCTATAACTTCCTTTTATAGAGGACTCAAAATCCTAACCATTTCATCATTTGCCACCAGCTGTTCTGTTTGGTTCCAAACCCACCATTATCATTATTATTTCCCTGTTGAGGGGTACCCTCTGCTCCCTCCTTTCAAAAAAAATTGTATATATGTATGTGTGTATATGTGTAAGGAAAACTATTGGCATAATTGACCATATCAATAACAAAAACAATGAAACCATTATGACTTCTCTCTTTACATTGTAAGTTCTTTGAGGGCAAGAACTGTCTTTCATTTTCTTATTTGTATACTCAGGGCTTAGCACAGTGCCTGACATATATTGTGTTGTGTCATTATAATGTTTATTTTACCTCCTGGTTAAAAAAAATAGTAGCACTCCATAATTCTTTAACGCTTTTAAATTATAAAGTATATTATGTACATTGCCTCATTGAATCTTCACAGTCCCAAGGAGTCAGGAATCCAAGTATTATTATCCCTACTTTATAAAAAAAAAATGAAAAAGATTTAGAAAGAGGAAGTAATTTGGCACTTTCATTTGACTAGCAAAGACCCAGAGCCAGGACTTTGGACCTATTTTTTTCTGATTCTCAGTTGAATATTCTTTGTATTACATTCCACTGCATTTAAGTAAAGTCATGGGGTTGCATGACTTGAATGAAGGATCTTAGAGATCATCCATTACAAATCTCCAATTTTATACATGAAGAAATAGAGGACCAGTAAGGTTGTAATTTGCTCAAGGTCAAACAAAGTAAGTTCCTAACATCAAGATTTGAATCCAGGCCCTGTGATTCCTAACTAACACTCTTTCCACTAGTCATGATTGGTATTTGACCATAATATAGAAAGAATGTCCTACAAAGGGAAAAGAGAAGAACCAAAGAAATGATGACCAATCAGTTAACATTCTCTCTTTTTCTATATTTTATTTTCTATTTTTCCTATTCTATATTTGCAAAGGAAAACAGTTTACAGATAAAACCCTATTTCTTGAGCTCTTTAGATGAGCCAAAGAGGCAAAGGGAATGCCTGGTTATGAGAAATACAGTCAGCTTACTTATAAGTCTGTCAGTGGAAAGACTTCTGGATTTTAAGTCAGATTTAAATGGTGTAAATACTAGTTCTGCTGATTTGAATCTGGTTAAGTCATTACTTTAATGGACTTCATTTTCTCATCTGTATTTGCCTCTGTTTCCTCATATCAAAAATGAACTGGAGAAGAAAATGGCAAACCATTCTAGTATCTTTGCCAAAAAAAAAAAATGACGTCACAAAGAGTTGGGCATGACTGGAAATGACTCGACAACCACAAAACCTAGAATGACAGCTAGGGAGGACTCACTGGAGCTTATCAACAGGGGTTAATGTCTGGGAATGATGTGATTGTTCCCCAATGGGATGAACACCCTCAAAGTGATCCAGAGACTACCATACTCATGCCTTGAAGTCCTCCAATAGCTAATCCCCAACTAAGTTGGGGCAGAAGAAGAAGAAAGGTGGTGAGGAAGCCACATTTCAGGCTTGCAGTGTAGGAAGAGGGGAGAGGTCTGTCCCTTTCTTTGCACAACTACTAGACCCCATGAATAGGTTTTCTCTGGGGGCTTCCTGGGGTGCTGCCCCATCCCTTGCATAACTGACTTTGCCCCAGATGCCAGAATTCCTAGTGAAGGCTCTGTGTAAAATGATAACATTAGATGACGTGATGTTTATGCTGGTCTCAGCTCTAAAATCTATAATCTTCTAATTAAGGGTTTTTCTATTTTCATGTAGACCTCACCTAAAATTCCTGCACAGCCTAGGAAAGTTTCTAACACCAAAAAATCTATCACTTTACAACTCAAGCTTAATTCAAGTAACAGTTGATAATAGGTTGTTAGAGTGAGAGAAAGTACCATATATACTTGTGTTCCAAGAAAACAGCATTGGCTAGTGGAAAGAAACTTAAAGTGGACATCAGAAGACTTGGGTCATAGTTTCAGACTTGTAGGCAACAGTGGAAGGAGCTCAGACCTGGATTCAGTCAGAGACTCATCCATCTTCTTCAGTTCATATCAGCCTTTGATACTTACTAGCTTTGTGACCCTGGGCAAGTCATTTAACTGCATCTGAAAAATGAGCTGAAGAAGGAAATGGCAAAATATTTTAGGATCTTTGCCAAGGTCATAAGGAGTCCTATCACTGAAAGATAGCAACAAATGCAAATTATTTAACTTTTTTTGGTCACACCTGAAAGGAGATGGATTCTGGATGAATGACATTTTTTCAACATGATCAGTTCGAGAATTTGTTTTGCTTGACCATATATTTGTTACAAGGATTTTGTTTCTCTCCCACCTCCTAATGGATGGGAGTAGAAGCACATGAGGAAGGAAGGTGGGGGGGGACAGAAAGTAGAAAAGAGAAAATAGATTTTTGTTCACTGAAAAAAAATTAATTTAAAAAATCTTTGGCTTTTTTATTGTTATATTTCTTCATGTATAAAATGAAGCTTTTGGACAAAATGAACTCTAAGGTCCCTTCCATCTCTAAAATTTTTATTATGTCTCTTTTAATTTTTGTATCTGGAAAGGCTGCTTAGGTGTAGCTGGACTTAGAAATGGGCAAGATCTGATTTTGAATCTTGGCTCTGTTGCTTAACTATATCATCACAGGCAAATTGATTAATCTCCCTTAGCTCTGATTTTGTTTTTCATCCTTAAAAGTACTGATAATGTCTATAATGTCACATTCACAGGATGGCTGTAAAAATCTGAAGACCCTTCAGAAAGCACTTTTTAAAAGTCAAAAGTACCTTAAAAATATCAGTCATTAAAAGCTTTGTGCCTTAGATTTCTGTTGTCATTCATCTCTGAGTAGTTTATGTTGTTACTATAATTAAGAGTTCAATTATTTTAGTTCACTAATAGTTATTTCCCCAATTATATGTGAAAACAATTTTTAATGTTTATTTTCTAATGTTTTGGGTTCCAAATTCTCTCCCTCCTTCTCTCCCCCTCTGAGATAATAAACAATAATAAACAATTTGATATAGGTTATACACGCACTATCATACAATACATATTCCCATATTTGTCATGTTGTGAAGATTCACATCAAAGAAAAAAATCCATGAAGAAAATCAAGTGAAAAATGGCATGTTTCAGTCTGCATTCAGACTCTATCAGTCCTTCTCTGAGATGGATAATATTTTTCATCTTGTGATCAACTGTGAAAGACTTAGCTATTCCCAGCAATATAATGATCCAAGACAATCCCAAAAGACTTATAATGAAAAATGCTGTCCACCTCCAGAGAAAGAACTGATAGCTTCTGAATGCAGATCAATGCACACTATTTTTCGCTTTATTTTACTTATGTGTGTTTTCAGTTTGGGTTTTTGGTTTTATAGGAGTATTCTTTCACAACACACTTAATATGGAAAATACACATTTTGCATTATATAACCTGTATAACCTAGATTAAATTGTTTATAATCTCATGAAAGCAGAGGAGGGAGGTAGATGATTTGGATCTCATAATTTAGTAAAATATATGTTAAAAACTTTTATTACAGGTAATTAGGAAAAATATTATATCATTTTAAAAAATATTTTTCATCATGAGTCATTTGAAGTTGTTCTGGATCATTGTAGCACTGAGAATAATTCAGAGTTGATCATTATACAATATTACTATTATTTTGTACAATGTCTCACAGATTCGCTCACTTCACTTTGCATCAGGTTCAGACGGGAAATGATGAAATCTTGCCAATTAGAAGCCCAAACACTGGACTCCATGGCAGGGTGCTATGATGATAAAAAAAAAAAAAAAAGAAAATAATTCTTGTTGTGGACAGGCAGACACACTAGAGCACTTTTGATTAGGGTCCAATTAGAAACTATACTCAAAAAAATCAGTAAGCTCTGCATTCCCCTTGAACGAATGCTACCACTACTATTCAAAGAGATCAAAGAGAGATGAAAGGACCTACGTGCATGAAAATATTTGTAGCAGCACTTTTTTGTTATGACAAAGAACTAAAAACAAAATGGATGCCCATAAATTGGGGAATGGCTAAATAATTTGTGGTATGGGAATATAATGATTATTATTGCATTGTAAGAAATAATGTAAGGGGAAGATTCTGAGAAATTTTAGAGGAGTCCTTATGAACTAAGGCAGAATGGAGAAGAAATGCAATTTCCACAATGATTATACTACTATTAAAAAATAGCTTTGAAAAACACTGATCAATTCAATAAAGTCATGCCACCATAAGACTGGGGTCATAATGAAACATATTTCCCACCTCTTAGTAGGGAATTAATGGACTGTGGTGCAGAATGAGACATATTTTCAAATTCAACCAATTTGTGAATTTATTTTTCTAGTGTATACACTTACTTATTATGAGGAAGGGCTTTCATTTTTCTTGGAAGAGAGGGGAAGGAGATTTATGGGTAGGGAATGAGATGAATAATGATAATGATGCTCCTCTTTCCCCAAAAAAACTAAAAAGAAAAAAATAGCATTGTTAAAACAAGACAAAAAAAAAAAAGAATAAGAAAGAAGGAAGTTGGAAGGGAATGCAAACAAGTAAGATAAGGAACTACCATATTAAATATAAACTCCGCCAAGGACGGTCCCAAGCCCAGCTGAAAAAGGAGGAGGGTTGGGCACGAGGCTAGCAACCTCACCCCGTAAAAATCTCACTTGCTATAGAAACTGCAACCTCATTAAACACCAAAACCAATGATCGCCTAGTCTGGAAGATTGCTCTCCAACAGAGTCCATGACACGTGCTGGCAGAAGCCAACAAACTCCAGGTCTTTGTTGACGGGTGCCTGTGTCACATCTTGGACATCGGATGGCCTGAGGGGATCTCCAATGCCAGACTCTGGCGGGGAACAGTTCGGTGTCCCATCAGTCAGGACTCTATGAAAATCGGAGGACAGCATTGCCGGATAGGCACTGAGCTGGGGCCCACCAGGGAGGAGGAAGGTCGGGGGGCCAAAGCAGACCTGGCGGAGATATGCCGAGAACGAGACAGGGATGGTCGGAGTGACATGGGCCCAGTTGGGGGAAGTTGCCCAGAACAGAGTCCATTGGCGTGAGATGGTTGCGGCCCTATGCTCCTCTGGGAGCCAACAGGAATAATAATAAAATAATAATAATAAATATTAAATATATATATATTTCAAAATACATAAATATATACATATTTTAAAACAAACTCTGCCCAATATTCCATTTCATATAAAATATTTTTCTTTTTTTCTTTGTATATGAAAACATTGTCAAATTCATGACAAACTTTTTTTAAAGCAGAGACGGAAAAAAAAGATCCTGGTCTTCTTGTAATCCAAGCTGAAAATGCCTTTTTTCCTGTTCTTCAAAGTGAAAATCATACCTCTTCCTATGAAGTCAACTACCCCACCCCAGCCGTCTCTTCTCTTTTCTGATTTCCTATTGCAGTTACCAGAATGTGTACCAGACTATCCAACATTTGGTTTGCTCTTATATTGTTTTGAGTGTTATAGCCTAGGCAGTTAAATAGAATAGTGTTTTGCCTGCAGTAGCACTGGATCTGGACTCAATAAGACTTGGATTCAAATCCAGTCCCAAACACTTACTAGTTGTGTGATTAGTCACTTAACTTCTATCCATCTCATTTATAAAATGGGATAATACTAGCACACCAGGATAATTGCAAAGATAAAATCTGATAAAATATATAAAACCAACTTAGCATAAGGCACTAAAAAAACTTATTCTCTAATAAATCAATTTTCTCTAATATTTCTAACATTAATATTCCAATATTAATCATTCCTAAATCTCTAATATTAGAGAAAATAAAAAATTCTCTAATATATATTCTCTAATAAATCTAGTCCAATCCCCTTATTTTACAAATAAGGAAACTGAGGCCTAGGGAACTGAAATGACTCACTGAAGGTCACACAGGTAAATAAGTGTCAGAGGTAGAATTTAACCTAGAACATTTGTACTAATCTAACCTGTAAGCTAGGTGGATGTTTTATATTACCTTTATTTATGTTTTATATGATTTATTATTATATAACACATAAGTATATATAACACTATCATATCATTATTTATTATATTATTTATTTATATATTTTATATTACTTTTGTTTTTACAATGTGGATAATTTAGATGATGTCTTTGATTGTGCACCTCACAGAAGTCTCCAGAATGCTCTAGGATTTAAAGCAATTTCTCTAGTGTCCTTTCTGAGCCGGAGGATCTATAAAACCTATAATATCCACACAGTAACTAGGTGGCACCATGTATCGAACGCTGGACATAAGAGTCAAACCTCGGATCAAATACTGCCTCAGACGCTTACTAGCTGTGTGACCCTAAGGAAGTCCCTCAACATCTCCATGTCTCAATATCCTCATCTGTAAAATGGGAATAAGAACAATACCTCCATCACAAGGTTGTTGGAAGATCAAATGAGATAACATATGTAAAGTACTCTGCAAATTTTAGTGCTATCTAAAGGCTATTATTATTGTTATCGATAGAGAATCCTTCTTTAATTTTGACTCTGCAGGAAATCTTCCTTGCCACTTAGGTGGCCATATGTGCCTCTGTTTTATGCCTAGGAGATCACTAAACAGTTATTTCTGTGGTCATGTCTCAGATTCTTGGATAGAAAACACTTTGTAAGAGAAAGGAAATTAAAGGCCTAGGATTGTGTTCGCAAACCTATGGCACACATGCCGGAGGGGGCTGCTCCCCTCCCCCTCATCACATGCACCTGAGAACATTCTCACATGACACGTCCCTCTGCCCAATAGCCCAATGTGAGCATTTCCTCCCTCCTCTGTCTGGGATAAGGTTGGGGAGGGGGACTCACATGCAGTATGAGGATGGCAGTTTGGGCACTCCATCTCTAAAAGGTTCACCATCACTGACCTAGGAGATAAGCTCTACAAATGGGGACATCATTATATTGCAAGGCCATTACGTGGTTTGGAAGTTAACTTGGTTTGCCTGAATGCAAATCACTGCATCTTGGTATAGATAATAATTCTTTTCTCTTACTTTCTCCATGGAGATGTCTCTCAAAGAGATACCATATCTCCTTTTTTGGTGGCAAGCCCTTTTGGAATTCCTCCTTCCTATCCAGATGACTGTCATTTTTTTTCTGTATCAATTATTTTTTCCAACTGTAAATAAAACAAAGGCAATTTTTTATTTTTTATTTATTTTGTTATTTTTAAATTATTTAAAATTATTTTTAAATGTATTTATTTACTTTTAATTTAATATTTCCAATTTTTTGGAGGTTAACTAGTGCCTTTGTTACAAACACCAGATCTTAAGTGTCATATGAATAATACTCTCTGAATTAAATAAATATTTTCTTTTATTTAATCCCTCCTTCCTTTTTTTTTTAAATCAACAAATGATACAGTATTCTCTGTACTGTTTGGTGTGATTCTAAATATGTGATATGCTGAAGAAAATAATCTTTCAAGGCTTGTTCTGACCATCCCACAATTATATTGAAGATAGCTTTAATATATAAATAGACTCTGCTAAATGTCTTTTTTTTTTTAAGAGGCATAAATTGGTAGTTGTTAATGTCTTGGTCAGATAGTTGCAGAGTGGTTAGAGCTCCAGGTCTGGAACTAGGAAGACCTGAGTTCAAATTCAGCCTCAGATACTAACTAGCTACATGACTGCACAAGTCACAACTTCTGTTTGTGTCAAGTTTCCTTGATTGTAAGATAGAGATAATAATAGTCACTACTTTGTAGGAGCTGTAAGGATAAAGTGAGTTATTTATAAGAAGCTCTTAGCACAGTGCTCAACACCCTTTTTAAATACTTATTCCTTTCCCTTCCCCCTTTGTTTGGGGAACTGATTTAAAAGTACCAATTTTGATCTTTTTCTATTCTCTTGGAATCTTCTCCTCTTTTAGATATATTAAAAGCTGACCACTACATTGCTTCCAAGGTTTTATTCTGCACATATATGGTCAGAACCAGCCATTCTTCCTAACTCCCATCTTTTTTTCCTTTAGAACAATCATAAAACTATTTTAAATGAAGTACTAATGGAACAAGCAATTCATTTGGTATTAATTTTACTGTTTTATTAATATTATTTTTGCTTCCTGTTTCCTGAGCAAAATTTTTCTTACATCATTTTGATATCATCGGTTTTGATTACATATGATCGTATTTATCAGAAAAATAATTACTGTGATTAGTATTTATAAATGTATTAAATAAAACACAGGATAAGTACAAGGTGATACTGTTTATTCTTTTCTATCTTCTTCATCTATAACATTTTGCAAGCAAATTTTTAAACCTATTTTCTCCTTGGTGCCACCTCTCCTTTTGTCAAGGATGCTAGCTAACTATTTGGTTGTAGATTCATTCGAAAGAAAGCTATTTTGCAAGAATATATTTTAAATTGTTAAGGCACTAAAGCCAGAAATAACCTTAATTGAATTTAATAGCATTTGCTATGTTTTACCCATATTATAGTTAGGTTTGTGTCTGTTTAATCTTTACTAAACTGTAAACTCTTTATGGGTAGGAAGCAAATTTTAAACATTTTTGTATCTCCCACAACAGCAGACATGTAAACAGTCTATGTAAATGCTGAACAAATCAAGGTAAAAAATCAATTCACTTTCTTTTGACCTAAATTTTAAGTGCATATACAAAAGTATTTGTAGCTATTCTAAATAATTTAAAAAACTAACTTCTTTAGTTTTTCTATTACATTCTCTTTATCTGCTTTCCCCTACCTCCTCCCAGAAAGCCACTTTAAAAAATTCATGTATTTATTTTGAAAAATTTTTTTCCCATGGTTATATGATTCATGTTCTCTCCCTTCCTTCTCCTGGAGCTGGCAAGCAATTGCACTGCGTTATACATGTTTTGTCACTTGATACCTATTTCCATATTATTCATTTTTGTAATAGAGTAATCTTTTAAAACCCAAACCCCAAATCAGATACCCATTGAAACCAAATGATAAATCATATGTTTTTCTTCTGCATTTCTACTCTGAACAGTTCAGAAAGCCACTCTTTCTAACAAAGATTTTTTTAAAGGAAGAAGAAAAAATAAATTCAGAAAAACCAATCAACACACACAAAAAATCTGACATAATATGAAATGTTACATATCTACAAACCCCACTCCTCCTCCATCTCTGCAAAGGAACAGAGGGAGACTGTCTTCTCATATCTCATTTGGAGCAAAGCTTGTTCTTTATACATGTGCAACACTGGTTTGAATGTTTTGTGATGGTTGTGCTATTTTCATTGTTCTAATCATCACATATATTGTATCTTGCCTCTATTTGTTGTTTCTTACAGTATACTATAATCCATTACGTTTACATACATATTTATACAATTTGTTTAGCTATGTCCCGACTAATGGACATTTATTTGTTTCCACTGTAAAAATGTTTGATTTTTTTAAACTCAAGAATATGAAACATAATGTTCAAAATCTTTATTGCAGTGTATACGACAAATATTTGTTTTAAGAATCAAGTTAAAGAAATACAAACTACTCTTAAAGCATTTCATTCTTCCATCTCTTCAGTGGGTAGAAAAATGCTGGTATTTTTTCAGTTTGTTTTTTTCTTCAATGGTTTAAAATAAGAGGAATCTGCATCCTGAAATTCAGAAATAGTTAACATTAATCCAAACTAATCATTCCACATTTTTCTTACTTCTGTCAATGATGGAAAAATTTGAAGGTTAATCCTATAATTTTGCATTGTATTTAGGGTCAAACTCTGTTTTGTTGCTGTCACTGGAATGTTTGGAAGAGGAATAAAATTTGGGACCGACAAATTTTTTTGTTTTTCAGTCATTTTAGTGGTGTCCAATTCTTTGTGATCCCATTTGGAATTTTCTTGGCAAAGATACTGGGATGGTTTCCCATTTCCTTCTCCAGCTCATTTTACAGTTGAAGGAACTGAAAGTGTATGAGATCAGATTTGAACTCATGAAAATGATTCTTCCTGACTCCAGGCTCAGTGCTCTATCCATTGTATCACCTAGCTGCCTCAGAACCTACATAAATAATAAATAGATAAATAATATAAATAAGTAAATAAAGCCTTGGCAATAATCCATCAAGATCAAATCAAGTCCCTCAGCATCCCCTCCAAAAATAACACTGAAATATGTTTACAAAAAAGAAAAAAGAGGAAGAAGAAAAGAAAGGTTCTTCTATGAAATAAAACTTGTAGGGGATTGAAGTGATACTGGTCGTGAGCTGTGTAATTGATGTGATAAGGCCTTGAATTCTAGCTGTATGGAGTGCAGAAATTTTTTCTGTAATAGATTTGGATTTTTTCACTAAGCGCAGCTCTCTCATGAGGGACAGACCTATCTCTGGGGACCCCAGGACAGGGTAACAGAAGTCAATATTAAATTCATCCTTGCTGAGATGTCTACCCGAACTGTCTCCAGCCTCTTCTTGCTCATGGGAAAGGAACTTCAAAGATTTCTGCAACAGATTGTTACAAAACATTCCTCCTACTTCTCTGAACCACACTAAAGGAATGTGCTCAGTTGTTGAGATTCTTGGAAAAACTCGATAAGGGTTCCAATGAGAATGATAAGCATACGCTCAAAACTCCAGGCTTTAGGAAAAATGTGGGTCCCCTGACGGTGTGATGTAGGGTTGTAATCTAGCCAGTTATGCCATCAACTGAGTTATTATATTAAGAAGAGCAGTTGCCATCTGCTCATCCTACTTTTTAAAACTCCTTTTCTGCATTTCTGGCTGAGGGAATTTTTAATATCTGCTCTGACTTGCTAGAGTAAAAATGAAATGTTTAATCACTTATAGGGAAGATATATTTGACAAGAGATGAAAGACAGATGAGTTTATTTGCTGGGTTTCAAAGGTAATATTGATAATGAAAAACCAGTAAATGCCTAACACAGAATTTGTAGCTGGTAGAAACACTAAACTTACAATGCAGACCATGCTTTTATACCATCCTTCACCCGCCAAGATGAATGTGAACACTGTATATAGGATAGACTCTTCCAGAACTAAGGGTTATACCATCAGGTGAGAGATACAAATTTAAACTTTTAAATTTAAGTTTAAAATTTAAAGCAACACTTTAATTAAGGAAGTTTATTTGTTTTATTAATTTAATTAAATTAAAAAATAAATTTTAAGTAAAAACTTATTTAGCTTTCATCTTTATCTTGCTATATATAGTCTTTGTTGAGTCTAGTCAAATTATTTATTTACCTCCTTTTGTGCATACAAAGAAAGGGGGAAAAAAATTCTTGCCGTCAAACTACTCCCAATTGAATAGATCCTACACTATCATAGCTGTCCTCTGGAAGCTCTCCAACTTACTGCCTCTCTTTCTACAATGGGGAGCACATAAGTGAACACGTACTCTAAGTGTGGTATGATTTGGGCAAGGCCCAGAGGGCCTACCCCTTCCCTAATCCTGGACATCTCACCCCAATTGATGCAGTCTAAGATTTCATTTGTTCAGTCATGGCTGATCCTTAAAGGGCCCATTTGGGATTTTTTTTGACAGAGATCCTGTAGTGGTTTGCCATTTCCTTTTCCAGCTCATTTCACAAATGAGTAAACTGAGGTGAACAAGGTGAAGTGATTTGCCCAGGGTCACAAAGTCATAGTAGGTGTCTGAGGCCAGATTTGAACTCAGGAAGATGAGTCTTCCGGATTCCAGGTCCAGTCCTTTGCATTATGGCGCCACCTAAGGGCCCATAAGATTTCATTAGCTGTCACTGGGCTCAAACCGAACTTGCAGGTCATCCTATACCCCCACATCTTTCCCAGATGAGTCTCTAATTCTCTAAATTTTTGCTTATAAAATTGATAAAGCTGTTATTAAATTTCTTTGCAGTAGAAGCAACTCAGTGCTCCAACCTGTCAAAACTATTTACCATGAAGTCTGGCTTTTTTCATCTCAAAACCTCTTGAAATCCCTTTCCCCCTCCCTCCTCTATTCCAGTCTCTACTAATGGGGTAGCCATTCGCCTCACCAAGGCTAATTCCTCCTCATTTGATCCCCTCCCTGTCTCTCTTCTCCAGCAAATTGTCTCTGAATCATCTCCCCTCTCCAGTCTCCTACTTCCCTGCTGCATAGAACCAGGACAAAGACCTCCCTGTTCCTTAGAAAGTCTTCATCCTATCCTTCCCCACCCACAATCCCCTCAAGCTATTATTGTTCTATCTCTTCCCCTTTTCTCAGCCAAGCTCCTGGAGAAAGCACCTAGCATTGCCTCAACTTCCTCTCCTCTCACTAACTTCTCAATCTCTGGTTATCCAGCTTCTGGGTTGGAAGATAGCATCACTCAACTGAAACTACTTCCTCCAGTGACTAATGATCTCTCTTTTTTCCCCCCTAGAACATTTAAAAGTTCTGAACTTAAAACACCAAAAAGAAAATTTTTTCCATACATACAGCATAATATAAAAGGAAGAGTCTATATAAAGTTGTTCATCTCCATTTCATGCCACATATATGTGCGTAAATATATATGCATATAAATAATCTAACAAAAATATTAATTACATAATTGTTTATTCCCTTTATTTATTAGTGACTTAATAACTATATTGCAGAGCCTCTGTCTATTATACAAAACTCAGCAATCATGTCTGCCAGTTCTGTTAATACTGTAGGAAAGAGTTCATCTGGGCTTGGTGACAATGGTGACTTCCACCCTTCAAGGGCAGCTAGGTGCTTTCTAACTATCTCCAGATTTATCTTGGGTTTTATCTTTCTATGAGCAATTTTGTTCTGTCTTTTGATCATTGGCAGAAGAAACAGAAGCAACAGTTGAACAACAATGCCTTCTTTCATTTGTTTCTACTTTCCCATCCCTGAGCAGTAGTGACATTCCTTCTTCGGTTGTCCTCTTTTTGATGGTACAATTATAAACAATCAGTCTTTATTCCCACTCTCAGACATCCCTCCAAAACCACTTTTATTATTGTTTGTAGCTTTTTCTCACCCGTGTTGGCTCATTCAGGAATTTTTTCACTCCTGACACTATTCTTAAAGAAAAGAGTCACATTTTTCATTCATTCTAAATCCTCTTTTTTCTGTATATGTTTAAAAAAATATCAAATGTTCTATGTTTTTGTTTCCTGTATACGCAGAAAAGTTGCTTTACACAACTTTCCAGTTGCTTCCTCCTCAGAATTGTTTCTCTTTCTATCTTCAGAATAAAGACTCCCACATTCTCACTGCCTAACTTTTCATGAGATAATAATAACTAATAGTTAGCATTTGTATAGAACCTTAAGTTTTACAAAACACTTTAAAATATTATTCTGCATTTTCCTCACAATCCTTGGAGGTATGTGCTATTATTATCCCCATAATACAGATGGGAAAACTGAGGCACACAGCAATGAAATCATTTGTCCAGAATCACACAAGTTAGTAAATGTCTAAGGTAGATTTGAAAAGTCTTCCTGACTCTAGGTCCAGCATTCTAGACACCGCACCACTTAAGCAGCCCCTGTAGGATCTTAGGCCATGGGACAACTACTTATTATTCCTCACAATCCTTTGAAATCTTTTCTACTCAAAACTAAAGTGTTTATCAGTCTGCGTCCAGCTTTTCTTTCTTTCTCTACCACAAATGCTAATAGGGAGCCATCATTTCCCTTTCCCCAAGGTTTCCATTGATTTTCACTCCAGTAATCAGTTCCTCCTTTTGATGAGAATCATGTCAAGAATAGGAGCTCCCTTTGCAGATTTCTCTGTTTTTTAAAGGATGTAAATAATCTTCAGAGCAAACTAACATTATTTGGGTACATGTTTTGGGGTTTTGGTTTTATAAGATTACTCACTTATAAAAAAGAATAATATGGAAATGTTTTGTGTGATAATACATGTATAACTCAGACTGAATTGCTTGCCAGCTCTGGGAAGGGGGAGGAAAGGAGACAATTCAGAATTCATATGTGGAAATTTGTTATGACATGTAATTTGTAATAGATAAAAATAAAAACAAACTAACAAGTCATTAGATGCTTTGCTTGAGGCAGAAAGAAAAAGATCTGGCAGATGGAAATTTTAAATTCTCCATGATCACTCTATTATTCCTTCATACCAAAACCACTTCCCCTCACTCTTTCTGTCTAGGGGGTCTTTAGGATATTTCAGTGGTATCTCTGCTTCTGGCCCCTCTCCCAAATGGATCTTCAGGTGATGGATGCCTTGTAGATGGCTCCAACTCAGTGTTTCCAAAACAAAACCTATTCCCTGTCCTCTCCAAACCCACTGCTTTTCTAAGGAAATTCTTCCAGTCACTCAGGTTCAAAAACTCCATCTATCCTCAACTTCTTTCTCTTTCACATTCTACACATCTAATCAATGGAGCAACCTTATCTCTTCTCTGCTGGCTGGTTTTCCTGCATCAAGTCTCTCCCACAATCCAAAACACCCTCCCAAGAGTAGGCAAAATGATTTTCCTAAAATGTTTGCTCACTTTCCTAGTCACTAACCTCCAGGGACTCCCTATTACTTCTGGGATCGGCTCTGACGAGTATTTAATGCTCTTCTCAGCTTGGCCCCTGTTAAAATCATTATCTGGGACAAGATGGATGCCACCTTGAATGACAGGGCTGGCAACTGAGAGTTGGGAATGTCCCCAACTCTCAATTGAGCCAGGGGCAAAGATCGGTTGGCCCCACCCTATAAATACCCCCAAGAAACAACAGTTGGGAGCTCAGATTTGCATAGGCTTCTCTTGGAGCAAGAACTGGGACAGAGGGAGGTGAAGGGTGGAAGGAGTAGGCCTGAAACCTGTAACCTGTACTTGACTGAGAAAGAGCTAGTAATCAATCAACACCATTGATAGAAGAGCTGAGAGAGTATATAGATCATCTATCAACATCAACAGCATTCCCTAATCTCTGGCTTAGCTGTGGCCAGGTCAGGTCAGAGTTAGTGAGAGGGTGAAGACCTGCTGGGAAGTGTCTGAGGCCAGATTTGAACCTAGGACCTCCTGTCTCTAGGCCTGACTCTCAATCCACTGAGCTACCCAGGTGCCCCCATTCCATTTCTTTTTAACACCCCCTTTCTATATGCCTCCTCTACTTCCACATTTCTCCCTGCCACATCCCCTAGAGTCCATTCAGGCATGTTGGCTTGCTATTCTTTCCAGGTGGCACTCTCTCTATTCTCCCTGGTGGTGCTCTTTCTGCCCATCCAAGCTTTTGTCCCAGCTGTTCCCTCGCTCCCCTCCAGGTGGTGCTCTCTCTGCCACATCCTCCAAGCTTTTGTCCCAGCTGTTCCCTTCTCCCCCTACACCACACTTGGGGCGCTCTCCCCCACACCTCTGGTTTCCTTCAGAGGAGGCTTAAATATAATAGCATGAAAGTCTCCTTTGGTCTCACTAGAGCCATGGTGGCGAACATAAATGTGTGCCAGAAAGAGTACACAGAAGACTCTCTGTGGGAACACATGCTATTGCCCGCCACCACCAGAGTTCACTATTAGAAAGGCAGAAGGACTGAGGGTGGAGGGTAGGCGGAGCTGTTCCCCTCCCCCTCTCCATGTGTCTGAGGTCATTTCTCACATGACCCGCCCCTCTGCCTAGCAGCCCTTCCTCCCACCCCGTCTGGAGTAAGGGGGGTTGGTGGCCCCCAGTGGGGGTGGGGCATGGTCCTCGATCTCTAAAAGGCTCCACCACGGTAGAGGCTAGCCTCCCTTCTGAGAGCTGCTAGGTGGATTTCCCTTTCTCTAGGTAGCCCTAGAGTTTAGCTCAGAGTTTGGCAAACAGCTGGTACTTAATAAATGCTAGTTGGTTGATTCATTCTTTCATTGATTATTCCTTTTTCCATTAATATATCTTGTTTATTACCTCTGGGCTTGAATACTGACTTTGCTACCAGCTGCCTGTGTGGCCTGGGGTGAGTGACTCTCAGAGGTTCTCCCAGGTCTGTAAAAAGAGAGCCCCACACTAGATAAGCTGAGTTATCTAGTCCCTGAGGCTGTGATCCGACTAGATGTGGCAGGCTTGCTAGAGTACTCTTCTTCCCCACTGAAAAGGCATGGTGCAAGGGGGCAGCTGGGTGGCAGCGGATACAGTCAGGCCTGGAGAGAGCAGGTCCTGGGTTCAAATATGACTTCATACTTTCTAATTGTGTGATTCTGGACAAGTCACTTAACCCCAATCACTAGCCTTTATCACTTCTCTGCCTTGGAACTAATACTTAGTATTAATCTTAAAACAGAAAGTAAGGGTTTAAAGAAAAAAGAAAGCCCTTATTTATAGTATCATAAATATTTTTTCTTAACCTTCTATATTATCATAATAACAGGGGCTTTAGGCAAACCTGTGGGCTTTGTTGTTTGGTCATTTTTTATTCATTTCCAAGTCTTTCTGACCACAGTTGAGGTTTTCTTGGCAAAGACCCTGGAGCAGGGTGTCATTTCCTTCTCCAGCTCATTTTACAGATAAAGAAAGTGAGGCCAACAGGGTTAAGTGACTTGTTCAAAGCCAGATTGGAGCTGAGGTCCTCCTGAGTCCAGGCCTAGCATTCTCTTAGTTTGCAGAGAATTTTATATACAGAATAGTACATCCTCTTATTCTCAGAACAGTTCTGTGGCATATAGCAAGCAATCCCATTTTAGAGATGAGGGAACTGAAGTTCCAGGAGTTTATGTGACTTAAACTCTAACTCTTAGTACAGTGTCTGGCACCTAAGTTGACCCTTTGTAAATAGCTACTGACTGACTTGCCCATAATCACATGGTTCCCTGGCAGAGGAAGGATTCAAGCTCAGGCCTCTCTTGGCTCAGAGTCTAATGCTTCTCTCATTTCTACTTCAATGCTCATCATTTCCTTACAAATGCTTAGTTAGCTCTCCCCTTCTCTGCTATAAAATCAGGCTGAAGAACGGGCAGTTGGTGGTACAATTCACTTTCATATGCCTGGCCACCTTATTGACAAGAGATGGGACACACCTAAGAAGTTCATAGCATTATAGTGTTTAGGGCTGGAAAAATTCTTAAAAGTCTAGGCCAGGGGCAGGTAGGTGGACAGAGTGCCAGGCCCGGAGTCAGGACGTTTTGGGTTCAAATATGGCCTCAGATACTTTGTAAATGTGTGACCTGGGCAAGTCACTTAACTCTGATTCTCTAGCCCTTGCCACTTTTCTGTCTTAGAATTGATACAAGACAGAAGAGAAGGGTTTATTTAAAAAAAATAATAAAGACTAGGCCAACACTATCATTTTAAAGATGAGAATGCTAAGGTATAAAAACAGAGGCTCACCACTTAACCCCAATTACTTAGCCCTTACCATTCTTCTGCCTTGGAACTAATACATATTATTTTTTTTAAGACAGAACATAAGGATTTAAAAAAAAAAAAAAGGCTAGGCCAACCCTATCATTTTAAAGATGAGAATGCTAAGGTGTAAAGAGGGGGGCTGTCTGCTTAACCCCATTTACTTAGCCCTTACCATTCTTCTGCCTTGGAACTAATACATATTATCTTTTCTAAGACAAAAGATAAGGGTTTAAAAAAAAAAAGGCTAGGCCAACCTATCATTTTAAAGATGAGAATGCTAAGGTGTAAAATGCAGGGCTATCTGCTTAAACCTAATTATTTAGCCCTTACCACACTTCTGTCTTAGAATTTATATTTATCTATTCTAAGAGAGAAGGTAAGAGTTAAAAAAAAAAAAGAGGGGGACTCTGACTTTGTACACAGAGCTTCTAAGTGCCAAGGTTAAGACTAACCCAGGCCTACCAATTGATTCCAGATCCACTAGGGGAGGGAACAGGAGGGAAGGCAGTGAGAACAAGGTTAAATTGAGTAATACTGTACTACTCTTCCCAAATTTAATATCATAAAATCAAAACTAAACATTAATAAATGGAAGAGATCTTAGACACCATCCCTCTCATTTTACATGTAAAGAAACTAGAAAGGCTAATTTGGACAACATTCGAAAGAACTATAACAGATAAAGGGAATTAGTACAGGAATTAATTCCACTTTGTAAAAAAGCATTAGCATCCAGGGACAGGGACAGTTTATAATGAGTCAATAGAAAAGGATGTAAAGACAATATTTTTACTACTTTCTAGCATGTTACCCAGGCATACTCTACACTGGGTTACCTGGACAATTCTGTTTTAAAGAAATATCAAAATATATTATCACCAGACCCAGGCATTCATCCAGTCACCCATTTATATAGCACGGCTGCTACAGAATGAACTCCCCTCATTACAAAATATTGGCCAGCCACCGTTGTGCGCTGCTGCCTCGACAATGCTCCTGCTCCTGATGGAACGCTGCCCTGGGACCGCGCTGTCCTGATGGTTGAGAAATCCCTCTATCAAACTGGTCCAGACCCCCTGGCCACATCCCCCACCCTCTGTGTTCTCACCTCCTCCTCTCCTGGCCCAGAAAGCAAACCCACTCAACCACGGCTTCTGGGAAAAGCAGGTCAAACTGACTAAATGATGACTCCACACCACTCCTGTGGTTTTCCAGTTAGGAAAGTCCTTCCCAAACTTACCACTCCTCTAGGTCTGTGCCCTCTCCCATTAGACTATCCCTAACACCTGGCACAGTGTTTGGTTCAGAGTGGCTACTTAACAAATGTTTTTTACTTTTTCATTAAAGAACCAAATTAACATTAGGCAGGAAATGGCTATATAAGCAACATGCTGATTTTTAAAGGACATATGTGTACATATGTACATAGAGGTATGTAGTACACACACATATATATACATGTATGTACAAAATAGGAGCACACACTATCTGATGGTAACCTATGACTTCATTACTGCTTGGAATTGCCAACAAGGAAATTTGTTCTGCCAATGTAATTAATTAGTTTTCAAGAACTGCCCAAGGCACTAAGGGTTTAAATTATTTGTTCAAGTCACCAAATAAATACATGTCAGACTCAGGATTTGAACTCAGGAGATGAAAATACTAAAACTTGAGAACCATCAAATTCTTTGTATTTTTCTACAAAGCTATAGGAAAAAAAAAAGACCATACCACTCCACTCTTAAAATTTTCAATTCTTCTCTTTGCCAGCTTGTTTGTGAGCCACCAGGCCCAGGTCGGGGCATACTGCCAGATATAGAAAAATGTCAAAAATGGTTGTTCTGAAATCCAGGCTTCTTTTAGGTCATTGGCGATGGAGATGAGCATCAAACGAACACAGCGACTGGTCGCCATCTTATGCTCCTGATTTCCTACGTTCTCTAATCTCTGGAAAATTAAAAAAATTCTAGTGATATAAGTAGTCATCCAAGATTAGTTATTTATAGTTCTATATATTGTACACATGTATGATCAATTTGACCTGTGAAAGGGCAAACCTGAAATGGTAACAATTTAATAGGGAGCTCAAAAAAAAAAAGTTCCTGTAATAGAGTAACATTTAAATGTACCCCTTAGCTGGGTTGCTCAGTGAATGGAGAGCCAGGCCTAGAGATGAGAGACCCTGGGTTCAAATCTGGCCTCAAGACACTTCCTAGTTGTGTGACCCTAGGCAAGTCACTTAATCCTCATTGCTTAGTCCTTACTGCCTTGGAACCAATACAAAGTATTTATTCTAATGTGGAAGGTAAGGATTAAAAAAAAATGTACCCCCTCCCTAAGGGGGGGCAGGTAGTAGCTCAATGCACTGGGAACCAGGCTTAGAGCTAGGCAATCCTGGGTTCAAATCTGGCCTCATATACTCATGTAACCCCTAAGCAATTCACTTAATCCCCACTGCCTACCCTTATTGCTCTTCTGCCTTGGAATTGATACACTGGTATTGATTCTAAAACAGAAGCTAAGGGTTTATAAAAATAAAGTGTATTTCCTGTGAAATTTTATGTGCTCACCTTCAATAGAATATCAAAAATGGTTAATATTTGGAATTAATTGAAATTTATTTCTACTTAACCTAATTAAGTCAGAGGAATTTCTTGCAACTTAACAGATGTCTATCCTAAACACTTTTCTTAGATGCCCATAAATTAAGTTTTCATAAACTAAGAAACTTCTACTTCATTTCACCATAGTGCACCAATAGTGCATTGGCCTGAATATAGGCTGCTCCTAGATCAGAGTTAGGGGAGATGGGGGGAGGAGAGGGAGGTGTGAGAAAGAGAGGAAAGTTCATAGGAAATAGTTTTCTTTGGTTTATTTTACAAGTTGAGCTCAGAGTTAATCAATTAACTATAGTTTTAAATTTGTTAATTTATAAGGATATGTCTGATTATATCCCTTAATTGCCTTAGCACTCAGGATGAGATAAAGAGATGAGCCAAAAGCAAGGAACAACGCAATATATGGGAATTGGCATCTCTGATTCCAGTTACATTTTCAAGGCTGGGTTGGAGTTATAAAATATTCAAAAGTATATCTAAGTTAGTAAAACTTCCAGTCTACATATGTGAAGATAACAATGATACTTATAATTCACATTTTTCAAAATGCAAAAATTCTTACCTTTGAGACTTCTTCAGTAAAGGCGTTTTGTACAATGTTTGACTGTACAGGTCCAGGACAAATGTTTGAAATGGTTATCTCTGGATAGTCTGTAAGTTCAGCTCGGAGACAATTGAAAAACCCCTGATAGACCACCCCCAAAAGATGTTTTCGTTATTACATATAGACACAAGAATAGCTTTCTTTAATCATTTATAAATTATGATCCCATCACACCTCTTTTTACCATAATCTGCTCTTTAGACAACATGTAATAAAATTTCACACCTTAAAAGCAGCAGAGGATTTTTTAATGTTGGACCTTGGGTCATCTAGTCCCACCTGCAAACCAATGCAGGAATTCCTTTAATAACATTCCTGACAAGTAGGCTTTTGGCCTCAAAATGGGCACTTCTGCGCTCTCATGAGATGGCCCATTTCAATTTCAGATAAGTCTAACTTTTAAGAAGTTCTGCTCCCCTATAAATTCTACCAATGCATTGATCCTAGTACTTCTTCCTGAAGATAAGCAGAGTAAGCCCTTTGAATAATTGAACCAATCAGTAAGTGTTTATGAAGCTTTTATTATTATGCACCTATCAATTAATTAATGGCATCTACTGCATTAGGCACTGGGATACAAAGAGAAAAGTGAGATTGTGGCTGTCCTGGAGGGATTTACAAAGTATAATAGCAGGGGAGACAGTGCTTATTGGTATATGCAAAGTAGATGCAAGATAATCAAGGCAAGGAAAATAAGGTATCGATAGCTAGGCGGATCTGGAAAGGCCTTATGTAAAAAACAGTGTATAAAAAATCTTCAGCAGAAGCAATTATATTTGATTCTAAAGGTAATCAGGAGCCACTGGGGTTTGTTGAAGAGGGAGAGTGATGTGGTCAGATTTGTACTTTAGGAAAATGATTTTGTGTGGAGAATGGTTTGGATATGTTGGGTTAGCCACAATGTAGAATTAAGGATAATGTCAAGTTTGTAAGCCTGGGAGAACTGGAAGGATACTGAGGTCCTCAACAGAAATAGAGAAGATTGGAAGAGGGGTGGATTTGATAATGATCCAATACCCAAACTCTATGGGAGTTTGATATAATCCAGTTCAAATTGTCTAATAAGTCTTTCATGGTGTGGGATTAGAGCTCAAGGGGCCTAAAGTCAGACATCTAGAAATACCTAGGAATCTGGAATTTCCTTCATAGAAACCATCATTAAACCTGTGTGCACCAGTGAGGTCACTGAAAGAATAGAAAAGCCAGTGCTCATGTCCTCTTCCAGACTGACTTTTCTCCAGTCTAATTTCTAATTCCTTCCAAAAATCTCCTCATGCTGGTTGCCCTTCTTTGGACATACTTCAGCTCATCAATGTTCCTCCAAGAGTCAGATGTACTTATGTGTCATGCATTCACTCAGTCAGAAACAATCTCGTGAACCCATCATCATACAAGGAAGGCTTAATGGTGAATTTTAATAACCACATCTAACTGTAATTAAAAATTAAAAAGTAGATTCCTACTTTCTTAAAACTATGGTACTGAGGAGATGGCTAGTTGTTTCAGGGGATGAATAGATCAATGGGCCTGAAGTCAGGAAGACCTGAGTTTGAGTCCTGTCTCAGACACCTGCTAGCTGTATGACCATGGGCAAGTCATTTAACCTTGTTTACCTCAGTTTCCTCATCTGTACAAAATGATCTGGAGAAGAAAATGGCAAACTACTCCAGGATCTTTGCGAAGAAAATCCCAAATGGTATCATGAAGAGTCAGATATGTCCGAAACAACTAGATAGCATAAAAAACACAAACAAGAAAATGCCGGCATCTGCTGTGGGTATAAAAGAGAGAAATAGGAGAAGGAAATACTGCCCAACAGAAACTGACATTGTGGTAGAGGTGACCTTCCTCTACTTCCCTTTCTCATTTAGCAGTTAATACCTAGCTTCAACAAATGTTTCAGCCAGGTTTTTAGAGAGTAAATCATGAGTTTCAAAACAAACAAACAAAAAAACCAATTAAATCATGGGTTGCTTAATTCATTTTATAAATCCCACTGAAAGCCAGAAAGACATAAAGCCACTGTCATTTGGTTACAAAACCATGTGAAACAAGCAGAAAAGCTTCTCTAGTCTGTGTTTCTCCTCCCAGCCCTATTCAGTCACATCATCTATTATGAAATGCTTTATCATGTATATCCAGAACATTACAGGGATGATATATATGACACCTGCAACCCCAGTGGACAGAGTGAAAGACATCTTCATCCCATTCTTTATAGTATCTTTACAGTTTAACAAATTGTGTCCAAGTCCTTTAGTTTAGCCTATTGAGATTGCAAGGTGGTCAAGGGATTAGAATTTGGGGCATCCAAAGAACATCATAAATAAATAGCAACATTTCTGTAGAGGAGTGGTATTGCTGTATTTGCTATAATTCTTTGATCTGTTAGCTCCTCAAAGAACAGTCAAAGCTGGATTTGGAGTGGAGTGCTATTGTTGAATTGATTTAGTTGTGTCCTCTTCTTCATGACCCCATTTAGGATTTTCTTGGCAAAGATACTGCATTGCTCTGCCACTTCCTTCTCCAGGTCATTTTTCAAATGAGGGAACTGACATTGCAGAGGACTTCCGGTTAAGATGGCGGCAGTGTAAGGAGCAGCTGCTCGATCTCTCCTGACCGAAGCCTATAGGACTCTTCAAGGGGAAATAAAAACGAGTCCAGAGGAACGAAGGAACCCCACAACAGGGCGCAGCATTGAAGGTACGCAGAATGGGGCATTTCCAAGCTATAAAGGGGTGAAACAGCTCTCACTAAAACGCGAGAGGAAGAAGCCCCTCCCCCACCCCCCACACCTCGTACAACGCGCCAACGCACAAGTGGGAAAACAGGACTGGGGCAACCAGATAATCACTGGCAGCCCTGGAGCTTGTACCTGTGTGCAGCAAGACGAGGGACCCCAGGTGGCTGGGGGAGCGCACGGACTTTCCCCAAGCGTCCACGTGGGTGAAGGCACCGCCTGGGGCCGGGACAAAGGCCCCTAAAACATGGCCTTTCCCAAGCGCTGAAGGCATCGCCTCAGGTGTGAATAAAGATCTCCAGGCCACGGACTTTCACTACCTTCTGTGGGGGTGAAGGCAGGGCCCTAAGAGCATCTGTGCAGGCAAAGGCAGTGCCCTAGGCTTGAATAACGATCTCCAGCCCAGGCTTGGACCTCCAGTGAGGACCCTGTGCAGACCGAAGCACAGCTGTGGAAGCAGCCCCAAAGACTGCTGAAGGAGCCTGGGCAGAGGGGCAGACCGGGAACTACCAGGAGACCTGACCCTGAGGACAAGGAGACTGGAGCCCCCAGAGCTTGCAAGGCCCAGGCAGACCCTGAGCGCAAAGACAAAGCTGAAAAGGGGCGGGGCCAACAATGGCCAGCAATAAGGAAGTGCGGAAGAAAAAGACTATCAA
The DNA here is from genome assembly GCF_016433145.1 of Gracilinanus agilis. NCBI lineage: Eukaryota > Metazoa > Chordata > Mammalia > Didelphimorphia > Didelphidae > Gracilinanus > Gracilinanus agilis. Next base: position 468,326,338 of record NC_058131.1, on the reverse strand, counting down.
GAGAAACTCTGGAACACTGGACAACTTCTACACAGAGAAAATCCAGACACCAGTGGAGGGAAAACAAAAATCCAAACCTCCCCCAAAAAATGAAAGCTGGTCACAAGCTATGGAAGAGTTTAAAAATGAAATGTTGAGGAAGATGGAAGAAATCTGGCAAGAAAATAACAGTTTAAAAGGCAGAATTTCGCAATTGGAAAGTGAGACAAGACAACTGAAGACCAAAAATGACCAGATTGAAAAGGAAAACCAAAAAACTACAGCCGAAATCCAAAACATTAAAGCCGAATACCAAAACATTAGAGCTGAAAACCAGTCCTTAAAGGCTAGAATCGAACATTTAGAAACCAATGATTTCTCAAGACAACAAGAACAAATAAAACAAAGTCAAAAGACTGATAAAATAGAAGGAAACATGAAATATCTCAATGAGAGAGTGACAGACCAAGAAAACCGGTCTAGAAGAGACAACTTGAGAATCATTGGTATTCCAGAAAAGGCAGAAATTAATAGAAACTTGGACTCCATACTTAAAGAAATTATTCAGCAAAATTGCCCTGAAGTTCTACAACAAGAGGGCAATATAGACATTGAAAGGATCCATAGAACACCCTCTACACTGGACCCAGAAAAGTCAACACCCAGAAATATAATAGCGAAATTGAAGAGCTTTCAAGTTAAAGAAAAAATCTTACAA
>NC_058131.1:468302983-468320678 GCF_016433145.1 Gracilinanus agilis | reverse complement strand
GGCCTCAGCCACTTCCCAGCTGTGTGACCCTGGGCAAGTCACTTGACCCCCATTGCCCACCCTTACCACTCTTCCACCTATGAGACAATACACCGAAGTACAAGGGTTTAAAAAAAAAATTAATTGAAGCCCTTTCATTAATTTTGGAGAAGAAAATTCAAAGTATTTTCCCTTGCCACATAATTTCGATTTGCTAGTGGTCCCTGTGAGCTGACACAATCCTAAACCTCTACGGTAAAAGGAGTTGCTACAACCAGGTGAGACTTAACACCTCACTGAAGAAACCCCAGCATTTAAATCACCTCCAGGGGACATCTTTACACTTTCTCCTGTTCAGAGTAGGAAGGGAATGGAGAGTTCGCTTTTATACTCATCTATACTAATAAAGAACATGCCTGTTTTGGGTCACTACTAAGATGGCACCTTGTTCTGATGGCACTCCTGACCCCTAGAATCAGGGCGAGAACATATCAGAGGAGGTTTCTCCTTGCCCATCAAATGGAGAGGTTGGATACTGATCTCTGGAGTCCCTTCTACCTCTAAGCCCCGGGATTCAACGATCTGTGTTTCTTTTCTTAAACCTTGAGGAAGGTAGAGAGTCATGCCTGAAGGTCCAGGGTTCAAATCTGTGACACTTCCTAGCTGTGTGACTCTAGGCAAGTCAACCTTAACACCAATTACGTACCCCTTACCACTCTTCTGCCTTGGAATCAATATTTAGTATAAATTCTATGAAAAAAGGTTAAGAGTTGTTTTTGTTTTTTTGAAGTCTGAGGGAGAGAGGGAGGTGGTATATTTCTTTCTTTTCCTGCTAGTACAAAAAATCTGGGGAGGATGAAGATAAAATCTAAAAATACTGCCTATCTTGGATAAGTCAAGGCTAATTCTTGGAATGTGAAACAAGCCCAAACACTCATAATCATATTACATTCAAATCATTATCATTGTCCTTGGATATTTGGATTAAGTGAAAAAATTATACAATGATTTCCATGATTCAATGCTTTCAGGACAATATTTTGTACTCAATTTACTTTGTACAAAGAATATATTGAATCAACTATATGTATGAATGCTGTTTTCCATGGTAGAATGAAATATCTTTAAAAGCAGGGGCCATTTTTTTGGAACAAAGAAAATTATTAAAATATTTAAAATAATATAAATTAAATTAAATTAAAACTATTTTAAATAATTCAATTCTGGCTGATCTTTCTCCTTTGATTTTGTTAGAGAATTTTGTCTGGATATCTTCTTAAAATCAAAGCTGATCTGAGAGCTGTAAGGACATCAAAGATCCTATGATTGAATGTCTATGGGTAGCTAAGTGGTGTAATAGATGGAATGCTGGGTCTGCAGTTGGGAAGACTTGAGTTTGGATCCAGCCTCAGACATGTCAGGCTGTGTGATCCTGGACATGTCACTTAACTTGTGTCTGTTTTAGTTTCCTCACTTTGTAAAATGGGGATAATAATAACACCTACTTCCCAGCGTTGGGGTAGGGGTAATATGGAATAATATTTGTAAAGTCCTTAGCATAGTTAGGTATATGGAAGAGGTTTTAATGAATATGGGCTTATTTCTTTCTTTACCATGTGCCCTATGCACCATTTGTCCTGATAAAATGTAACTTCCTTGAGGGTAGGGGGTCATATTGTTTGGCATGTAGTAGATGAATACAATTCTTACAGATCAATTGATTGACCGACAGACCTTCCTCTCTGATTTTATAAGAGAATTTTACCTGGATTTCTCCTGAGGAACAAGATATCTAAGAGCTTAAAGGGACATTGGAAGATAATGTAATTAAATTCCTTCATTTTCCAGATATACACAATATTGATTCTAAGAAAGAAAACTAACTTACCTGCAGAGCATGCTTGGTAGCACAATATCCTCCAGCAAGAGGGGTTGCTGCAAAGCCCAAAATGCTGGACACTGTAACAATTTTCCCTTGCTTTCTTTCCATCATGTGAGGCAAAACACATTTCGTTAAGGAGATGGTGCCCAGAAAGTTAAGTTCCATTATCTCTTTAAAGACATCCAGGTTTGTGTCTTTAAACAAAGAACGCTGACTCCTTCCACCATTGTTTACCAGAATGTCAATCTTGGGTTTAAAAAATTATAAAAAGGCAAAGTGAATATATTATTAATTGGAATGATTTTTCATTTGAAGATTACTATACTAAAATGTGAAGTAAGATATCACAATTCTAGTAAAGAACCAAAAAACCCCTTAATAACTCACAAACAGATAAAATTATTATCTGCATCCCCAATCTGTAGGCTCCATTTACAAATCACTTGTAGGTAAATGAGATGGCAAATTAGATAGAGATCTGGCCTGAAAGATCTTCTTCACAAATACCTTAGTTCAAATCCAGTCTCTGGACCCTTACTAGCTTTGCAGTCCTGGACACAACATCTCAGCATCAATTTCCTCATCTGTAAAATTAGGATGATGATAATAACAGCACCTGCCTCCCAGGGCTGTTGTGAGGGAAAAATGAGGTATTTTAAAAGTCCTTTGAAAACCTGAAGGCACTATATAAGTATATAGAAATAAATATGGTGATATAAATATAAATTTTTAAAAAATATATAAAAATATTACTACAAGCCTTTCAGAATTAAAAGTCCACAATCCATCAACAAATTAATTAATTTTCATAGAAATCATTTAGCTATACTACTTATCATTGTTTTCAGTTGTGTCCAACTCTTCAGGATCCCATCAACCATGCTGTCCATGGGGTTTTCTTGCTGAGGATACTAGAATGGTTTGCTATTTTCTTCTTCAGACAAATAGAGGTTTGGTGATATGACCAGGGTTATACAGGTCGTAAGTGTCTGAGGCCAGATTTGAACTTAAGAATATTCCTGACTCCAGGCCTAGTTCTAACCTCTGAACTACTTAGCTGCCTCCTGCATACATTAATACATACCTTCTAGAAAGAAAGCACACTGGGACAAGAATGAGCTAGCTCTCACCTCTAAACCATAGACCTAATCCTACCTACAGTTTAAAAAAATTTTGAGGGCTCATAAAATCATTCCTACCTTTCTGCCCCTTACCATGCCTTCTTGCCTGGGGCTATTTCTTTACTTTATTACTAAGTCCAATTATGTAGCATTCACAGTTTCTGCAATATAAAGCTGGCAACATTTTCATTCATATTTCAGAAACAAAGAATTTTGAAATATGCTGAAGCAGACATCCAACTAACTGACTCTCCCTTGTAGGTTGCAGGTACTTTTTTAAAAAGACGTCAACTCAAAACACAACTTACGTGGCCAAACTGTTGGAGAACTGTTTTTGTGGCCGCTTGATGAGAACTTCTGTCAGTCAAATCAAGGGGTAAAACAAGGATATCCTTTTCTTTCAAGTTGCTAATCTCTAAATGAAGAGTTTGAAACACCTAAATGATGGCCAGATCACTGCTTGATCACATTCCCAACAAAACAACTCCCATCCCACCCTTAAAAAAATGTACAGCACTAGGGTGCAGTTTTCTCTCAGTTTCTAAAAGAGGTGTCTGATAGATATACCTCGGATGGTAGAGCAGCTACTTTATTAGGAAAATTATCTTGCTTGGATTAGCAGAGTGGGATATACCATTTCCATGGGCAGAAGCCCAGCAGCAGGAGCAGAAGAAATCATGTTAAAGTACAGATTTTATTATTAAAGTCTGATGAGGATGAAATCAGATTAGGGATAACCCCATGGAAAACGCAAAAGGACTGCATACTTCCTATCTGGTTCCAAAGAGTATAGTTTTTAACACAAGAAAGATGTCACAATCAATTGTTCAGAGAATATTCTTTGCAGAGGTGTTTGTGAAATGCCGCAACAATATTTGAAAGGAAAGGAGTAACAGACAAAGGACCCAGAGAGGTTCAAAGAATAATAGACTGTGAAGGCAAATAGGCAGCTGGCATACTAATAAGTGTGTTTCAGCTTGGTATTAGTTAAGATCAGGGCCATTCCTTACAATGTGCTCTAATGCACATTTCTGCCAGAAGAGGACAATAGAGAACTTACTGATGGAATCAAAACTGATAGCCAGGTCTCTGAAAGAGACTTAGAGGTTTAAAAGGAATCTAAATGTAGGATTAAGTGTTTATTGATCTTAATCTCTTCTAGACCCACCATTTCTGATTTGGCTTCTTTCATTATTAATTCTCAAATTGTACTTTTGCAAATCTCTGAAATCATTATTTTTTCCTAGAAAGATCTGGAGGATCTTACAGACTTGCATAAGGAAGCCCCAAAAGCATGCAAGTTTTCACAGTGGCCAGAAAGAATGGTGACTAAAGCAAGGTAAGAATTGGCTATAAAAGGATTCTTTGACCCTTCCTCACCATTATTAACTTGTCAGCCTCTTTTCAGGATGAGCACATTAGTCAAGGAAGTTGAAGAAAGAATTTCAGAAGGGTTGATTGAATACAATAGAGTTCTTTCTGCCTTATCAACAAAGCCAGAGTATTCTTGCAGATGGAAGAGAAACATTTCTTAAAAAAATCTGAAATTCTCAGAATTGGGAGCTTGAATTTTCAATAATAAATACTAGCTAAGATACTTGTGACAGATTGACTCACCTTGACACTACTTTAAGGTGTCTTTAGTAATATTTATTATTATTATTATTATTATTACTGTTATGATTACCTCTAATGGACTATCTGTTTACTTTGTAGAGTATGAGTTCTAGGGGGCAAGTGTATAAGAAAGAACCAAAGAGTTCTGAGGAAAGAGGAATGAATTACAGCTAGGGAGGGGAGGATCAGGCAAGACCATGCAAGTGTACAAAGTATAACCAAGTATGGGGAATGACGTTAGCAATGTGGCATCATAGTATGACATGTATAACTGCTCTGGTTAGAACCCAGAGCACAGGGATGTTGTGAGGAGGGTGGAGTGGGATGAGGTGGCAGAAAGGGCAACATTTGGGTGTAAGCACTCAAATCAGGAATGGGGGAACCCTCTCTCACAAAAGAAAAAAAATTCTACCAAATTGCCAAAACTGTGTGTGAGTTTCGACTTTGCCTAGAGAAGATTTATGTATAAAGGAAATATACTGGCAACTTTACTTACCAAGACATTTATTTTTCACCCTTTCTAGTTCATTGGCTCTTCTGGATGAGAGCACAAGGGATGTTCCCAATTTAGACAATTGGTAGGCAAGTTCCTCACCGATTCCACTTGAGGCTCCAGTCACCCAAACCACCATATCAGACAATTCCCATTCTGTTCAAAGAAAAATGGGAAAAAAGGAGTATATTGATTATATCAACATGTAAATGAATAATAAAAACTCTACTTCTCTCAGCAAAAATAACTGTAACACAAAACACAAAGTTATCACCTACAAGGAAAAAATGAATATCAAGTCTTCAGAAAAATGTTACAATATTAATGATAATCTCTGAGAGGGTAGTGTCCCATTGAATGATGAGGCAGGAAGACAGAATATAGGAGAATTGTAAGGGAAGGGATCAAGGACATAAGTAGTGGATTTGGCCTTAGGCAAGGAGAAGGATCACATCTTTTATCAGAGACAAGGGCAAAAGAGGAGAGAAATGGAGGATTATATTGAGGGTTTTAAGGTACAGGATGAGGATGAAAAGGATAACTTATTTTTTTTTTTAATAAAACAAGATCCTTTGCTGAAAGGGACTAGGGAGATGATATAAAAAGGGATTTAAAAGAAAAACAAGGGGGACTGCTTGGTTGATGCAGTGGATTGAGAGCCAGGCCTAGAGACAAGGAAGTCCTGGGTTCAATTCTGGCCTCACGCCCTTTCTAATTGTGTGACCCTGAGCAACTCACTTAACCCCCATTGACTAGACCTTACTGCTCTTCTGCCTTGGAACCAATATACAGACAGTACTGATTCTAAGATGGAAGGTAAAGTTTTAAATAAAAACAGTAAGTTGGTAATAACTGGTGTGGGGAGTGGGGAGTCAGTTAGGGAAAATATAAAGATGGTTGTGTGGCAGTAAAGGTCCTGTTAGGTAACAAACTTTATTGTGTGGTTAACTCCAGTGGCATGAATTTAGGAGAACAGAAGGGGAGGGTAGAGGTAGCCAGAGCTGGATGATAGTAAAGCATAAGCAATGGACAGAAGAAGGAGGCAAGGGATAGAAGAGTAATAATAGGCAGTATATAACTGAACTGGCAGACTCTAGCCAGTATTTCAGTACCATGTGGTGGGGGATGAGACAAATCTGAGGAGTCTGCAATTGAAGCAAATCAATAGGCCTGAAAAGGCCCAAGTAGCAGCTGAGGTTCTGACAACAAGAGGTCTAGGATCATGGATCCTGGTCCTGGTCAGATTCCTGGAAAAGAGAGTTCTGAGGTTGGTGAGGGAGATGGTGAAGAAGGAGCACTATCCTGAGTGAGCTCTGAGCCAAGAAAGGGAACTCTGTGAGTTGTGGCTGTGAATCAGGGCAGAGTACCAATATATTACAGGCCTGTGGGGATTTGTAATCCAAATCCATGCCCTGAGCAGTCTGAAGTTCAAGAAGCCCCTCACAGGAGACAAGGGAAGACAGAGTCCCAGATCCCCCATGGACACTCTCCACAGTGGCAATTGTACCCCTGCTCCTCCCAAGAATATTCAGTGGAACTAATTCTCCACTCTCTGATGTGACATGTGGCAAGGACCTGTGCCCCTGGCAGTGCAAAGAAAATTAAATTTTGATCTTCAACACTCCAAATTTGGTCTGACTCAGACCCTCCTCAGTCTGAGGTTAATTCCTCACATGATATTTGCTCTGCCCTAAGTAGTTCGGAAAGTTCTTGTGGGAATAAAGTACAATACATGATGCCAAATATTTTGTATTGCTCAATACAGACTAAGAGAAGTAAAATGTTGTCAGTTCAATCAGATAAAAGTAAGGATTTATAATCTCCCAATAGGCGAATCCATTTACCATTCCCAACATCTAATGTGGGAAGCTATTAAGAGAAATTAGAATCTCAAGTAGATATTTTTATCTGGACCCCATCAAAAGATCAATACAGACTGGCAGAGCAATGTATTGACCTTTTCTTCCTACAAGGTACGAGACTGGAATGGGCTAAGATAAAAATCTGAGATTCCTCTTTTGATACCTTTCATAATTCACACCTTTCTTTAAAAAGCAACATAGTCTTATTGAAAAAGCTTTGGGCTCTCAATAATCCAGCAGGAGGAGGGTTAACACTGTTCCCCTTTGGCCAAGAATGCAGCTGCCTGGTACAGCCAAGGTTGAACCCTTAGCAGGGGCATTTTGCCCAGAATTAAAGTAAAATAATGAGGCTCAAAAATATTTTTAACACCATCAAGGCTGAGAAATTCAGGGGCTTTCTGGCCTAACAAAATGCCCCAGACTTCACTTAATGATAACACATATAATTGATAGTTTAGCATAGGTTTTATCTATACCTGGAAGCTTCTAAGGCTTTTGTTTTGACTATAGTAAAAATACTGCTCTGTGAAATTGTGGGAAACTTTCTTGGGCTTTTGGGGGAAGGGGATCTTTAACTTTCTATATAATAAACTGGTGACTCCATTGTACCTTGGAGCACTTTGAGCTAACAAGCCATGTTTCCAATCTGTTTCATTCTTACATCCAAGGACCACCCTAGGCCACTCAGATAAGTCTCTGGTTATAGAGCAGGATCTCTATAGCCTAAGACTGAGGAAAGCACATAGGACAAAAGTGAAATCTTTATCCTATTGATAGATAGTCCCATCAAAGAAACAGTTCAGCCAAGCTGACATTCTGTCATCTATTTTGTTTCTCTAATGCTATTAAAGTTGTGTTGACAGGGAACAAGATAAAAGCTACCAGTGTAACTTGAGAGGATTATTAGAAAGGCTTTCAAAAATGCTCAATCAAAATGGGGAAGGACCTGTATGTACAAAAATATTTATGGCTGATTTCTTTGTGGTGGCAAAGACTTGGAAACCAAAGGGATGTCCCTCTTTTGGGGAATGGCTGAACAAATTGTGGTATATGATGATGATGATGATGGAATACTTTTCTGCTATAAGGAATGATGAAATGGATGATTTCAGAAAGAACTGGAAAGACCTACTGTGAACTGATGCAGAGTGAAATAAGCAGAACCAGGAGAACCTTATACATAGTAACTGAAATATTGTGGAATGATCAATGTGATAGACAATGTTACTAACAGCAATATATACAGGACAATTCTAAGGGACTTATGAAAAAGAATGCTATCCAGCTCCAGAAAAGGAAATGTTGAAGTAGGAAAGCTGATGGAAGCATGTGATTTATCACTTATTTGGGTATATATCTTAAAAATGAATAATATGAAAATATATATATTCAGGAAATGTAAAAAAAATGCTCAACAGATGTTGGCTGGAAGCATAACTCTACCTTCGCTATTAGAATTCAAAGACCCTTGGGATGAATCATCCCAGTTTTTTCCATTTACTTTGAGTAAGGCGGAAAGAGCATGGATTGGGGAGTCGGAGATTCTTTGTTCAAATCTCACCTATTACCAGTGGGATTGGGGCAACTCACAGATGTAAGCAAAAAGCTCAGCAGAACTGTAATGGATGTTAGAAAATGCAAATTAGGGGGCAGCTAGTTAGCTAAGTGGATTGAGAGTCCAGCCCAGAGACAGGAGGTCCAGGGTTCAAATCTAACCTCAGACACTTCCTAGTTGATCACGGGCTAGTCACTTAATCCCCATTGCCTAGCCCTGACCCCTCTTCAATCCATAATATTGATTCCAAGAAGGTAAGGGTTTAAAAGAAATGCAAACTAGTAAAATGAACTGCTTTTCTCTGAACTTTGTACAGAGAATGCTTGCATAACAAAGTATGAAACAGCAATATCCACAGGCGCTCTGGGCAAGGTTTACTAAGCATAAAGGATTAAGAACCCTCATCTTTCACAAGTGAAGTAAGTGGGGGTAACTCCTTGAGTTTGCAGAATTAGCTTTCGGATGCTAGGGAAACAAGAATGGGGTGGAGAGCCAGGGAAGGAGCTATCCCAGACTCTGGACTTGAAAGCAAAAACTCCACCCACTAGTCAAACAATGGGGATTCCTCACTCTGGAACCTCTTCCCTTTCCGTATTTGGCAGGAGACAAGTCCCAAAACAACAGGCAGCGAGGCCTAACCCCCTGCATGTTCCTTTCCCGCCAGTATCCAGAGCTTCCCGGAAAGTCAGAATCCCTGATCTCTCCTCCCTTCGGGAGAGGGGTTGCCCCGGCGCTGCACAGTCCTGCTTTCTGGCTCTGCCTGGGACGTCCAGCCGCTCCACTCGGAACTCTTCCAGCTCTGGGAAGGATGCTTTTATCCTTCTCTAGGAGCGGGGCGGAGGCCGCTCCCCAGCCCCCCAGGGAGGCCAGCAGCAGCCACCCCCGCCACCGGAATTGAGTCACCCGCCAGTCCCTACGGCGCCCGGGTAAGGTCCTCACCTGGCCGGCGTCCCTGCCACTCTGCCCACAGCAGAGTCAGGTCGCCGTCCGCCCGCACGAAACGGACCAGCTGCACCCCTAGGTAAAGGAGCACGCAGACCAGCAGCAAGGACAGGAAGAGGTCCCAGCTCATGCTCGCTGCGCCTTGCTCAGTTCCCAAAGAAATTGCAACCGGGGAAAACCCTCTTCTCCGTAGGGACCGCCTCCTTTTTTTCCTGGGTTCTTGCCGTGCCACCCGGAATCAGTACAGCCGCAGATTGTTAAGGGAGTTGGCCCCACCACTACCGCAGGACTCTTAAATATAAAGATTTTCTCAAGCCCCGCCTCCTGCCCCGTCTGCAAACTGGTTCCGCCCTGTCTGTACTTCTGCCAAGGGAGGAGGAGAGAAAGGACTTTAGAGATCACAGTGGAATGTACTCGGATATCCGAGAAGGACTTTGGAAGTCATTTAGTTGGGCCTTCTCGTTTTACGGATGAGACCACTGAATCCTAGAAAGGGGAAGTGATCTGTTCAAAGCCCTACGTGGGGGTGGGAGTGGGGGGCCGGAATTTGAACGTAAATTTCTCTGATTCCAAATCGATACTCTGTCCACCCATCACCCTCTCTCTTTCTGCACCCTTCCGCTCCATCTTGGGGCGCTATTTTGAAGTGTGTACAAAGGGGGCTGCCAGGTGACTGGATTGAGAGGCAGGCCCAGAGATGAGAAGTCTTGGGTTCAAATGTGGCCTCAGACACTTCCCAGATGGGTGACCCTAGGCAGGCAAGTCATTTAAACCCCATTTGCCTAGCCCTCATTGTTATTCTGCCTTGGAACCAATGCACTGTATTGACGGAAGGGAGAGAGAGGGAGAAGGAGAGGGAGAGGAGAAGAAAGGAGAGGAGAGGAGAGGAGAGAGAGAGACAGGCAGAGAGAGAGAGAGAGAGAGAGAGAGAGAGAGAGAGAGAGAGAGAGAGAGAGAGAGAGAGATATGCTGGGTGTCACTCTGGGCAAATTGCCTCAGTTTCCTTATCTGTAAAATGAACTAGAGAAGGAAATGGCAAACCACTCCAGTATCTTTGCCAAGAAAACCCCAAATGGAGTCATAAACAGTCAGACATAACAGAACAACAAATAACCCTGGAGAAAGATCAAAGTCCAATAGAGTCTGATTTCTAGGGACCTTCTCCCTTGTTCCCACTTTCAAAGCTCTTGTAGGATACACTCACACTTGACACTCAGAAGTGTTGTGATGTTCACTACAAGTTCCATTCTATTTCTTGCTTCAAGCAGAAGGAAAGTCTCCTCCTCTCATCCCCAACTCCCAAGAGTGTATTAATTTATTTTGTTTACCATCTAATTGTATTTCCCTTTCAAATAGGGCTGCTGCTCCAGAGTGTGTATATGCTGACATAGACTAGACAACTTTAGGCTGTTTCTTCCACTTGTTTTTTTCCCTCTGTACACCTAAAGAATAAAGGATCTTGAGATAGACTTTTGTGGGTTCGCTACTCTAGGAATTCTTGATTTTCTCAATTGAGGTTTACTGGATGGAAGCAGATGCAACTATACTCTTCTTGGAGAGCAGAAGCACCAAGAGAAAAGTGAGCCTGAGCAGCCCTGGCTTCCTAGAAGATGGATTCTGAAAGGGCTGTTTGACGAGGTAAAGATAAATTCAAAAGTCTATACTAAATGCTCCATGTTTAAATAGTTTAAATACCCTAAAAGTATAGTAGGGATTAGCAGAAATATTTTATGGTTTAAGTCTTTGTTACTTCATGCTTAAAAATCTTTTTGTGGCTTAAAAAATTTCTTTTGTGTGGAGGAAATTAATAGCTACCCTATATCCAATCTACCAGTACTTTGAGTCCCTTTCAAATTTCCTTTTGCTATGACACTGAGACTTTTAAAATGAGTCAAACTTTGAGCTCAGGAAAAGGAAGATTGTATACATAAAAAAAAACAGAGATATGGTCTTGTGACTAGCTTTTTGAAACTCAAGGACTAAGATCTCTGTGGGGAGTGAAGCCTACAACTTTTATATTCCTTCTGGTACTGTTGATATGTGACTGCTTTTGTGGTGCAATAAACTATAGGTATCCCTTCCACACCCCAGGTTAGGCTCCTTCAATCTGGGAAAAATACGTCCAATTTTTTGGCTCTGCCTTTGTACCAGAGAAGTCTGAACTTGTTCTTTTTCTTTTAGGGGGTGTTTATAGCATTTTATTATAAAATTTGGGTTAAGTATTTGGTCATAGGCTATACAGAGGTCAATGTTATCTCTACATTGAAGCTGTTTGTGTCATTTTTTTTACTGACTTTTGAGTTCTTTTTGTAAACTTTAACTTTTTATTTATTTTAACTTTAAAAAAGAAATTTTGTATGTTTATGGTATAAAAAGAAAATATGTTCATATTATACAATGCTATATATTCATTTTATGCATTTCTGAGTTTTTTAACTTTTAAACCCTATTTTCCATCAGAGAATCAACAGTATAAGTAGAAGATGAACACATTCTTTTGAGTAATAATGCTGACGAATCAAAAATGCTTAATGTTTGGTTCTAGGTTCCTCACTGATATATGTCCTCCTATAAGCTTAACATATTGGTTCTACCTACTGTGTTGGGAATCTTCCTCTAATTCTTGTCACATTTCTTGGATGCCTGCAGAGCAAACCCCATTGCTCTTCCTCTGTACCTGGTCCAAACTTCATTTCTGGTCATAAATGTCTCTGATCATAACTGTTATATTTTATTGGTAACAGGCTTATGCCCATTATGTACTTCTCTGTAGCAATTTGAGAGATTCTCAACTTTAATTCCTCAGAGAATATGGCATTCCATATTCCATGACTCATAGTAATACAATATCATCAGAGGAATATTGAGAGTAAAAACATGGGGCCTCACTCAACTCCCAGGTCACATATATAAACAAGATGGAGGACCACGCATATTCTCTGATTCCTTTGACCTCTCAAACCTCTCTAAAATGGAAATTATACATCAAAGATCAAGAAACTTCAGCTGTCTCCATGACTGAGGATACTCAGAATCCAAAGCAGTTGAAAAAAAACCTTCAAAATAATGAATTACTTTCTACACTGAGCTCACTCAGCACCACTGCCCCAGGCCCCACTCTTTCTTCTTTCTAGTATCATGTAAGTCCCAGACTGAAGACTGTTGAAGTCTACTCAGGTCCAGGCAGGTAGCAAGATCTGTAGTGCTTCAGATTTTGAATGTTTATTGGGGCTACACAGTCTGCAGCATCTGTCTGCAAAAGACCCCTGCAGAAGATCCAGGGAAAGGGGCAGAACTAATTTCTGGGATGGAAATAGAGCTCAATGCCACCTCCCCTCTATCCTCCAAGATCCCAAGAATCATAAATGACAAAAATTGACCTGAAGCACCAGCATGGTAACTCTCTGAATCACCAGTGTTGGACCAAAGAACTGAGGATCAGAGAAAATAAAAGAGAACAGGCAGAGGATGACTCAAGAAAGTACTCAGGACACAACTAGATTCAGTTCTGTCCACATCAAAGTCACTTGGGGCAAAGACCAATTACCCAGAGTCAGAGGAAGCTGAAGTACTTTGAGATTGACCTCCCAAGGAAACTGTCATCAGAGAATCAGAAAACAGAGACTGAGCAATAAAAGAAAATAAGGCAAAAAATACTGAAATTATCAAAGATCTCAGGAAGAGAAAACTTGCAGACTTTTAACATAAACAGATAAATCAACAAGGAAAATGTTATCAGCAGAAAGACATGTAGCCTTCAGATTTAGTAAACAATTTCAAGCAGCTACGAAAAAATATTATAAAACAATGGAAAATGATCCAAAATTTGAGGAGACAGAGGATTCTATGGAACTTGAGGATAACAGAAAAATAACATGCTGTTTCTGAGTGATTGAAAACTGAGAACTATGAGAGCAGAATTTATGGCCTGCACAGCAAAAATAAAAAAAGAATGGAAAAACTGGAATCTGCAATAAGTCCTTCCAAAGAAACAAAAGAGAGAACAATAGATTAAGAATGCAGATATATTAGACAGAAGGACAATGTTGAAGAAGAGAAACAAAAAACATTAAAAAGAAATATGATCTAGGCTCAGACCTAGCTGTGTGACCCCTGGGCAAGTCACTTAACCCCCATTACCACTCTTCTGACTTAGAACCAATACATATTTAAAAAGAGAGAGGAAAGAGAGACCTTGAAATTCCATTGAGAGTGGAATTATAATGAAGAGGTGGGTCTGGAGCATTATGGATAGAACCTAGCTAAACTCTGCCTTAAGGAGAATCAATGTTTTTTTTTTTTTAATTTGATTGTTTTATGAGACTATGTTATAACATAGGAGGGTGACTGAAAGGGAAGGAGGGAAGAAGGAGAATAGAAAGGAATATGTGATGTATAGGAGTTAATTCAAAGGTTAGTAATGGGGGAACAGTGACACCGAGTGGTCTGAGGATAAGAAAAGCCTGAATGGAATGGGAGAGATGAGCAGAAGGATTGAAATAAACAAAGGAAAAGTAGAGAGGCCTTGTTTTAATAGTGAGGAGGTTCTACTGATAAAGACTTATATAGGTAAGAGTTGTGTCATAAAAGATAGAAACTTGTTCTGGTTGTGGCCTGGGGTATTTGGTGTTTGAAAAGACCTCTTGACATAATTTTGGAGGGATTTGAATGTGCTGGGACCACATGAACCCAAGGAAGAGATTTTGAGGCAAAAGAGGAAAAGAGTGTATTGAGGGAGAGGCTATAGATCAGTGATGGACTCCATAATCAGAGGCAGAGTTGAAGGAGAAGGGTTCTACCATGGAAAGTATCTTCTCTGTCACCTTCAGGAACTGACTATTCTGGGAGTGAGGAGTAATGGAAAAAGGGAATCCATGAGGCAAGCTCTACAAGGCAGTGGCAGAAGCTCCCAAGAGAGGAGAGTCTAGAATGAATACCATGGAAATAATAATTGCATGAGGAATATAGAGAGTAGATAAAGATAAGGTAATTATAGGGGCCAGTAATCAGAGAATGAGGGTCTAGAATAGACAGAAAGAGAAGAAAGGCAATGAAAAGCATGAGAGAAACCCTTTCTGGAAAGGGGCACAAAAAATACAATAAAATAAATTAATGAATATACCAAGAAAGGGAGGAGAGGAATCAGGAGTCTACTTGATTGAGGAAAAAGGAAAGGAGAAATTAAATAACCAGATAAAAGCAGGAGAGAAAAAAAGAACTAGTAAGCAAAACTTAGGGAAGGGGAAAGAATACAGTAAAAGAAGAGGACTAAGGATAGGGGAAGAGAGATATTAGAAAAGGTCCACTTTAAAAAAGAATAAGCTAAAGTAACTGATGGAAATTTAGTACTGTGTTTATGGCAGAAAGAAAAATTATATTTAAAAAAGCAATATTAGAGACAAGTGGAGGAAAATACAAATTAACTCATAATTAGGTGTGGATGAATTAAATAATCCAATTAAATGAAAAAAGTAATAGTGTGGATAAGAAAGCAAAACTCTTTAATTGGTTACTTATAAGAAATATATTTTAAAAATAAAATCATACACACTTTTGGATGTCTAGCAGAAAGATAAACACGAAAGAAAATATGAAATTGAACAAATTGCTGGAAATATTAGAAATAAAAGACTAATGGTGAATTGAAAGACTAAAGGCATTTTCTAAATTGGATGGCAAAAGAATATACATTTTTCTAGGCACCACATGTACAAGATATTACAAACAAATGTAAAAAGTCAAAGGAGTTGATAAATCCTTTACAGGCCATAATTCAATAAAAAAATATTCATTGGTTCAGAGACCATGAATAAAAAGCATAAACCCAAATAGAGATTAACAATCAACTTAAATAAGAATAGAAAAAGAACAAATTGGGGGCAGCTGGATGGCTCAGTGGATTGAGAACCAGACCCAGAGATGAGAGGTCCTGGGTTCAAATTTGGCCTCAGACACTTCCTAGCTGTGTGACCCTGGGCAAGTCACTTAACCCCCATTGCCTAGCCCTTTCCACTCTTCTGCCTTAGAATCATGTTGATTCTAAGTCAGAAGGTAATGGTTTAAAGATAAATAAAATAAGAAAAAAATATGGAAATAATAAATAATTATGTGAAAGTGAATTTTTTTAAAATTTTTGGCATTATTCATCGAATAAGGGAATGAAACTACCAAGGAATTCTTCTGGGTCAAAATGGGGCAGGTACGTCCAGTTCTTTGGATATTTGTAGGAAAAGAACATAATGGCAGTGGGGAGTCATACTTTAATCACATTTTAATAGGGCACAGAGAGTTCAGGGGCAGATAGCACAGAAAGTACAGAGACAAATGATGCAGGAATAGAGGTGGACTGCACGGGGATAGGAAAGGAATGTTGGAGGAAGGCAAGCAACATGGGGTAGAGAATGGGGAGAGGGAGAGCTACAGAGTCACTTATATGACCATGGAATGGCATTAGGAACACTTAGGCAGCATCCTTTAGGAGATGGAAGAGTGCTGGGGGTGGGAGGAGAAGTCTGGAGTCTCATTTTAATATGATTTTGGTGGGGGACAGTCTAACTCCTTTCCATGTAACCTTGGTTTTAGTTAATTAACATATCCACATCATCTCAAAGTTATCAGCACTATCTGGTGTTCTGCAGGTCTTACTGCCCATGTCTGGAAGTTTATCTGAGATTTAAAGACTATTAGCAGTTAGCAGGACCAAAGGGCCTTACAACAGACCTACCTGGTTTCCCCTGATTTAGTTCATGGTCTCAGAATATGACTTTTAGTTAATTTATGATATTCAGTTGTAAGTAACCAATATGTTCCTTTGATCTATTAGAATGGGCCAAAAATAATTTCTAGGTTCCCCTTTGCAATCTTACTTTCTGCTATTATATTACTTTATCCTGGCTACTTACAAATTTATTTACTATATTAACTAGAAGGGAGAAGGGTGATCAAGGGGACCAATATAAGATAAAATTTTAACATAGAAAGGAAATTATGATGATGAAATAATATACCCAAATTTCTAGGATGTAGTAAAAGCAGTCATTAAGGGGAAATGGATTTCAGTACAAATATGCATTAACAAAAGAGAAAAAGAGGATTGATGAACTGAATAAGCTTTTTTTTTAAATTTTTTTTTTAAACCCTCGTACTTTGGTGTATTGTCTCATAGGTGGAAGATTGGTAAGGGTGGGCAATGGGGGTCAAGTGACTTGCCCAGGGTCACACACCTGGGAAGTGGCTGAGGCCAGGTTTGAACCTAGGACCTCCTGTCTCTAGGCCTGACTCTCACTCCACTGAGCTACCCAGCTGCCCCCTTTTTTTAATTTTTTAAACCCTTAACTTCTGTGTATTGACTTATAGGTGGAAGATTGGTAAGGGTAGACAATGGGGGTCAAGTGACTTGTCCAGGGTCACACAACTGAATAAGCTTTTGGAAAAATTAGAAAGCCAACAAATAAATCTAAAATAAGCATGAGAGGAGATATTAAAAATTACTCTAAGAAATTATAAATGAAACTAAAAGCTAATTCTTTGAAAAAACTAATAAAATCAATAAACTTTAAACTAATCTTATTAAAAAGAAGAGAGCAGAAAATCAAATCAATAAAATAACAAATGAGCAAGATGAAATCACAACAAAACCAGAAGAAATAAAAAGGATAATCGGAACATATTATGCACAGTTACATGCTAACAAAACTGAGAAAACAAAACAAATAATGGATTAACTTCAACAATATAAAATACCAAAACAATAGGATGGCTAGATAGAGGTCTTAAATTACTCAATCTGAGAAAATGAAAAAGATCTAACTATAAAGAAACTACCAAAGGGAAAAAACTCCTGATCTTAATGGATTCAATGGAGAATCTTATAAAAAATTTAAAGAACAGTTAGTACCCATACTTCACACATCTTCCCCCAAATTGAGAGAAATTACTCTACCAAAATCCTTTCATGGAACAAATACATAATAAAAATCAGGGAAATACATAACATAGAAGGAAAACCATAGGTCAGTGGTCATTAATGAATATCAGCTCAAAGATGTTAAATAAAATTTATCAAGTTCTAGCATTGTACTGTTGGATTTAAAAATCAGTCTGGCAGTCTACTGAACTATTTCTGGCCTGGACAAGCTACCCCCAGCCCCCAAGGTTTCCCAGTACAGTCTTCCTTATCTCCCCCTATCATAAACCTAAAACTGAAGCTATCTTATCTGATGGGTATTAACCTTCTTGAGGAAT
>NC_058131.1:468197006-468278101 GCF_016433145.1 Gracilinanus agilis | reverse complement strand
AAGGTATCTTATCTGATGGATATTAACCTTCTTGAGGAATGTTTGTCTGTATTTGCCTGCTTAACAATATTTGCCTACTTAATGTATGTTTGCCAAATGCTTCCTGACCCCTGACCCTGAAACCCCCCTCCCCAGATGCTTCCTGACCACCTGTCCCTGACACTACCTTGATAATTATGTATGTATCAACCCCCTTCCCCAAACATTTCTATATAAACTCTTGGCTGAGAATTCCAAGGGGTCGGTTCAGGCATTCCTCTCTGCCTAGTGACCCTAGCTATTATTGCTAGTAAAGAATGAGCCTCTTCTTGCATAGTGCATTGTCAGTGTGATTCTTCCTTCGGCCATGAACCTAGGCTAGGTATTAAAATTTGGGTACAACAATACCCTCAAAAGTCATTCATTGTGACCAAGGAGGTTTTATACCAGAGAGGCAAGGATGGTAGAACAGTGGAGGGGGAAAAGAATAATTAGTCATATTAAAAGCCAAAATATCCCAAACTGTATGATGTCAGTAAATGCAGAAAAAGCCTTTCACAAAGTATAGCATTCTTTTATCCTAAAAGCCCTTCAACATATAGGCAAAGAAGGATCTTTTCTTTAATGTCATTAAAGCATTTATCAAAAACAAAAGGCATCCATCATAGTATGGATTTTCCAATGAATACTAGGGTGAAGGAAGGATGCTTTTCCCCACTATTGTTTGATATTTTCCTGGAAATACTAAAGAAAGAAATTAAAGGCATGAAGATTGGTAAGAAGGAGATAAAACTGCCCTTATTTGATGATGATATAATGATATATTTGGAAAATCTTAGGGAATCAGCAAGGATACTAATTGAGATAATTAGTAGCTTCAGCAAAAGTTGCAGGCTATAAAATAAACCCTCAAAATCAACAGTATTTCTAGATAATAAAAATCAAACCTAAGAAGCAAGAACAAAAAGGAAAATCCCATTCCAAATAACTACAAAATACATAAAATATCTGGGAACCAACCTGCCAAAACATACAGAAGACCTATATAGATTCAATTACAAAGTGCTCCTTAAAGAAATAAAGAATGATTTAAATAGGTGGAGGAATTCATTCAGAACTCATGACTAGCCTATGCTAATAAAGATGAGAATACTTCCAAAGTTAATTTATTCTTTTAATGCTATACTAAAGAAATTACCAAGGGAATACTTTATGGAACTTCATAAAATAATAACAATTCATCTGGAAAAAACAAAAAAATCTAAAATAGCAAGAAAAATAGTGAAATAAAGTTGAAATTAAGGAGGGATAGTACCTTTAGACTTCAAACTATATTGTAAAGTAGCAATCATCAAAACCATCTACTATTGATTAAAAAGTAGAAAGATACAGATTTGACAAGGGATAATAAAAAAATGGGACTCAAACCCAGAGTTTGATAAAGTAGAAGGCATAAATTGTCTAAGAATAAATTCCTTCCATGATGAAAACTGCTTTAAAAACCTGGAAAGCATTCTGGTATAAATTAGGTTTAGGCTAGCACCTCATACTAATAGTGTCAAACAGAAATGGATCTCTGTGTGCTGCCCTTAGTGTAGAAGGTATGTGGGATGGGGAGCAGAGTTCTGAGTGACCTCTGGGTCAATGAATGGCAATTCATGGTTTGTTTTTTAATCTTCTGATTCTGAGGGTCCTGGACACATGTTGAAGACAGCTGAAGTAGCTTTATCTTTGGTACATAATTTCTGTTTTGGAGAAGTTCAAGAAGTCATGAGGAATCAGAAGGAAGTCTAGCTTTCCATTTTGTTGCTTATGTGATTTGGAAGGAGGAGACATGTTCTTTTTAAAAATTGTATTATTTGTTTTAAATATTTTTTTTAATTTGAATTCTGAATTCTCTCCCTCCCAAGCCTCCTTCACCTCTTGTGAGAGCAAGAAATGTGATCTCAGTTATACATATGATATCATACAAAACATATTTCCATATTAGCCATCTTGCAAAAAAACAAAGTTTTTAAAGTGAAAAATTATACTTCGATCTGTATTCACACTGCATCAATTCTTTCTCTGGAAGTATATAGCATTTTTCATCTTAAGTCCTTTGGAATTGTCTTAGATCACTGTATTGTTAAGAACATCTAAAACATTCACAGTGGATTATTTACATTGTACAATATTGGTAACACTGTGTATAGTACTCCCCTGAGTCTTCTCATTTCAGTTTGAATGTTCATTTAATTCTTCCCAAGTTCTTCTGAAATCATCCCCCCTCATCATTTCTTATAGCATATTAGGATTCTATCACAATCATATACAACAATTTGTTCTGTCATTCTCCAATTTATGGATGTACCCTTGATTTCTAGTTCTTTACCTCCACAAAAAGAGTTGTGATAAATATTTTTGTACATATAAGTCCTTTTCCTTTGGTCTCTTTGGGATATACACAGTAGAGGTATTGCTGGGTCAAAGGATATGCATAGTTTTATAGCCCTTTGGGAATAGTTCCAAATTGTTCAAACAAGTATATTCCTTTTTTTTTAATGTTTTATTTTTTCCTTGGTTAAATGAAAAAACAATTTTTAGCTTTCAATTTTTAAAAGTTTGAGTCAAATTCTCCTCTTTCCCTTCTCCCCTCCCCCAAGACAGCAAGCAATCTGATAAAGATTTTACACATGAAATAGTGTAAAACATCCTTCCATGTTAGCCTTTTCATGAAAGGGCAATTGAACAAACAAAATAAAAGTGAAATATAGCATGTCTCGGTCCATACACAGGATAAGAAGGGGAATGGTCAATGGGAAAAAAAGAACTTTTGTTACAGGAAAAATATTCCCTCCGAGTTTATGTGATAGTAACTGTTGATGAATAATTCTATCAAACACAGAAAATTACAGAAGTTAAAACCTAGGTTTTATTATCCTTAATCACAGATTCAGAGTTCCAAAAATGAACTCTGAATAAAGCTTTTTTACAGAGAAAAGTTGTCTGAGAGAGAGAGAAATTAGTTTTGATCTATAGCAATCTTAAAATCTTCTTAGACCAGTGATGGGCCCTGAAATGTTCTATCGGGCTGTGACTTTATTCCTGATCTGATGAATACAATGAGTAGGATACAATACAATGAAACTTCAAAAGAGTTGCCTTAAGAACAGGCTGACATATGAGCATTTCCTTTCCTTCAGCCCCCTCTTTAAAAAGTTTGCCCATCACTATCTTAGACCATAAGTCACACTAACCAAAACAGAATAATAATCTTGTGCAACTATAAAACTTACATATTAGAATTAAATTTCCAAGGTTCAGAGTTTACAATGGTCTAACTAAGTGGAAATATACATTTCACAAAGGAAAACACAGGTTTGGAGCCAAGAGGGATCTTTCCAGAAATAAAGCAAATTAAATTACTTTGGGAAGTCCTAGATCTCTTTTGGCTTCCTACCTCAGGAATTTGACAGGTTTCAGCTAGCCAAATAATCTCTTAACAAGGAAAAATTGTTCTGAATCCCATTAATAAGATTAATAAGAGAAAATAAAAAATTGTTACAATACTTTATATCGAATTTGTCTGATAAGGGTCTGCTATCAAATATATATAATTAGTTATATATAATTTTATAATTATAATAATTAATATGTATATGTAAGAGTAATAGTCATTCTCCAATTGCTAAGACATCTATGACACAGACCATGACATATGTAAGAGATTTAAGAAAGAGAAACAGGGGGCAGCTGGGTAGCTCAGTGGATTGAGAATCAGGCCTAGAGACAGGAGGTCCTAGGTTCAAATCCAGCCTCAGACACTTCCCAGCTGTGTAACCCTGGGCAAGTCACTTGACCCCCAACCCTTGCCCACCCTTATCACTCTTCCACCAAGGAGCCAATATACAGAAGTTAAGGGTTTAAAAAAAATAAAAATAAAATAAAAATAAAAAAGAAAGAGAAACAAAGAGGTGGAATTTTAGGGAGATGGTACATGAGAGGCAAAATGCAAATTCTGAATACATATATTGGGTCATAGAGCTACAAGTACATGGGGAAAGTCATCCCTCTTTCTTACACACAATATGTTCCTTGATTCACATATCACATTGGTACCTTCTTCCAATAGTTGACTCCTCTGTTGAGATCTTTTCTTGGTTGAGATGAGATTTTTATCTCCCTCTTGAATCGGAGCCCATTTACCCTTGTGTATTCTCTCTCTATCTTCGCTTGCCTCAATATGTTTTGACTATTATCTATGATTGTCTTTTTGGTAATGAGCATTTGGTGAATGGGAGCTAAATTGGCCAACAGTAAACTGTTACCCTTCTTTTAGAGTGACCAGGGGAAATAGATTTAATTCTGATCTCCAAAGCAGAACATCATTTCAATTTAGACTGCAAATATGTTACGTGTAGTTATAAATATAATTCTAGCCCAATATCACACTTGGAAATTGGTGAAAAGAAGAAGCAAGTGTCCAGCATAGGCCCTTCTCTTGCTCCCCCCCCAAGACTGAAATCATATTTTAATTATTCTCCCCTCAAAAAAACCTTTAACTTCTGTCTTAGAATCAATACTAAGTATTGATTCCAAGGCAGAAGAGCAATAAGAAGAGTTAGGCAATTAGAGTTAAGTGATTTGCTTAGCACAGCTAGGAAGTGTCTGAGGTCAGACGGAACCCAGGATTTCCTGTCTCTAAGCCTGGCTCTCTATCCATTGAGCTACCAGCCCAGAAATCATATTTTCTCTTGGAGATGCAGAATGAAGTAATCTAGACCTTATCTACCTAAATATATTGTTGCAATGAAGGCCATCCAAAGTCCCTGTGACACCAGTAAAATGAATATATAGTATCCTTGGCACATGACACAGTTTCTGACACATAGTAAGTTTTTAATAAATGCTTATTGATTGATTGTGAAATGATATCTTTAAAAAACAAACTACTGAGGGCAACTAAGTGGCTCAGTGGATTGAGAGTAAGGCCTAGAGACAGGAGGTCATGGATTCAAATGTGGATTCAGATATTTCTTAGCTCTGTGAACCTAGGCAAGTCACTTAATCCCAATTGCCTAGCCTTTACCACTCCTCTGCCTTGCAACCAATACACAGTATTGAATCTAAGATGAAAGGTAAGGGTATAAAAAAACCCCAAACAATTAGCTGTGGAAAAAAATGCATGTATGACATACTTTCAAGCTTACGCTGTACTATTAACATTTTTTCCATCACTTTATAAACCCTAGATAATCAACAAAACTACAGATCAGTTCTTGATTTGTAACATTAGCCAGTTTCTGAGATTATAAATGTTAACTGTTGAAAATTTGGCTTTTGTCAGCTGGTTTGAGCTGCTTCTAGCATATTCTCACATATATTCCAGAGCTCTATCCTGAGCCCCTTCATCCTCTCCATATATACTCTCTTTCATTGATTTAAACTCCTTTTAAATTTATCATCTCTACATAGATGATTCTCAGATTTATAAATCCAGCCTACACCTCTTTCCTGAGCTCCATTCCCACATCTTCATTTCCCATCAGCATCTCAAACTCAGCATGTCCAAAATAGAAATCATCTTTCTCTATACCTGTCCCCTTTCTAACTTCCTAAAATGTACTGGGCAAATTGTCATTATGCCAGTCACTCAGGTTCACAGACTAATTGTCTTTGATTCTTCATTCTTCCTTCCCTCATAAATGGTCAAATCTTCATAAGTTTCACCTCTCCAATAGTTTTCTCATGTGTTTTCTTCCCCACATCCCCATCAAAGCATCAGTCCAGACTCTCCTCACTGCTTCTCTGGACTACTGAAATATCCTCTTACTTGTTCATTCAACACTCAACCTTTTCCTTCTAAATTTCTATCAAGGAAGTATTCCTAAAGCACAGGTCTGACCGTGTCATTCCAAACTTTGTGCCTTCTCATAAGCTGTTACTCATGCTCTCTCCCTTCACCTCTGTCTCATGAAAACCCTAGTTCCCTTCAAGCACTGTCCTTGAAGTCAAGAAGACCTGAGGTCAAATTCTGCCTCAGATAATTATTGGCTGTATGCCCTTAGGCGATTCATTTAACCTCTCTTGGCCTCAGTTTCCTCATCCGCAAAGCCAATAAGTAAGAAATATTTTTTTATCTTGAGGAGGTGGAGTCAAGATGGCAGAATAGAAAGCTCAAAACACTATGAGAATCCTCTCCAATGAAACTTAAAATAATGCCTCAAAAAGAATACTGGAATGAAAGAACCAATATAGAGATGGAATGAAGCAACTTTCACACAGAGAACAATTTGAAAAGTAGGCAGAGAGGATCTGATTCATCAAGTGTTGGGGTCTGCGTCATAGCCCACCACCAAGGAAGACCAGCAGACAATGCAATTAAGCAGGAAGGGTCGTTTATTGATCTGGTGCACACCAGGGGAGCTTAGCCTAAGAGTTCCGTCTGTGGCTCATGAGTACAGGAGTTTTATGCCCGTCCCTTATCAGCCTACAGGGTTTGCAGGCATCTCTTGCAGTTAGGGCGTTGACACATCTATGTACTTGTCAGGGGTCTACAGTTTAGGGCATTAACACTAGGTCAGGGGTCTGTAGTTAGGGCGTTGACACATCTATGCACTTTGTCAGGGGCCTGTTTGCCATGTCTTGCAATGATATGTTTTGCAAGGGTCAAGCAGCTCCCTGCCTTGGCCTCCTTCATTCCCTACTTCTTTTTCTCTAAGGGACAGGGGGAAGACTTGTCTACTGGGCCAGTTCATAGCTTCTAGACTGGGGCCCAACGGTGGCTAGGGGTTGATACTGTTGGCTGAGGGCCATTATCTGGACAGTACTTAAGTGTTCAAGGTGGTTAAGAACGCAGGGGCCAAAGGTTAGAATTAGAATTAAAAAGCATAAGAGGTCCGAGGAGAGAGGAGACCAAGGTGGTGAGCCAGGGGGAGGAATGGAATAATTGGGTGTACCAAAGGCTGGCCTTTTCTCTCTCCCTCCTCCGGGCTTCCAGGCCCTCTCGAAGCTTGCTTAGAGAGTCCCTGATAAACCCAGAATGATTAGCATAGAAGCCTCACTCTTCGCCCAGGGTCGCACAGAGACCACCTTCCTTAAGGAAGAGGATGTCCAGGCCTCGTCGGTTTTGAAGGGCTACCTTGGCCAGGGAGGTGAGGGACTTGTTGAGAAGGGCAATAGAGGATTCCAGCCTGGCTAGATCCTCCTCAACTGCCTGGCAGAGCTGGTGGAACCCGTGAGCCTATGCTATGAGTGAGGCAATGCCCACCCCTGCCCCTGAAAGCCCTAGGAAGGTGGCTAAGGTGGCTAAGGTGACGGCAAGGGTAACGGGTTCCTAGGAGATACGTGATCCCATGTTTGGAGGAGGTCTTGATCAGCATAATAGAGAGTCGTGCCTGAACCGACCCTTTGGATATGTTAGCCAAGGGTTTTTATAAGGTTTCTGGACAAAGGGGTCAGGAAGCATCTGGCAATCAAAGGGAGCATCAGGGACAGGGAATCAGGAAGCATCTGACAGCTATCCATCAAGGGGTAAAGGTGGGGGATGTTAGGATCAGGGGTCAGAAAGCCTCTTGTATTTTAGGCCTGTCAGGGGAAGATAAGAAAGACTGTACTGGGTTAAGAATAAGGGGAAAGGTACATAGTGGAAGCAAAGGGATTTTCCTGAAACTTTTTCACTATGGGGGTACAATGATCTATGCTGTCTCTGGGATACAATGTCCCACAAGGTCCCATGCCGTCTCCCCTCCCCTCCTCCAAATGTCTAAGGGAAGAGGGCCAATGGTTTCAATCTTCTGTAGCTTCTTCAAGCTGAGAAGGGGCGTAGAATCTCTGAGAGGGGGGAGCAGGAGGAGGAGCTGTGGGCACAGGGTCTTCAGGGGCATCTCTGCAGCGAAAGCCAGGGTCCTGGAGGCTTGGAGACCAGAGACTGTTTCCCCAGACTGACAGACAGGGCACAAGGGGGAGCATCCATCCCTAAGGCAGAAATATAGAACCTAGGACTGGGGAAAAAACTAGAACACCAGATACAAAAGGAGAAAATTAGCACAATAGAAACTGATATGAACATTAACATTTGGGTATCTTAGCCAACAGATTTCATCTCCAGAAATCATCCTCTGACAGGAATTGAACCTTTTAGGAAATTTGTTCCCTAAGTTGTTTGCAGAGCTGGCATGTGATGTTTCTGTTAAAAAAATATCCTTTCGTAAGGCCCACATTAATATGGCATCTATAACTACTTGAATAACAATACTTTACAAATAAATTTCTTTATCCCAGTTCCTGGAGGAAATCCAGAAAGCCCTGGGTTATTTCCAGGGTCAAGATCCAAACTTCAGTTGTGGTAAATTAAGGCTGCAAGCTACAAGTCATCTATCACTAAACTTCACTTACTTCTCAAAGTGTGTTCCAGTTTAGCTTCCTTTACCTCAAAGTATTGCTTACATAACTGATTAAATTCCATCAATATTATTCTGGTTTACCATTTGTTCTAGAATTCACACCTATTATTTCTTTATCAATTACTCTTATTTCCTCTGGCTTCTCCTCCTTTACCATTATTTCAAAAGAGGAAAGATACTATATTTAATTGCATGTAATCCTATTAGCTTCCTGGGCTGGTCAAATTTTCTCTTGTTAATTTCATACAGTTTGCACATCATACAACCTTAACCTATTCAGGTAGAAAAACTTAATTCTCTTTATAGTCCAAATGCATACATATTTTGTATTCATTCATCATTGCTTTCTAACAATTTGAGTCTAAATACATGTTAATCTCTAGATCACAAATTCCTTCTTATACATTGTAAACATTTTTAAAAACAGTTCATACAACCCTAGTCAAATATAACACTGTTTAGAAATTCCACCTTTTCCAAATTTTAGTATTTGTATTATTAAATCCCATGTACAGATTAACCACTTTAAAAACTTCTTGTGTGTCATATGATTACTTGTTGTTAGTTCCGACAGCACATACATTAAAAAGAACATCTCATTTTGAAAAATCCCAAGTTTAAATTCTAGAATAAGTTCTCAATAATAACATTCAACTTTTTTTTTCTAAATGACTTTTACATTTACAAAGTAACCAGTACAATTTCTGACCTTATAGAAAAAACATTCCCTCTCTGTGTCGGACTGGTTATTAACCACATTTAGACAATTCTTAATTCGCTGAAACCAAGGCTTAACAAACGTCTAACCATGAGTTTTTGTGCTCAATAAAATCTGGTTAATATTTCACATTTGACTGACAAACAGTTACCACAAAAATAAAATTACATTGTACCATATCAACATCATTAGCAATCCTCAACCCTTAAAGTCAAATCTTAAGTGAAAATGCTTCCAATTGTAGAGTAAAATCTTCCTTTTCTGCTCTGACTCTTTCTCTTTTTCACTCCTTTGGGGGCCCATCCAAAGGAAGAAAGAGGAAAAATCATTGAACAGATATTTGCTCTTGTCCTCTGCTGAGGATTTCTGACTGTGGGAAGTTCAATCTTTCAACTCCCCCTCTTTCTTGTAATGTCCAATTTAAGAATACATAGAGACGAGACTGTGACAAAGACAACAATAAACAAAAACATACAACCTTATGACAAGCATGCTTTAAAAGGAAAAAATCAGTTCTTTAGGATCCATGGTTAAAAAAGAAAAGTTTGCTGTGAGAAAGCTCATTAAAACAGTTGCAGCACACTGTCCCTTTCAACTGAGGGTACTCAGGTACAGCAATCAGCCATCTGATTGGCTGAGCTGACTTCCTTGTCCCCTAACTCTCCTGAGAAAGGGGGATTTTGATGTTTCCAATTATACAGGTCAGAGGAAGTGAAAGGCCAATATTGGAAAACAAGGGGACCCCCTACCACCATGGGCCCAACTGTTCGGACTGGTAGGACGCTAGTAGAGGAGGGTCAGGGAGGGGTTCCTTGGGTGGTGGAAGGACTGGAGGCTGAAAGGGCTCCTTAGGGTTCTCAGAGGAATTCCTGGGCTTGGTTCTATTATCTAGTGAAGCTGCGAGGACGTGGATGACCTCCGTGTAAGGTTTTAGCCAGGGCAGAGGATCTGAGGCCAAGTCCTGCCAGGTCAGAATGTAGGGGAACTGGTCTGGATGCCCTTCCACTCCTGGGAGGAGGACACACCCCCGAACGGCAGAGATGACACTGCTCTGCAAGGTGCCTCCTTGGGGCTACCCGTACCCAAAGGCGGGCCATTCAATGTTGCAGAAGGCCTGCAGCTTTCCCTTATGTACAGTCAAGCCCAGGTTTGTGGCTCTTGACTTAAAATCAGCAAAATGGTGAAGGACCAGGTCCAGGGGTATGGACTGGCCTTGGCCCATTCTGGGTCCAGAGGTTAAGGAAAGAATGAGGAGATAAATCAGAGAGAGTAGGATGAGGAGGGGGGAGATACCAGTAAAGTCAAAACATCCTGCTGTGGGTGACCGCCCATCATAGGCTGATTGCCCAGCCCCTCCCCTACAGCCAAAAAGTCCCAGTTTGTCTATAGGGGTCATCTGGGAATCGTAGGGCGTCCCCCAGTCTTTCCTAGGGGTGCAATATCTTCCCAAGGGGAACTCAAAAAACCCTCTGTCTTTTTATCTAGTTGAGAATAATCTTGACCTGGCAGAAACTCAAACTCCGCCTCAGGGGACTCAAGCTCCCCGAAAGTTCCCAGGTCAGTGCCCTGGACCGTATTCCTTCTCCCTCCCTCTCAAGCGCTTCCCCAATTCCCAACTTGCTTCCTAGTGGTCCACCAGAACTGCGGTACTTTCGGGGTCAACTCTCAGAAACAGGTAGGAGGTTTGGACAGATGCCACGGGGCAAACCCCTTATCCCAGAATGGGATAGGCCCCAAGGCTTGGCATAAGATGTCCCTGTATGATCCGTGGGGCACGGAATCTGCCATCTACTAAGCCGTATGCCTATTGGGAGTCCTCCTCTCTCCCATACACACTTTCAGTCACCACTCACACTCCATTCAGCTCACCTGAAGGTCTGGTCCAAGGCAGTGCCTTCAGCCCTTCTGTCAAGGGGTTCCGAGGTGGGGATCAACATGGACGAGCCCCCAAATGTTGGGGTCCGAGTCATAGCCCACCACCAAGGAAGACCAGTAGACAATGCAATTAAGCAGGAAGGCTCGTTTATTGATCTGGTGCACACCAGGGGAGCTTAGCCTAAGAGTTCCATCTGTGGCTCATGAGTACAGGAGTTTTATGCCCGTCCCTTATCAGCCTACAGGGTTTGCAGGCATCTCTTGCAGTTAGGGCGTTGACACATCTATGTACTTGTCAGGGGTCTACAGTTTAGGGTGTTAACACTAGGTCAGGGGTCTGTAGTTAGGGCGTTGACACATCTATGCACTTTGTCAGGGGCCTGTTTGCCATGTCTTACAATGATATGTTTTGCAAGGGGCAAGCGGCTCCCTGCCTTGGCCTCCTTCACAAGGAGTACCAAGGCAAGCCAACAGCAAGCCTCCCCCACCCCACATTTACTGTTCTGGGTTCTGAACCTGGGTCCAAGCCAATGTCCAGATCCTGAGACTCTGCCTAAGCTTATAGCAATGCAACACCACACACCTCCCTTAAAGTTCCAAGTCACAGCCAAAGCCGGCAGTAAGGTCCAGAATGCCAGCATGAGGCAATTTGTGCAGCATATCTGGGCCCTGAGCCCAAGCACAAGATAGTCGACAACTTGCTGGCCTGTGTAAGCCCAGAATGGGGGCTTACTGTAGGCCCAGAATTAGCTCAAGGAGAAGCTATAAGCCCCTAAGGCAAGGCAGTCCATAGTGTATCTGCTCAGACTAAGCTCAGGATGAGACCAAAAGCCTACCAGAGCCTGAGGCTAGACTTTGAGCCCCAATATAGAATAGCTCACTTGTGCTCTGAGCTCTTCAAGCTTTCAGGGAGTGCTTGAATCAGCTGAGGGAGGTAGTTTTCAGAGCTCCCAACATACAGGCCATCAACCTAGGAAGAACTGAAACTTGTAGAAACCCAGAAATAGAGCTAAGGGTAGGATCAATGAAAAACTGAAGTTTAAGAGAGTGCCCTCTCTACCCTGAGAACAGAGCCCACCTTTAAGATTAAAGTAAGAATCAAGAAAAAAAAAGCTGAGAAAATAAGCAAACATAAAAAAAACCCTACCATAAAAACATTATTTATGGAAACAAAGAGCAAGGCACATACATAGAAGGGGACAATGAAAGCAAAGCAAATACATGCAAAACTTTAAAGGACAATATGAATTGGTCTCAAGCTGTGGAAGAGCTCAAAAAGGATTTCAAAAATCAATTAAGAGAGACAAAGGAAAATGGGGAAGAGAAATGAAAGCAATGCAAAAAGAAAATAACAGAATTGGCAAAATGGAAAAAGAGGTTCAAAAGCTCATGGAAAAAATCATTCTTTAAAAATTAGAATTGGGCAACTAGAAACTAATATCTTCATTAAACATCAAGAAATAATAAAGCAAAATCAAAAGAATGGAAAAAATCAGAAGAAAAAATGAAATATCTTTTTTAAACATTTATTAATATTTATTTTTTAGAAAAGTTAACATGGTTACATAATTCATGCTCTTACTTTCCCCTTTNGATGTGTATTTCCACTGGTTTTAACATGTGTCATTGATCAAGACCTATTTCCAAATTGTTGATAGTTGCATTGGTGTGGTAGTTTTGAGTCTACACCTCCACTCCTGTCCGCCTCAACCCATGTGTTCAAGCAGTTGTTTTTCTTCTGTTTCCACTCCTGTAGTTCTTCTTCTGAATGTGGGTAGCGTTCTTTTCCATAAGTCCCTCAGAATTGTCCTGGGTCATTGCATTGCTGCTAGTACAGAAGTCCATTACATTCTATTTTACCACAGTGTATTGGTCTCTGTGTACAATGTTCTTCTGGCTCTGCTCCTTTCACTCTGTATCAATTCCTGGAGGTCTTTCCAGTTCACATGGAATTCCTTCAGTTTATTATTCCTTTGAGCACAATAGTATTCCATCACCGGCATATACCACAATTTGTATGAAATATCTTTTTTAAAAAAACAATTGCTTTGGAAAATAGATTCAGGAAAGACAATTTAAGAATTATTAGACTACCTGAAAGCCATGATTAAAAAAAAAGCCTAGACATCATAATACAAGAAATTATTAAAGAAAACTGCCCTGATATTATTGAACAAGAGAGTAAAATAGAAAATGAACGCATCCTCATATCACCTCTGGAAATAAATCCCAAATAACAACTCCCAGGAATATTATAGCTAAATTCAAGAACTTGCAAGCTAAAAAGAAAATATAGTAAGCAGTCAGAAAGAAACAATTCAAATATCATGGAGCTAAAGTCAGGATTACACAGAAATCAATCAGCTAAGGGATCAGAAGGCTTGGAATATGATATTCTGAAAGGCAAAAGAGCTAGGTTTACAACCCAGAATCACCTATCCAGCAAACTGAGTATATTCTTTAGGGTGGGGGGGGTGAATAGTAATTTAATAAAATAAAGGATTTCCAAGCATTCCTGATGAAAAGATCAGAATTAAATATAAAATTTGATGTTCAAAAACAAGACCCAAGAGAATCCTAAAAAGGTAAATAAGAAAGAGAAAATTTAAGAGATTCAGAAAGGTCAAACTGTATGTATTCCTACATGGAAAGATGATATTTGCAATTCATAAAATTATTTAAATGAGTACTAGAACAGTTAAAAGGAGTATACATAGATAAAGGGTATGGAAAGAAGTTGATTATAATGATATGATGTGCAAAAAAATCAAGGGGTGAAAAAATGGATTGCAACAAGAGAAAAGGGAAGGAAGAGGTGGAATGGGGTAAATAATCTCACCTAAAGAGGCATGAAGAACTACTACAGTGGAGGGGGAGATAAGAGTGGAAATGGGTAGTGCTTAAATCTTACTCTCATTGTAATAGGCTCTGAGAGGGAATAACAACCATATTTATTTAGGTATAGAATCTTACCTTATCCTATAGAGAAGTAGGAGGGAAATAAGAAAAAGGGAGGTGGGGTGATAGAAGTGGGGGGAGAAATAGGGAGTGGTGATTAAAAGCAAAACATCTCTGAGGAAGAACAGGGAAAAAAGCAAGATCAAAAGAAGAAAATAAGATGGAGGGGAATACACAGTTGGTAATCATAACTGTGAATGTAAAAGGGAGGAACTAACCCATAAAATGGAAGTGGGTAGCAGAGTGCATTAAAAACTAGTATCCTACAATATGTTGTTTACAAGAAATGCATTTGAGGCAGGAAGATACACACAGAGGAAATGTAAGGGGTTGGAGCAGAATTTATTGTGTATCATCTGAAGTTAAAAAAAGTAGGAGGAGCAATTATGATCTCAGACAAAGTTAAAGCAAAAAAGGGATCTGATTTAAAGAGATAAGGAAGGAAATTACATCTTGCTAAAAGGTACTATAAACAATGAAGTAATATCAGTACCAAACATATATGCAACAAATGATATAGTTTCTAAATTTTTAAAGGAGATATTAAATGAATTTCAGGAAGGAATGGACAGTAAAACTATATTAGTGGGGAATCTCAACTTCCCCTTTTTAAGTCTAGATAAATCAAACCAAAATATAAATGAGAAAGAATTAAAGGAAGTGAATGAAATCTTAGAAAAGTTGGCACTAATTGATCTCTGGAGAGAACTGAATGGCAAGAGAAAAGAATATACTTTCTTTTCAGCAAGAAATGGCTCCTACACAAAAATTGATCATGTATTAGGGCATAAAAACTTTGCAACCAAATGCAGAAAAGCAAAAATAATAAATGCATCCTTTTCAGATCATAATGCAATAAAAATTATAATCAACAAGGGTCCATGGAAAAATAAATGAAAAAATAATTGGAAACTAAATAATCTAACACTAAAAAAGAGGCAGATGAAAGAGCAAATTATAGGAACAAGTAGTAATGTCATTAAATAAAATGACAATGAGGAGGCAACATATCAAAATTCATGGGATATAGTCAAAGCAGTACTTAGGAGAAAATTTATATTTCTAAACATTTACATCAATAATATAGAGAAAGCAGATCAATGAATTGGGTATGCAACTAAAAAACTACAAAAAGAACAAATTAAAATCCTCAATTAAAGCCTAAATTGTAAATCTGAAAAATTAAAGCAGAAATTAATAAAATTGAAAGTAAGAGAACCATTTGAACTAATAAATAAGATGAGGAGTTGATTTTATGAAAGAAAAAATAAAAAAGAGCACTGATTTTATTTCAAAAAAGGAAGGGAGAAAATCAAATAATCAGTATCAAAAATGAAAAGGGTGAACTTACTACCAATGAAGAAGAAATTAAAGTAATCATTAGGAACTATTTTGCCTAATTATATGCCAATAAATTTGGTGATCTAAGTGAAATGGATGAATAATTGCAAAAAATATAAAATGCCCAGATTAACAAAAGAAGAAATAGAACATTTAAATAATTCCATCTCAGAAAAAGAAATTGAATAAATTTTCAATGAACTTCCTAAGAAAAAATCCCCAGGGCCAGATGGATTCACAGGCAATTTCTATCAATCACTTAAAGAACAATCAATCCCGATACTATACAAACTATCTGGCAAAATAAGCAAAGGAGTCCTACCAATTTTTTTAATGAAACAAATATGGTACTGTTACTTAAGCCAGGAAGAGCAAAAACAGAGAAAGAATGTTATAGACCAATTTCATTAATGAAAATAGATGCCCAAAAAATACTAACAAGGAGACTACAGCAATATATCACAAGGATTGTTCAATACAACCAGGTGGGATTTATACCAGGAATGTGGGACTGGTTTAATATTAGGAAAACTATGAGCATAATTGACCATATCAATAACCAAACTAACAGAAATCCCATGATTATCTCAATAGAAGCAGAAAAATCTTGGACAAAATACAACACCCATTTTTTATTAAAAACACTAGAAACAAATGGGTCAATCCTTAAAATGATAAGTACCTATGCTCCTAGAATGGAGTCCCAGGATAAAAAAAAAATCTATCTAAAACCATTAGCAAGTTTCATCTGCAATGGGAATAAGTTAGAATCCTTCCCAATAAGATCAGGAGTGAAACAAGGATGACTATTATTACTACTATTATTTAATATTGAATTAGAAATGTTAGCTTTGGCAAAAAGAAAAGAAAAAAAGGAAAGAATTAAAGTAGGCAACGAGGAAACTAATCTGTCACTCTTTGCAGATGACATGGTGGTACACTGAAAGAATACTAGAGAATCAACTAAAAAACTAGTTTAAATAATTACTTTGGTAATTATTTTGGTAAAGTTGCAGAATATAAAATAAATTCACATAAATCATCAGCATTTCTATAAATTACCAACAAAGTTTAGCAGCCAGAGATTGAAAGAGATTCCATTTGAAATATCTGGAAATATCTCTAGACCAGTGATGGGCATACTGTAGTGTGCAGGCCAGAGATGGTCCCCTGAAATGTTCTATCTGGCAGCGTGACATTATTTTTAATCTGACAAATACAATGAGTAGGATACAATAAAATGAAACTTCGAAAAAGTTGCCTTAGAAACAGACTGACAGATGACCATTTCCTTTCCTTTGACCCCCTCTTTAAAAAGTTTGCCCATCACTGCTCTAGACAATATAAAATTCCTGGGAATTTACTTGCTAAGACAAACCCAAGAATCATATGAAAACAATTAAAAAACATTTTCACACAAATAAAGTCAGATCTAAACAACTGGAAAAATATTAATTGCTCATGGGTAGTGGAGCTAATATAATAAAAATGATAGTTATATCTAAATTAATTAACTTATTTAGTGTCATACCAATCAAATTACCAAATAACTATTTTATGGAAATAGAAAAAAAGAACAAAATTCATCAAGAACATCAAGAGAACTAATGATAAAAAAAAATTGTGAAGGAAGGAGGCCTAGAAGTATTAGATCTCAAATTATTCTATAAAGCAGAGTCATCAATAGAATCTGGTACTGGCTAAGAAATAGAAGGGTAGAACAGAAGAGTAGATTAGATACATAATACACAGGGGTAATGCTTTAGCAACCTAGTGTTTGATAAACCCAAAGATCCCAGGTTTTGGAATTAGAACTCACTATTTAACAAAAACTGCTTGGAAAATTAGAAAACAGTATGTCAGAATCTAGGTATATCTCATACCCTTCACCAAAATAAGATCAAAATGGATATATCATTTAGACATAAATAGTGATATCATAACTAAATTAGGGGAATACAGAATAGTTACCTGGCACATCTTTGGAGAAGAGAAGAATTTATGACCAAACAAGAGAAAGAGATTATTATAACATGTAAAATGAATAATTTTGATTATATTAAATTAGCTTTTGTACAGACAAAACTAAAATAATCAAGATTAGAAGGCAAGCAACACACTGGAAAAAAATTTATAACAAATGTCTCTGAAAAAAATCTAATTTCTCAAATTTATAGAGAACAAAGTCAAATTTATAAGACTACAAGTCATTCTCTAACTGACGAATGGTCAAAGGATATGAACAAGCAATTTTGAGATGAAGAAATCAAAGCCATCAATAATCATATGAAAAAATGTTCTAAATCTCTCTTGATTAGAGAAATGCAAATTAAAACAACACTGAGGTGCCACCTCACGCCTATCAGATTGGGCAATATGGCAGTAAAGGAAAGTGGTAAATGTCGTAGGGAAATGTGTGGCAAAATTGGGACACTAATGCATTGTTGTTATTGTTGTTTTAGATTTTATTTAATTGATTAAGAAAATTTTTCCATGGTTACATAATTCATATTCTTTCTCTCCCCTTCTCCCAACCCCTCCCATAGCCAATGCACAATTCCACTGGGTTTTACATGTGTCATTGATCAAGACCTATTTCTATATTGTTGATATTTGCACTAGGGTGATCGCTTAGAGTCTACATCCCCAATCATATCCCCATTGACCCATGTGATCAAGCAGTTGTTTTTCTTCTGTGTTTCTACTCCCACAGTTCTTTCTCTGGATGTGGATAGTGTTCTTTCTCATAAGTCCCTCAGAAATATCTTGGATCATTGCACTGCTGCTAGTAGAGAAGTACCTTACATTCGATGGTACCACAGTGTACCAGTCTCTGTGTACAATGTTCTCCTGGTTCTGCTCCTTTCACTCTGCATCAGTTCCTGGAGGTTGTTCCAGTACAACCCTAATGCATTGTTGATGGAGTTGTAAACCAGTTCAACCATTCTGAAGAGTAATTTGGAATTATGCCCCCCAAACTAAAACTGTGCATATTCTTTGATCCTGTAATACCGCTACTGGGCCTGTATCCCAAAGAGATAATAAAAAGGGGAAAGGACCTACTTGTACAAAAATATTTTTAGCAGCTCTGTTTTTGGTGGCAAAGAATTAGAAATTGAGGAATGGCTGAACAAATTGTGGTACAATGTTAGTGATTGAATACTATTGTGCTATAAGAGATGATTTTTTTAAAAAACTGGAAAGATCTGCATGAACAGATACAGAGCAAAATAAGCAGAACTGGAAGAACGTTGTACATAGTAAGCAATAGTTAGGATGATCAACTATGAAAACTTGGCTACTCTCAGCAGTGCAATGATCTGGGTTAATCCTGAAGTATCTATGGCAAGAAATGCTATCCATCTTCAGAGAAAGAACTGTTGGAGTTGGATGCAGATCAAAGCATACTATCTTTCACATCAGTGTATTTACGGTTTTATTTTGGGGTTTTGATTTTGTATGAGTGTGCCCTTACAACAATGACCAATATGGAAGTGTGTTTTCCATGATAATAAAAGAGTAAAACAACCTTTACCTTCTGTCTTAGAATCAATATTAAGTATCAGTTCCAAGACAGAACAGTAAAGCTAGGCAATTGGGGTTAAATGACTTGCTAGAATCCTTAAAACCCTTACCTTCTGTCTTAGAATCAATACTAAGTGGGAAGATCAGTAAAGGTTAGACAACTGATTTGTCCAGGGTCATAGAACTAGGAAGTGTCTGAGGCTAGATTTGAACTCGGACCATCTTATAATCAACGTGGCTCTCTATCCACAGAGCCACTATTATGTACTTGTTCCATTTATTATGTGCTTGTTACAGGCCAGGTACTGTGCTAAGTGCTGGGGTTACAAAGAGGGGCAAACAAGACAGTTCCTTCTCTCAAAGACCTGAAGTTTACAATCTAATAGAGAAGATAATATACAAACAACTATGCAGAGAAAAGATATACAAACCTTCACCATATATATTGAGAAGGTCTCCATAAAGGCATTCCTATTAAGAAGACTGTGAAAGGCATTTTTTTTGCAGAAAGTAAGATTTTAGCTGAAATTTGAAGGAAGTCAAGAATTCCAAGAGGCAGATATGAGAAGAAAGAGAGTACTGAGCATAGAGGTCAGCCAGTCAAAATTCACAGAGCTAGGAGATGGAGTGTCTTGTGTAAGGAATATCAAGGTGTCATCCAGTGTCATTGGATGGAAAAACAAGTAGCAGGACATAAAGTGTTAGGAAAACTGGAAAGATAGGAGGGGGCCAAGTTAAGAAGAACTTTAAAAGTCCAAGAAATCCTGATCCTGGAATCACTGGAGTTTACCAAAAGGGGTAGTTGAGGGTGGCAGGTCAAATGTGTACTTTAGGAAGATGTGAGGTTGTACTAGGGTGGTAGCAATGTCAGAAGAGAGAAGGGAGATTAAAGGAGAGATGTTGTTTAGGTAGCATCAATAGGACTTAGTAATAGTTTATTGAAGTGAAAAAGTAAAGTTATTGGACTTATTAATAACATCTACCCTCAGAGGATTTTTTTGAGGATCAAAAGAGATAATGAATGTAAAAATGCTATAAAATGTAATTATTGTTATTCCAGACTGAATCAAGTGCCACCTCCTTCCATCATTATTTCCTTTATTTCTTGGTTTTACTTCTCTATGTACTTGTTGCATCTCCATGTTAGAATGTAAGCTCCCTGAGGGCAGAGACAGCATCCTCCCTGTAATCTTGTAGACAATTTATTTAGCTAGTCCTTTCCCCAAAAGCAAATGAGCCTATTCCTCTCTGAATTATTAGAAATTCCTAAAATATTAGTTATAGATTATTGATTTATTGCATTAAGCCTACTGTGTGTATGTATGACAATCTTTGTCCAAGAGAGACCTTTTTAAGTTACCATTGTACAATATTGCTGCGTCTACAAATGAATCTACACCGCCCTCTACTGGGAGGATTATATGCATTAATCAGAGGCTACCTAAAAAGTGATTAAAATAAAAAATTAAATTGAATTTTAGTTTCATTAAGAAGGTGATTAGAGCTAGCATTAGGTGTCAGCAATCATCTGGCAACTACATTCTAGTGAGATATAAAATTATCTATCAATTGAGTTACTGTATTCAATCTCCTTTTTTAAAAAAATCACTTTTGTCAAAAGGATCATTAAATTCTTCAAAGAAATTTCTTATCAGGATAAGCAGTTATCTTTTCCCCCTGCACTTTGGGACTCTCCTAAAAGTGTAAAGTAAATGCTTTGTTAATGACATCAGCCATAGATTTTTATTAAAATGATGCCACTCCCATCACATTGAATGAACTTTGTATTTTCTTGGGGTAACATTTAAGCAACCAATCAATCAATATTTATTTAGTACCTACTATGTGTCAGACATTGTCCTAAGCCCTGGGGATACAAAAAGAGTCAAAGACAGTCCCTACCCTCAAGGAGCTCACAGCTAATTGAGACATAAAAAATATGTGCAAACAAGCTATGTATAAGATTAATAAGAAATAACAGAAGGAAAGCACTAAGATTAAGAGGGATTGGGAAAGGTTTCCTGTAAAAGATGAGTTTAGTTCACTTGTAGGGTTAGTTATTCAGGATCTACCTCCTGCTGTTAAAACCCCATGTTTCTATCCAAAGAGAAAGATTTCTGTTTTGCCAGGAGTCATTCAGCATGGTAGTTTACACTAAATGATTACAGTATCAGAATGGGCTGAAGTATGTCTGAATTGTTGACTCAGAAGTGGAAGAAAGCATAATCTATGTTTGAAAGACTCATTGTAAAATTCTATTTTAGGAGTAACTGTTAGCTATTAAAAATAGAAAAGCCAATATAAGTAGAAGTTGAGTCAAACTACATGCCAGAAATGTACTATATCAGGAAACACATGGGAAATGATTTAGCCCAAGACAGGCTCAAAATAAGAATCTTGAAGCATCTTATGAGTCTCTGAAGATGCTCTACACGAAAATAACATTGAACTTCTTGGGATTCCCAAGATTTTAAGGGTGTGTGCCTGAGTTAAAAAGACAAATCCATAATGTTTATCAAAACATAAGCCTAATTAAACTAATAATACAATGTTATAGTAATAAGCCAGAGGAAGGTTGTCTTCAGTTTATCAATGGGCTATGTAATAACAAAAATAGTGCTTTTTTGAAGTGTGTTCATTTATATTTGTTTTATATTTACTCAGAAAGTTAGTGGCACAGGGGATAGAATATTGGGGCTGGCTTTAGAAAAATCTGAGTTCGAATGCAGCCTCAGATACTTATTAGCTATGCGATTCTGGATTAACCTATGTTTGTTTTCAAATGTGAAATCAGGATAATAACAGCACCTACCTTTTCAGGAGTTGTGATGATCAGATGAGATATCTGTAAAAGTGTTTCCTGGCATACAGCCCTATATAAACATTCCCTTCTTTCTCCTCCCAATCCATTTTACAGATGAGAACCTGAGGCTCACAGAGGTAAATTGGTTTTCACATGTTCATGCAGCCAGTAAGTGGCAGAGACATCTGAATCTTGAATTAGTTGGTCATCCAGAACTCAAAATATATCTCTCCATAGTCACAATGCTTGTGGTTTATGGGCTAGCCCACCAATCCTCATTTCTTGCTCCTGAACTAAATGTAGCCTCAAGCCAGAAACTGTGACAACATAACCTTCCTGATCTTCTATAAGCCCTTCTGGCCAGTCGTGGGAGAGAAACTGGGTTGACACTCTAGTAGCTGAGTAGCTCATGAGATAATTTTGGGAAGTGCACTGGTTGCAAGGTTGGCATGGTTTGAGATGACTACACTTTTCTCAGCAGAGGTAGTGAATGAAGCAATAGTTGTCAAATGTATGAGCATAAGAAAATTATTTCTAAGTTATGTGTTTATGCAAATTTATCAAAACAAATTCTTGGCATGATGGATAGAGAGGTGGCTTAAAAGTCAGGTAGGGCAGCTGGGTAGCTCAGTGGATTGAGAGTCAGGCCTAGAGGCAGGAGGTCCTAGGTTAAAATCTGGCCTCAGATACTTCCCAGCTGTGTGACCCTGGGCAAGTCACTTGACCCCTATTGCCTACCCTTTCAACTCTTCCATCTAGGAGCCAATACATAGAAGTTAAGGGTTTAAAAAAAAACAAACCAAAAAAAAGTCAGGAAAACATAATGTCAGAGGCTGGGATACTAGCAAGCAGATAAAGAACAGCTAGAATTAACTTCTCCAAAAGACAGATTGATCTGAAATTTTAGTGTGGGTCTGAAGGCTAGCATTACTTATTGGGCTTGGGCTTTTCAGACAAGATGAAACTTGCCTAAATGCTCCTTTGTTGGGGTGCTGAGTGGGACTGGTCACTGAGTGTCTGCTGATGGACTAAAGGAAATTTTGTTCAGATGTTCCTCTAAGTAATTGTTCACCTGAAGAGCAAAACTGGCTTTCCTGCCATTCTTCACACATAGCAGGCCAGTCCAAGCTTTATGTATTTCCATGTCTGGAATGTACTTTATCATTCCTTTGGTTTCCTTTAAAACTCAGCTTGTGTCAACTTCTACATGAAGGTTTCCTAACTTTCTCCCCATTTTCTTTTACCTTTTCATAAATGGAATTGCTACTGACTTGGGGGACTGGTATGTCCTCTCCCACTGAAGATGCCTAAGCTCTCTGTTGTAGTGGTACCATGTTCAGTACTGACCAGTAGCTTCTAAAAAGAGATCTATTTCCCAGATCAGTTGTTTTTTCAGTAAGGTAGTTTAGATTTTCTTCTATGTTTTTCATTCTTTTGATTTTGTCTTATTTTTCCTGATGTATTATGGATTCATTAGCTTCCATTTGCTCAATTCTAGTTTTAATGGAGTCATTTTCTTCCTTAAGCTTTTGTGTTTCCTTTTTCATTTGGCCCATTCTAGTCTTTAGGAAGGTTTCTTCAGTTTTGTTTTTTTGTTTTTTTGCCTCCATTTACACTTGTCCCATTCTAGTTTCTAAGTTATAAAATCTATCATTTCTTTAATTATTTGTTTTTTATTTCCACTTCTTTTCACGTTCTTCCAGAAGGTCTTTTGGGATCTAACATCCTTTCTCACTTTATTTTGAGGCTTCATGTTTCCTTTTTGCCATTGTTGTCTTCTTCTAAGTATATATTTTGATCTTCCTAGCTCTAAAGTAACTTTCTAAGGTTAGGTTTTTTTCTTTGTCTTTTGCTCATTTTTCTAGCTATTATCCCCTCCTCTTCCCCATCCACCTTGTCTGTCTATTGAGATTCTTCTCTGTTCTTGGGGCTGAGGAAATGATGCCCCAAGCATTGTATCCTTCTCTGGTTTTTGGGGTAGGGCCAGCTTTCTTCAGGGTGTCTTAGTGTGCACTGCCAGGGGCTGACTGGCTGGCTTCTTGCAGGGAGACTTTTAGCAGTTTTTTTTTCCAGCTGGATTCTGCTCCTTCTACTTCCAGTTTCCCTTTTGACTCCTGTGTTGGGCTATTCCCCAGCTGACCCTGGCTCTGAAGTCTTCCTTCCTCAGGCCTCTGGGCTGTTCCTTATCTGTTTTGTTGCCTCAGGTTGCTTGGCAGTGAGTAGGGCTGCATTTGTGTGTACTCTGCAAGTCCCTACAGTGTGCTCTGTAACCTCCATGCTTTACTCAAAGAGCACACACTGGGTTACTCTCCCCCTCTCACCCCAAAGAGACACATTCCTCCCATTTTCTTTTTGAGGTGCTTTATTTTCTTTTTGTGTGTGTGTTTTGAGAATTTGGGTGAGCTGAGGGTCCCTTTACTCTGCCATCTTAACTCCTAGTATTTACCAACAACTGACTAGAAAAGTATAACAAATTTAAAAAGAAAACATTTAATTAGGACAAAATAGCAAAGTAAATAACAAAGAAAAGTCATATAGTAGTCATCATAGACATTCTTCCATACATAACAAACTCCTAAAACAATGCTGAAGGAAATGCTCAGCCAGTCAATAATTATTTATTAAATGTCTGTGTTATGTGCCAGCCACTATGCTAAGTGATGGGTTTTTTTATTTAAAAATTTTTATTTTTTAGAAAAGTTAACATGGCTACATGATTCATGCTCTTACTTTCCCCTTCACCCCCTCTCATTCCCCACCCCCCATAGCCTATGCGCATTTCCACTGGTTTTAACATGTGTCATTGATCAAGACCTATTTCCAAATTGTTGATAGTTGCATTGGAGTGGTAGTTTCGAGTTTACATCCCCACTCCTGTCTGCCTCAACCCATGTGTTCAAGCAGTTGCTTTTCTTCTGTGTTTCCACTCCTGCAGTAAGTGATGGTTTTATATAAAGAAAGGCAAAAGACAGTCACTACCCTCTAGGAGCTCATAGTCCAATGGGAAAATCAGCACGTAGACAAGTGCATGCAACTACTCCCTCCATAACTCATGTTCCTAGATAAGAAGGAGGAGCATCAGGACTGGTCCCAGCAATTTTGTGTGCCTTCCTATAGCTCATTTACCCTTTCTTTTACCTCAAGCAATTTTCTAGAACTATAAATTATAGATAAGTTATATATCTGATTGAGAAAGGGGAAAGAAAAATTTAACAAAGAGTGGTAGGTGAGGTGGCCGTTTTAAGTACAGAGAACAACATGGTCAGAAGCAGAAGAGAAAGGAATGACTGAGACATGTACAGAATAAGAAATAACATGTAGCCAAGTTGAATGAAGCACAGAATACATAGAAAAGATACCTGAAAAGATAATGTGGTGCCAGGTTGTAAAAGACTTTGAATTCTAGGCTAAGGAGTTTGAACTTTACTCAATAAAAACAGAGGGATTGAAGTGTTTTAATAGCAAGATAGTATAATTAATTTTTGAGCCTTTTTAAAAGACAATGATTTGATAACTGCATTTTGAAAACACATAAATAGGGTGTCTACCTTGAAAATGACATGAGTGTTTTATAGATCATAATTTGGATATTGTATTGAGAAACTTTGAGATATACTGAGAAACTCTTAAAAATTTGAAATCTTTAAGATAAGAAGTTGAATGCTAATGAGGTAACTTCAAGGTAGTAGGGAAAAAGGTAACTTTAGATAAGTAGATTCCCATACCTTTTTTCTTTCTAAATATCAATTATTTGATTTTTATTTTGATTTAAAATCTGATAAATGATAAATAAAAACATGAAGATTTCTTGTCCAAAGATCAAAAAAAGAGAATTGTATATGATACTGTAAATTACTTTTACATGTAACTTGGTTTTTTAAAAATGCATATAATAGGGGGCAGCTGGGTAGCTCAGTGGATTGAGAGCCAGGCCTACAGAGGAGAAGTCCTAGGTTCAAATCTGACCTCAGACACTTTCCAGTTGTGTGACCCTGGACAAGTCACTTGACCCCCATTGCTTACCTTTGCTACTCTTCTGCCTTGGAGCCAATGCATATTATTGACTCCAAGATGGAAGGTAAGGGTTTAAAAAAATGTATATAATAGATTTAATATGATAATTTCAATAAAACTCTGCTTTTCTGTTTACCCTCCTGAAATTCTTTCTCTTCTCTTTTGTGTACTTTTAAAGTATTCAATAAACTCTTTTTTCTTTTGATTTTGGGGTAAGAAGTATCACTATCACTGTCCCCAATTCCTTTCCCCTCAACTCCAGCAAATTAATAAGTAAAAACTCTCCCTTGTAACAAATAAGTATAGTCAATGTTATAATTAAAATTAAACTTTGAGATTTTATGTTAATTTTATAATTATTTATTAGTAAAAGAGAGAAAAAGATTGTAAGAAAAATATTACCAGGTCTTTCTAACTAGTGTAGTCTCCTGGTCAAGATGTTTCTTTAAGCCCCAGTTTCCCAACCAGCTCTGGCCCATTTTACAAGTGGTGGCAAGGGGACCCACCAAGCCACATGGGCAGGCCAGATAAATTAAGGTGTAAAAAGGCCAGGCAAGGAGAGGGTTTGCATTCAGGAAGGGACCTGAGCAAAAAAAGACCCTGAGTTCCCACTCATCCCAGCATTACATCCACTGTGCCACCAACCTGTCTCCATAAGGTTTATGTTCTAATGCATAGCCAATTTTTATAATGGAGCAAGGAACAGTTGAGAATATGCATATTCCTATCTATTCTCATTTAATGATTTCCAGATTTCTAGTATACCCAACTTTTCTGCAATTCTACACATTATTAACTTTTTTATCTTTTTGTTAGATTTGGAGTATCTAAATAATAGAGATAAGTAGGTAGTTGAATCTACGTGTGATTTAGTGTGGAGGCTGCCAGATCCTGTGTGATCGTGATTGGTGCTCCTTGATATCTGAATTGTCTCTTTCTGGCTTCTTATAAAATTGTTTCTTTTACTTGGAAGCTC
This sequence comes from Gracilinanus agilis, assembly GCF_016433145.1. Taxonomy (NCBI): domain Eukaryota; kingdom Metazoa; phylum Chordata; class Mammalia; order Didelphimorphia; family Didelphidae; genus Gracilinanus; species Gracilinanus agilis. Next base: position 468,251,525 of record NC_058131.1, on the reverse strand, counting down.
TTGAATTTGGCTATTATATTCCTGGGGGTTGTCTTTTGAGGGTTTAGTGTAGAGGGTGATCTATAGATCTTTTCAATGTCTATTTTGCCCTCTTGTTAAAGAACATCAGGGCAGTTCACTTGGATAATTTCTTGTAGTATGGTGTCCAAATTTCTATTAATTTCTTCTTTTTCAGGAAGACCAATGATTCTCAAATTGTCTCTTCTAGACCTGTTTTCTTGATCTGTCATTTTTTCAGTGAGATATTTCATGTTTCCTTCTATTTTATCAGTCTTTTGACTTTGCTTTATTAGTTCTTGCTGTCCTGAAAGATCATTGGCTTCTACTTGCCCAATTCTGGTCTTTAGAGACTGGTTTTCTGCTATAATCTTTTGATTTCCCTTTTTGATTTGGTCTATTCTGTTTTTCATAGTTTCCTGCTGTTTAATTTGAGTTTCCAATTTGCTTATCATTTTGTTTGATTTTGGGGCATCTTTCTCTAATTGGGAGTTTCTGTCTTTTAGCCTGTTAATTTCCTTTTAAGCCATTTCCCACTTTTCTTGCCAAATCTCTTCCATCTTTCTCATGATCTCAGATTTGAACTTTTCAAGAGCTTGTGACCAATTTTCATTTTTGGGGAAGGTTTGGATGTGATTATTTGTTTGTTCTCCTCTACTGTCTGCTCTGTTGTCTGGATTTTTTCTGTGTAAAAGTTATCGAGTGTTAAAGATTCTTCTTAATGTTTCTCTTTGGAGGTTCTTGTGCATGGCTTGCCATTATTATTATGCTGTTTTTTTCTTTCTCGGTCAGAAATCTGGGTGAGGCAGACAAGCTCTCTGTCTATCGAGCTGTGGAGCAGTTTTTGCCTGAATCACAGTGCCGTGTGGCCCTCTCAGCTTTATCGTTGTGCCTAAGGTCTGTGCTCTTTAGGCTCCTGGGGTCTCAAGTCTAACTGTTTTCAGGGTCAAGCCTCCTGGTGGTCCCCTTTCTTGCTTCTCTGCCTGAGGCTTCTTTAACAGTCTCAAGGCGCTGCTTCCACAGTCATGTACCTCTCCACACTGGATTCCCATCCAAGGTCCACACCCGTGTTCAAGATCTATGTTCAAAGTCTGCATTCTTTAGCCTTGGAGTCTTAAGTCTTTCTGCTCTCAGGAGCAGGCCCTGGTGATCCCAGGTAGTTGCCAAGAACTTAATGAATGCCCCAAACTTGCTCTAACTCTTGTACACTGGCTTTGGCACTGTAGGTGTGTGTGTGTGTGGTTGCTCAGCTCACATTTTAGTGAGAGCTATTTCACCCCCTTATAGCATGGAAATGCCCAAATCCCACGTACCTTCAATGCTGTGCCCTATTGTAGAGTCCCATTGTTCATCTGGATTGGGTTTTTGTGTCCTTTTGAGGAGTCATGTATATATGGGTTAGGAGAGGTTAAGCACGCTGCTTCTGCTCTGCAGCCATCTTAACCCAGAAGCCTCCATGTGTGATTTAAAAAACCTGAGACTAGCATTCCCCAAAGACCTTCCACAGTCCCTGAAATTCCCAATAAAGGAATAGCCCCTTTGCACTGTGGTCTTGTTATCTCTAGGAAGACTTTGTAAAATTATTCTCTTAGTTCTGTTTAGTAAGTAGGGGATGTTAACTACTACCACTTATGAAGGCATGTATTCATTTATCAGGTTATTCTGGAAAATAGAGAATAGGACCACAAAGGAATAAAATACACATTATTTTTGAATGGACTAATAGGACTGGGTTGAGGAAAAAAGTGCAGGATCTTTGATTGAGGCTTTATATTTCTCATTTGTAGATTGATGGGGTTAGGCTTTTTAACCACTCAGATCCCTTTCAATTCTAAATCTACACTCCTATAATAAGGAACCATCAAAAGGAAACTGTGTTCCAAGGGGATTGATGAGAAGTGGGATTCCAAAGACAAACAATTCCAATAAAGTCTAGAGACACTGAAGCTTGTAAAAAACCAATCTTCAAGACTATCTGCCTTTTGATCTAGCCATAGCACTGCTTGGATTATACCCCAAAGAAATAATAAGGGAAAAGACTTGCACAAAAATATTTATAGCCACGTTCTTTGTGGTGGCAAAAAATTGGAAAATGAGAGAATGTCCTTTGATTGGGGAATAGCTGAACAAATTGTGGTATCTGTTGATGATGGAATACTATTGTGCTCAAAGGAATAAAGAACTGGAGGAATTCCATGTGAACTGGAATGACCTCTAGGAATTGATGCAGAGTGAAAGGAGCAGATCCAGGAGACTGGATATACTGTGGTACAATCGAACATAATGGACGTTTATACTAGCAACAATGCAAGGATCCAGAGCAAGGCTGAGGGACTTATAAGAAAGAAAACAAGCCACATTCAGAAGAAGAACTGTAAGAGGAGAAATACAGAAGAAAAACAACTGCTTGAACACATTGGTTGTTGGGGATATTAATGGGGATGTAGACACTAAATGATAACTATAGTCCAACTATCAATAATATGGAATTAGGTCTTGATCAATGCTACGTGTAAAACCCAGTAGAATTGTGTGTTGGCTAAGTGGGGTTAGTGGGGTTTAGGGAAGAGGGAAAGAACATGAAATATGTAACTAGGAGAAAATATTCAAAATTTAAAAAGATAATTAAAGAAAAAAGCAATCTTCTTACTGATGGAGACAGTTTAAGATTGATTAAAAACTGGACAATTCAGCCTCATTTAGATAACTTAACCTCAGCATGTCCAAAACAGAATATATTATCTTCCTCTCCACTCTGCTCCACCCCCAATTAGTCCACCCCTCTTCTGAAGTTTCCTATTTCTATTGAGAGTATCTTCATCCTTCCAATAATTCAGTTTTGCTATTTGAGTCATCCTCAATTCCCTCTTCTACCTCTTCCCCCATATCTTATCAGTTGCCAAATCTTTTCATTTCTATTCCCATATTCTATCTCTCACATCTGTCCCCTTCTCTGTGCTAACATAGCCAAACACCCTATTTCAGGCCCTCAAAAACTTCTAGTCTGAATTATTGCAATAGTCATCCAATTGGTCTCTCTGCCTCAAAACTCTCCCCTTTCAGTTCCACCTTCCACACAATTACGAAAAAGGTTTTTCTAAAGCACAGGACTATGATGACATTCCCCTACTCAATAAAATTTGGTGGTTCTTTATTACTTCTTTTTAAAACTCTTAACTTTTGTCTTAGAATCAATACTAAGAATTGGTTCCAAGGCAGAAGAGCGGTAAAGGTTAGGCAATGGGGATTAGGTGACTTGCTCAGGGTCACACAGATTAATATCTAAGGCCAGATTTAAACCAAGGACTTCCCATCTTTGGGCCTAGCTGTCAATCCACTGAGCCACCTGCTGACCCTACCCCATTACTTTTAAAATCAATAAATAGAAACAGAAAATAGAAAACAGAAAATAAACTTTTCTGTTTAACATTTAAAACCCTTTGAATTTTTACTCTAATTTACCTTTAAAGTAATATACATTTCTCCACTTTATGCACTCTTTGATTTAATGAAACTGTCCTTTCTCTTTCTCACATAGGGCATTTCATTCCCAGGTCTCTAGGCCATTGCATAGTTTGTCCTTCCTGCCTGGTCTAAAAATTAGGAGCATTTCTAGGCCAAAAGGATTAGGACAATGAGTCCATCACTAAACAGCCCCTTTGTTCTGGACCAAACTTAGTCCTGGGAGAATCTGTCCATCTACCTAAAAGAAAAGATAGCACCCTTTTTTCATACTCTTTGCCTCATTATGTCCCCCATTTTAGTGCACCAGGAAAGATTGGTTAAAGCTTAAGTCTTTGACTCATGTCTAGGACTTCATCATAGGGGTGATTAGAAGGATTCTCAATGTACAATATGAATAAGATATGGAAGAGATATTTCTTATGTACAAAAGAATTCTAAACATAAAACATTTACAAAAGCACAATGAAAGAAAGGTCAAAAGCAGGATTCATAAAATTAACTTATAATTATAGCTAAACTACTCCAAGAGGGTGATATTTAAACTAATCAAAATATAAAGAAGTCTAGCATTACAGGGGAAGCATTTTATATTTTACCTTAGTTCTGTACTGTACTTCTCCTGGAAAGAAGATATTTTTTGGCAAACTAGCCTAAAGTTTGAACTACTTCTTTACTTGGTGGTCAACTGCAAGAGTACTGGATTAATTGCTGGAGACTAAGTACTTTGACCAAAGTACTTAAGACTACCAACCCTCTCAAACTCATAAAGTTGACTCCAAGCCTAGATGTAGCCATCTTGGGATCAATATTTGTTTACTTAAGAGAAATAAAGAGCAAATACAGAAAAAGCAAGCTAAAAACCAGGATCAGATTAACCTAACAGAACATGGGCTTTAGCTGTCATATGCTTAACAGTTTTCTATTTCTATTGGCCTTTGGGGAAGGGGAGAGCTACTTGCTACACAGAACGTCGAAGGGAGAAGAAAGCCAACAGTGGATATGTTCCCTTTTTAAAGGCCCATTGAGTCATCAATTCTTTCTATTCAGTAGCCAAGATGGGGCCAGCATCTTCATTCTTAAAACACTCTCCATTGTTGAGATATCAACTCTAGTCAGGGTTTCATCATCCCCAAAGCATACTAGTACTGATCAAGTACACACATAGTCAGATGGAAGCAGAGAGAATTCTTGCCCATTCTTTATGCAATCTCCAGTTATATTAGAATTCACTTCTGCTTCACAGAATCTTTCGTTCCCTTCAAAGTTCAACTCACCTTTTGCATGGGTTCTCCTAATCTTTGTTGATTGAGCAACACCAGCATCATTTGACACCTGAATCTATGGTGAAAAGATAATATTAGAAAGTAAAAGATGCCTGTTTTTAATATATTAGTTCTTGTATAGCTATGGGACCCTGAAAAGGGTGCAAATTCCTGGTCATGATTCAGAGGAAGGATGGGTAGAATCCCAGGTATTACAATACTAAAGGGAAAACTAGCACAGAAAGGGCAAAATAAGAAATCAAATATTCAATTCTGCAGACACAAATAGAAATAATTCCAATGATGAAAAAAGTGAATGTCTACCCCACCTCCATCTTAGAATCAATACTGTGTATTAGCTCCAAGGCAGAAGATCAGTAAGGGCTAGGCAATGGGGGTCAAGCGACTTGCCCAGGGTCACACAGCTGGGAAGTGTCTGAGTTCAGATTTGAACCCAGGACCTTCCATCTCTGGGCCTGGCTCTCAATCCACTGAACCACCCAGCTGCCCTCCCTCCAAACAATTTTGATATAATCCATTAAAGCAAATTCTGGAATGACAGAACCCACAAAAGGACTGGGTGAAACAAATTTTCAGACCAAGATAACTTATAGAAGATTGGCAGAAGGTGTCTGTTGCAAACCTGAGGGAGTATAGCACAGAATAGCATACCAAAGCAGGTCCTGCCTTGCAAATCAGTACAAGCCTTGGGCTAAATCAGTTGCAATGGCATCCAGAGCTCTCAGCCCTAGATGGTAAGGAAGGTTGGATAACTGGTCAGAAGATTACAGGAGTTCCTTTGCTGGCTCTGGGTGCAGGCGTCTGTTGCATTGCATATCTCTGATCCAGGTCACAAGTCTTAGGGCAAGAAAGAGCACTAGCACACACTAGCGCTTGTGGCTGGAGGAGAGCAAGGAAACTTGGTCACAGTTCCAGGGTGGAAAGGAGTACTTACGGTTGCTAACAGATGAGAGCACAGGTCAGGAGATTATTAAACACACCTTTCCTTAATCACACAGCCTTGGAAGATCTGAAAACATATAGACCCCCAGAAGACAGCTGTGCAAAGAATCTAACATTTGGGACAATGTCCCCTTATCTATAAAAATTTTTTTGTTTTGTGTTTTTTTAAGTTAAAAGACAAAAATAGGACTAGGAAATGAGCAAACATAAAAAAAAAAGAAACTCAATATAGAAAATTATTTTGGTGACAAGGAAAACCAAAACACAAACTCAGAAGAAGACAAGGTCAATGCTGTTGTATCCAAAAGTCTTTAAGAAAAATATGAATTGGTCTCAAGCTTAAAAAGAATTAGTGGAGTTCTAAAAGATTATAAAAATCAAATATGAGAGGTTGAAGAAAAATTAGGATGAGAAATGAAAGGGATGCAGGAAAATCATGAAAAAAGAAGAGATAGTAGGATAAAAGGGGAACTAGGATAGAGAGTAATACATAGTATTCATAATGATAAAAATAATTTTATATAACAAGTATCTCTAATAAAGGCTTCAGTCAAATGTATAAGAATATGTCATTCTCCAATTAATAGATGTTCAAAGGATATTAAAAGGCAGTTTTCAAAGTAATTAAAATTATTTGTAGTTATATGAAAAAATGCTCTAAATAACTATTAATTAGAGAAATGTAAATTAAAACAACTTTGAGTTATACCCTACACCTATTGGATTGATTATTATGATAGAAAAGGAAAATGACAAAAGTTGGAAGGGCCATGGGGAAATTGAGACCCTAAAGCACTGTTGGGAGAATTGTGAACTCATTCAACCGTTCTAAAGAGCAATTTGAATCTGTGTCCAAAAGGTTATAAAACATATTGCTTTGACCCAGCAATATCATTACTAGGTCTAGATTAGAGATTTTTTTAAAAAGATAAAGTATTTGTAGGTACAAAAATATTTATAGCAGCTTTTTTTGTGGTGGCAAAGAATTGGAAAATGAGGCGATACCCATCGGTTGAGGAATGGCTAAGTAAGTTTGGGTATATGAATGAAACACCAAAAAGAAACTTCTTTCTAAATGTGTGCATGGAGATAGGCGTAAAGGTGGAAGTCTGATAGAGGTAACAATGAAGAGGCAGATAGGGGGCATCATGGATAGAATCTGGTGGCATCCTTTCTACAGGTGAATCAATGTTTTGTTTTGTTTTTTTAAATAGGACTACATTACAATCTGGAAGGGTTTCTAAAGAAGGGGTAGAAAGCAAGAAGATAGAGTGTGTGTGTGTGCATGTGTACACACATATATGGGGACATCAAATCAAGATCTTGTAAAAGGTAAGTTGACCCCCATGGTCTCAGAAATAGAAGAGTCTATAGGGGAATAAATAAGGAGAATTGGAAGAGAGGGAAAGGAAAGAGGCCTTACTTTGTAGGTGAGAGGGGGCTTTTTTGATGAAGGCTCTTTTGGGTGGAGACATGGTCAGTGAAAGGAGATGAAGACTTTACACTGGATAAGGCCTGGGGAATTTGGTGCTTGAAAAATCTACTTGACTTGGGAAAGGGAGAAGTGGAACCCCTAGGGGCAACTGTCACCTAAAAGAATGGCAGGGAATGGATACTGAGGATATTTATAGGCAAAAGGAGATGGGAACAAAAGGTAAACAGGAAAGGGTATATAGATCAGTGGGAAGTATATAATCAAGGATTTGGGTTCTGTCATAGGGCAGTGTCCACTGGCACCTGCAATAATTGGCATTGTTCTGGAAGTGAGGCCCAATGGAAAAGAGAAAATTTCTTTACTAAGAGAGGGAAAAAAGGGAAAAGAAATCTATCACTAGATAGAAGCAAGATAGAAAAAGGAATAAATAAAATCCTAAAGGGAAAGAGATATCAAACAACAAGAGTGGATCAGGGGTTGAGAAGAAGAGAGTCAGTGAGAGCAGAGCCACCTTCAAAAAAGATTAAAGTAGGGGGCAGCTGGGTAGCTCAGTGGATTGAGAGCCAGGCCTAGAGACGGGAGGTCCTAGGTTCAAATCCGGCCTCAGACACTTCCCAGCTGTGTGACCCTGGGCAAGTCACTTGACCCCCATTGCCTACCCTTACCACTCTTCCACCTATAAGTCAATACACAGAAGTTAAAGGGTTTAAAATTAAAAAAAAAATCTAAAAAAAAAAAAAAGATTAAAGTAAAGTAACTGAAGGAACATAATACTACGTTTTCAGTAGAAGAGGGAACTTGAAACTGAAAAGATTCTGCATAGACAATATTAATATATCTAGTATAATAAGGGAATTGATCTAATGGGGAGAATCTTTGTATCTAATTTCTCTGATAAAGGTTTGATATCTGGGATATAGAAACAGTTAATGAATATATATAAAACCAATAATCATTTTCCAATGGGTAAGGAGTCAAAGGATGTGAGTAAACAGCTCTCAAAAGAAGAACTGAAAAACATTTTGTGAAAAAGTACTTCAAATCTCTAATGAATGGAATGCAAATTAAAATAACTCTGAAGTTTCACCTTACATCCTGAAAATTAGAAAAAAAATGATTAAAAAAAAGGCAACATTCAATGTTGGAGAGGTTATGGAAAGATAGGCACACTAATAAACCATTGGTGGATCTGTGAAATTGTATAACTATTTGGGAAGAAATTTGGAATCATGCAAATAACGTGACTAAAATGTCCACCCTATGAACCAAAGACTTATACCCCAAGAAAGCCATAGATAAGAAAAAAGACCCCAGATCCTCCAAAGTATTTATAGCAGTACTCTCTGGGATGGCTAAGAATTGGAAACAAAGTAGATACCTCATCAACCAGTAAATAGTTAAACAAATTGTGGTACAGTACATAAATGTAATGGAATATTACCATGCTGTTAGAAAGATGTGTGTAATGCATATACAGAGGCATGAAAAAATCTACATGATCTGATGCAGCACGAAGTAAGCAGAGCCAAGAATACAACATGTACAGTAGGTACAACAATGTAAATAGAAAGAAAAACCACAAATGAAGGAATACAAAGTAAATAAAACAAATTAGTAAAGATCAAATAGGACACCAATGACGAGATAGAAGGCAACATCCCCAACCTACCCTTTTGTGGCATGAGGTGTTACACCTGTTTTCCGGTTTTTTAATATATTGATCAGTTGTACTGACTTTTCCTCTCCAAAAAATACTGTTTTCCTACAGGATGGCTCTCTGAAAGGGGAAGCAAAGGGGTACATGGGATTCTGTGGTGATATAGGAAATAGAAAATGTCCATAAAAATGTATTTTTAAAAGGAGATAGGAGAATTTTAAAAACTTTACCTAGATTTATTAGCCTTGAACCCAGGAAAGGGGAATGAATCTCTCTTCTTCCCTATTCCCCCTCCCTCTTACACCTTATACATCACTGTTTCCAGGACCCAAGTTTCAGAATAGTGCTCTAGCAGATACATTATGTATTAAATAGACTTTTTTTAGTTTTCTTGGGAACCTGAGTACAATTTGTAACATTATTCCTAGGGGGAAATATCTCCCGAATTCTACACAAAAACTTCATTTTTGGAATACGTCCTGCTCACAACCTACATATGTGTCCTGAATAATAAATTATTTCACAAAGCATCAAGCATGAAACTTGTAACTAAGATGATGATAAACAAAACATTCTAATTTGCTGTACCTCTTAAATCTGTACCACTTATTTGGGTGCTTAAGCATACATTACTTCACATTGTTCTTTAACTATTGAATGTACATGTATCCTATCTTCCCAATTATATTATAAATAGACAGAGACAGACAAGCAGTTAGAGAAAGCATTTATTAAAGGTTTTCTATATGTCAGGCACCAGAGATACAAATACAAAAAAAGCAAGATGGTCCCTGCTTTCAAAACCTTTGCATTCTAAGATTACAAGGCAACAAATGAAGGGGAGCTGGAGAGCATGGGATGGGGAGTTGGAGGGAAGACAAGTATCTGAATGGGGGCAATGCAACAAATGAGAAAGATGAGGAATCTGGAGAGGAAGTCCAGATGTGAATGGAGGCCACACAGCTGTGGTCTTTCCTAAAATGGTGGTCTCAGGGAAGGAGCCATCAATTTAAAGAAGAAACCTTTTTTATTATTTATTATGACTTCTTAGAGGTTAAGTGTATTGTTAGTTCAATATGAGTCAAAAGTGCACTGACAATCAAAAAAAATTAATGCCATTTTGGTCTGTATTTATAGAAGTCTAACCACTAGATGTCACTGTTTCATAAAATATGTGTATGCATATATACTATGTGTTTCTAGAAATAAAATTAGGATTAGAGAGTTAGGGATATTTGTGGCTAGTAAATTTTTTTTTTAAAAGAAAGGAAAGATGACCCTTTCTTACTCCTTCCCAAATGAAATATGGGAGGATCTCTTATGAACTCTTCCCAAGGCTACTCCAAGAGCTTATAAGGAAGTCAGAAACACTAGTCACAACAATGAAAGTTAAGTTCTTTTCATGGAAAACTGGATGAGTCTGGAGTTCTCTCTCTTTTTATAAACCCTTACCTTCTAGCTTAGAATCAATCTTGGGAATTGGTTCTAAGGCAGAAGAGTGTAAGGGCTAGGAAATGGGGGTTAAGTGGATTTGCCCAGGGTCACACAGATAGGAAGTGTCTGAGGCCAGATTTAAACCCAGGACCAGGATCTCTAGGCCTGGCTCTCAATCCACTGAGCCACCCAGCTGCCCCCTGGAATTCTCTTTTAAAGGTTATTTTTCATTAACAGTATAAATGCCCTTTATGGCAATTAAATTGTGGCAAGAGAATATTATCTTTGTACTCTGTTCTGCTGAAATACTTTCAAGAGTAGAATGGAATTGTCCTGAATTATGCTAAAGCTATCTAAAAAGAGCTTGTATGGTTTGCTGGGTCAAATGTTTCCAACTGAAAGCTATATTATTTCCAATTTCAGCTTTTAGTCGTATTTATTAAGTAATGCAATTTGTACTTTTAAAATTTGTAATACTTTGTGATTTTTAAAAACTTTTTATTGTATTTGTACAATAGGACTCTTCTCAGCTGATGGAATAAATGCATACTTTTAATTTAAAATAAATAAATAAAAGTTATTTTTGGAGAACTTATTATGTTAAAAGGAAATAAAGGTTAGATGACTATAGATCTATACCCCAATTTAGAGAAAAAGAGTCTAACAATGGTCTGTATATTAGAATCCCAGGCTTGCACAAAAATTTAATTTCTTAAATTTCCAGAGCTATACCACCACACACACCCCTTGAATCAAGAGACACAAGAAAACTCAAATGCAAGTTGACTATATTGCACTAGAAGAAAAGAACAAAATTCATTTTGTTCTTTTGTATAAAGGAAAACAGCTTTGTTTATATCACAAAAACAAATGCAAACCAATATTTGTTAATAAGTAGTAAGTGAAGGAAGGGAGTTAGAGTCAGTTCAATTCCTTCACATTTCCTGCAATTCGGTGACTCTGACTTACAACTTCAACCACTAAATGAGCTTCTATGATGTATAGAGCATTTTCCCTTTGCAACAGTCCCCATTGTCTTTCTTTCTTCTCGCTATGGTTTGGGAAGAGAAATTGGATCATCCTTCTTTTTTTCCTGCGGCTGGTTTAGTTATCCTCTGTTCTTTTTAGCAATGTTATTTTACATTATTATTCTATCAAGATCTAAAATTACTTTTCTCAGGCAGGCATGTATTTAATTCTGAAGATTAAGGGTGGTAATGGAAATAGGCTCTGCTTATGAGGAGTCTGCCAAGTGTTATGGGTGAATTTGGGAAAGGTGTTAGGTTAAAGGGAATTTTGAAGGGATGTTGTCAGGTACTTGCTAGGTAGATAATATGAGTTGCAGGTAGGATGTAATGTTGAGATTCAGGATATAATATGAGGCTGAAGTCAGGGAATATAACACTGAAGGTAACAAAGATCTTCAGGGAGAGAAGGAATTAATTTAAACAGGCAAAGAGCAGCAGGGCTTATAGACTAGGACTTAGACTAAAGACAAACTGAGGGAAATAGATTGATTGAAATTAACTACAGGCTTTAGTTAATTTCACAGGAAGGGACTTGTTTTTAAGTTACACCTTCCTTCAAGATGGATTCCCCGGCTTCCCTTCAAGCCCAGAGTATGTTGATTCTATTCCTCTTCTTCCCTTTCCTTACTAATTAACTGACAAAGTAACTAACAGGTCTGTTTAAACACAAAAGGGGTTTATTGTCTTTTCAGGTTAAATTGTCAGGTAAAGGGGATTAAAGGAAGCCCTAACAGTTGTTTAAAGAAACCTCAGGTGGGGGAAGGGAAGCAGAGATGGTGTTTGAGTAAGGTCCTGCCTTAACTCAGCTCTCAAAGTGATGATGGCTACCAAACCTCTCCAGATAAAGTACTGCCAGAGTATAGCTAAACTCTCATAGATTTGAAACTAATCTCTGATTCACTCTCCTTATTCACTCCTCACAGACATTTAGGTAAGGGAAAGAAGGTAGGGAAATGAGGTAGAGTATGGAGATTCAAAGGGTTTATCTAAATTAACAAATCTCAAATAAATACTCCAAAGCTAGGCTAAATTTTCAATCTTCAGAAAGGAGAAGCAGCAGCTCAGCTGGCCCTGGCTCTCTCCACGAGGTCCCAAGTCCAACTGAAACTTTCTTCCAAGATTCTAAACTCCTAACTGACATCAGAACTCAGCCAAAGCCTCTAAAACTGCCCTGACACCCTCTCTCTGTACTACACAAGTGATACAGAGCATAGTGTTGGGAGCAGGAGAGGTCCCTATGTTCTTTGTCTTACACTTCATCTATAGCAGCATTGGTGAACATTTTCGAAATCGTGTGCCCAAACTGCACTTTCAAGCTGCTAGGCAGAGGGGCAGGGCATGTGAAAAATGTCCTCAGACTCTGGGGAAAGGGGGAACAGAACAGTTTCCCCCACTCCCTGCACCTGGGCACTCATTCTTCACCAACATGAATCTATAGGATCAAAGTTCTAGTTATAAAAAGGACCTCAGAGGCTATTTAGTCTAATGTCTTAATTTTACAGTGGAGGAAGCTGAAGCCCAGGAAGATTAAGTAACCCCAAGGTCATATAGGCACTATCAGAGATGGGATTTGAACCTAGGGCTTCTAGCTTTTTTCCCCTGAGTCAAGCTGAGGTATTATGTTCAGTACTGAGTGCCATTTTTGGGAAAAACATTGATAAGCTGTGGAGGAAAGGGATATGAGTGAAAAGTGACATTCTTGACTTCAAGATTAAAGGCTATTGTTAGAAGAGGGCTCGGACTTGTTCTGCTTGGCCTCAAAAGCAAAACTAGATGCAACAGATAGAAGTTAACCTATGAGACTTTGGAGATCTGAGATGCTGTTGTTCTATGATTAAAGTCCCTATTATTTTTTTTTATCCCTACTATTATTAGCTGTAGTTTTGGTTACTCTTTTTGAATACCATTCTTCCTGATTATTATATTCGTCTTCTTTTTTTTAACCCTAACTTCTTTAATTTTTTAACCCTAACTTCTTTAACTTTTTTAACCCTAACCTTTTTTAACCCTAACTTCTGTCTTGGAACCAACACTAACTATTGGTTCCAAGACAGAAGAGCAGTTAGGGCTAGGCAACTGGGGTTGTGACTTGCATAGAATCATACAGCTAAGAAGTGTCTGAAGCCAAATTTGAACTCAGGACCCCCCTATCTCTAGGCCTGACTCTCAATCCACTAAACCACCCACCTGCACCAATTATACTCTTCTTTACATTGCCTGCTGTCATTTGGATGATTGCCTTTGATGAATTTTGTCTTTGATTTTCTAAAATCTTGTCTATTGATATCTTAGGGAAAAGGAACTGGAATTGTGATTTTATTGACATAAGGAACTCTCAAGTGAGGAAACTTCCCCTACCAATGCAGAAGGGCACCTTTTTTGCAACTTAAAGTCTCTTAAAGAGAGAGCTGCCTAGAGCACTGAATGGTTATATGATGTGCCCAGAGTCACTGGCCAGCATTTGTTAGAGGTAGTATCTGAACTCATCTGCTTGACTTTGAAGATAGCTCTCTATTCATTATGCCATAAATTTAGCTGTCTACATCTGTCCTTGATATCACATGCTCCACAAAATGAAATATAGCATAGTTCTTATAGACGACATTTTAAGAAGAATACAAGCTAGGATGCTTCCAAAGGAGGATGACCAAGTAGCAGAGAGAAAAATTTCAGCTTTATGTAGGGAAACACTTCCTAACAATTAGAACCTTCTCCAGATGGAATGGAGGATACAAATGGTTCAATTATTAGTTTAATTATTTTTACTACAGCATGGAAGTAGCATGATATACTGACTAGAATGTTGAGCTTGCAGTCAGGAAAACCTGACTGTTAAGATACTTTTTAGCTGGACAATTCTGGACAAGCCATTTGGCCTTTGCCAAGTTTTTCTTTCCTTATTTGTAAAATGGGAGTAATAATAGAACCTACTTCAAAAAGTTGTTGAGAGATTAAATGAGATAATATTTATCAAGTATCCGTAAACTTCAAAGAGCTGTATACATATTTGCTCTGATTATTAGTAAGGTGATTCTTAGGCTTCAAATTATATACAGATTAAGTAAATTATAAGTACACAGTCTCACATTTAACCAACCAGCCAAGCAACAATTTAAAACACAAATCAGTATATTCCAGGCCCTATTCCTTTAGCAATATCTGAGCTAGGATTACAAATTTGGGTTGTAACAAAAGCACTCCTCTGGTTAACAGCTTTCAGTTAATACTAGTCAGCTTACCTCCTTCTTACTGAACATTGGTTACATGAAAGACCATGACAAATAGTGAATTGAGTACAAACTCATTTATCTTCTAAGCAAATAGTAAATAGAAATCAAAGAGGTTACATAGATTATAATATGCCAGAAAATATGTAAGAATATATTGACTCCTTATATTAAACTGAGGAAGGCCCCAATCTTATCCAAAGGGAAATTACCTCGCCAAAATCTCTAGGGAAGCGAGTTGGAAATCAAGCACATGTTGAGATATAGCTTCCCCTACAAATCTGCATCTTCCAAAGTATTTTCTTTTTTCCTCACTGAAGAATGTATTGAACCATGAATATCTCTCCCTGAAGAAGTCCTAATACCAACTTTGTTCCTTAAATGGGTTGGCAATGTCATATCTGTCTTCTATCCACCAAAGTCACATCTTCTGTATATGCAGCAACATAGAAAACACCCCAGACTTAGGTGAGAGCTCAGCTACTTCCAGAGAAATTTAATTGCTTTTAATAAATAAAATAAAGCTTAAAAAAACCCATATCTGTGACATAAAAAGTATTACTTGTATCATATAAGTGTAGTGCTCCTCTGGACTACTTCTTTAACTTGGAATTCCTGTTTGGGTTCTTCAAAGAATGTGTATTCCAGGTTTAAGATATTTTATGAATCTACACCCCTAAAACTATATGTAAATTATACTACCTCTTTAAACAAAACCAAACTTTTGGCCCTTTTCATAAGGAAGTTAATGATGAAAAGGGTAGAAAAAGAGTTTTTGTGCAAAGGAAGAGATTTTTTGTCAAAGGATACAAAATATTGCTATTATTAAGAACATTTTGAAACCTAATAAAAGTGGGAAATAACTAAGAAACCATTTTCAGACAGAATTTTACAGTTTTAGAGAGAAGATCTGAAATAGAGATTTTAGGACTTGCTTATGACTAAAAAGGATAAAACAAAGAAAATGAGAAATCACATAAATATTTGGAAACTGGGGTATGATTTTAAAAGGACTATCAACTTGAAAGGGGAAATATGGAGAATTGTGACTTGTTAAGTAAGAGGTGAGTTACTGCGAGTCAGAAGGCTTTCATTTAAGCCTTTGAACATAATCAAAAAGAGACTAGAAAAAGAGACACCAAACAAGATTGGGGTGGGATGGGATGGGGGAATGAGGAACCTCAATTGAAGTTGCTCAGTTATAACTGTGGCAGTTAGAAGCAGCCAGCTGAAAAAAAAAGGTTTCAGCTGAGTGATTCCTGATGGGTTGGAGAGATTTGAAGTCATTCACCAAAAGCTCCAATGGCAGCTATTGCCCTTCAGTGTCATCTAGAATTGGAGAAAGGCAAAGCTTTTCATTAGGATTTGTGGCTGTCTGCTGCCACCTCAGTCATGAGCAGGTATGAACTTTGTTCTTATCAGGACCTTACACTGGATGAGTGAATAACTGGCTAGTCTGATTTGTAGAGCCCAGACATAACCAGTGTGGTGAAATAGCTGTCTGGTTGAAAAAGACCGTTTTTCACATTAACAACTAAAACTTTCTAAATACCTTTTAAGGGTAGGGTTAATTGAAAGATCTTATAATGACTATGTTTGAGTAGAAAAGAGAAAAGGATTTTTTTAGCTATAAAGTGGTGTAGATTGAGACTCAAGAAAGAGCAGGGAAGCAATTTTGATTGGAGCAAATATTATTGATTTGACCAAAAATGATGAAGTCTGTAATCTAGATGTGAATTATTCTATGCTCTATTCATGTTCCTGTTAGAGTTATTCTACTCTATCAATTTTCCTCCCTCATGTTTCCATGCTAGGTTCCTATATTTTTTAATTTAAAAAAATGAGCCTAGAAATGCAAATTAAAACAACTCTGAAATACCATCTCATACATTTCAGATTGGCAAAGTGGATAGAAAAGAAAAATGAAAAATGCTGGGGAGGGGGTGTGGGAAAAAAGTATGCCAAGACACTATTCATGGAGCTGTGGACTAGTCCAACCATTCTAGAGAACAATTTGGAACTATATTCCAAGAGCTATAAAAATATGCATACCCTTTGACCAAACAATGCTGCTTCTGGGTCTTATACCCCAAAGAGATCAAAGGAAAAAGACTTGTACAAAAATATTTATGGCAGCTATTTTTGGTAGCAAAGATTTGAAGACTGAAGGATGCCCATCAATTACGGAATGGTTGAAGAAAGTTATGGTATATGAATGTAATTATGAGTAGCTTATTACATAGATAAAAAACATAATGAATAGAGGATCTAGAGCTAAAGCAGAGAAAGTATATTTCTCCTCAATGAGGAGATCCCCAGGATCATGAGAGGGTCTAAAAATAACTTTGTTGTAATGATCTAGTTCTGGGAAGTTATTCTTGCTAACATTGGAGCAGGATGGAAGAATGAGCCAAATTCAGATAGCAATGGTGAGAAGTATGAGGCCCCAAGTCCTATACAGTGCTGACTATACCTTTATGTAGTACCCCATTAGTGTTGTTACATACACTTCTCTCCTTTCCTGCCCTTACCATGAGTTTATCTAGAGAGGATCAATGACATAACTGAAGAGTTTCTATGTACAGTTCAGATACCTAGAGTCAACCACTTCTACCAAAAACTGAAAGTGTGCCATTTTAAATGCTAGATTTAGCCCCTGTGCTTTCCCACTCATTTGTACCACATTCTAAGGCTTTCCCTACCCCTGCAAGGGTAAATGTGGAGGTCATTGAGAGGGTCGATCAATTATCCCTCTCCACCTAAAATAAGTGATAAGATGCTGGTGGGCCTGGTGAGCCTGGCTTTACAAAGTCACCCCCCCACCCCAGTCCTTGGGAATTAACCCTAGACCTTGAGGGGAGACATAGTAGTTTTGTTCTAGGGATGTGATTTGCCAATGCAAGTGGAGTTTGGGAGAATAGCTTGAGAGCCTTGCTGCACAACTTTAGATAGTTTTCATTTGAAAGGTATTGGAGCTATCTGAGATTTAGTAGACTCAAGTGACTAAGACTGCAACCACTGGCTTAGCCTTCTTGGTCTCTTGGATACAAAATAGTCAGAAATAAAGAGGTTAGAGCTCTTCCCTCAGGCCTCTAACTGAAATCTAGTAGGAAGACCAACACCAACACAGAAGAGCCCAGCTAAAGCAAGGCTACATCATAGATGAACCTCATTTCCCTGTTTTGAAAGTCTTTCCCCTGCTATGTCAGTTTTCTTTCATTTACATCATCCAGCTGTACCAAATACAGATACCAAAAATGTCTCAATTCATTCTGATTTTGGACCTAAACTACCAGGATGATGACCTGAGTTAGTCCTAGCCCATGACATTTGGTGATAGTTGTGCAGGAATGGAGACAAGAAAGGGACAATGTGAGGAAGGTAAACCTTGACTGGTCTCTGTGCTTTTGGTACTGCCTCTCATAATGGTGGTAGTTTATCATGAGACTTCCTTGATGCCTTGAAGAGGTTGGTAGCAAAGATTTGGAGACTAAAGGATACCCATCAATTATGGAATGGCTGAAGAAAGTTCAGAAGGTAGATTGGGGATAGAGGCAGGATCTAGAGAGGCCCCAATGCTCTTGCCTATGGCAGATGAAACACTAATAATAACTTAGAGAAGTTCTGTATCTTCTTATTTTTAAAGAAATAGGTATTACTCTTCCTGAACATAGGTAGGTGATCCTGAGCTGGACATTCTTAGCTTCAGTGGCAACAATGCAAGTTTGCTCAAACCTTGGCCTTATGGGGCAGTATAATTGACCCTAACATATCAGGATGCAGCAGAAGTGATGATGGACATTGGCCAGGGCCCTGCTGCTGAAGTGGGCAAGGGCAGAAAACCTAGGAGCAAAAGGATAGTTAGCCCAGTTTAGTGAGTGTTGGCATAGGTAGTGGTTAAGACAGACCCAGTCTACAACTCGTTGTTTATGGTAATCTAGAGCTGACTGGTTCATAGTATAGTACTCAGTATTGATTGGACATTTCCTCCCCAGAGAGAGCTTGGAGGATTAGTTGGTGGCATTGTTGGAAGGTAGAATGCTTTCTAGAGAGAAGAGGACTGTCCAAGTGTCTACCCAGCCAGAGGAAGAAAAAGGCAGTCTCTCAGAGGTTTCAAATGGGCAAAGACTTTATATCTTATCCTTCCCATCTCATGGAGCTCCCAGGAAAGGGACAATCCTGCGTGGTGGGCAAAGAAACATTAAGGGAACAGTGATATAGGACAATTCTTGGTATGAATTTCTCAAGCTCAACATATTCAAAACAAAATGAATTGTCTTTCCTTCCAAACCCTTTCCTCTTCTGAATTTCCCTATTATAGTTAAGGATACTATCATCCTCTCAAGTATCTAGTCCCACAACCTCAAGGTTATCCTTAACATAGTCTTATCCCAAATCTCGTTACTTCTACCTTCTCAGTATCTCTTCCATATATGCTCCCTCTCTCCACTTGTAAAGCCATAATCCTAATTCAGGCCCTTATTACTTGCCTTCTGGACTACTTCAATAGCATTCTAACAGGTTTCTCTGCTTCAAATTTCTCCCCTTTCCAAACCACCCTCTATTAAACTACCAAGGCAATTTATCTACAGTGTAGAATTGCATTAATCGCCCTGATCAATCAACTCCAGTGGTTTCCTATTACCTCAGGGATGAAATATAAAGTCCCTTATTTAACACCATAAACCCTTTACAATTTAGCCCCTTCTTCCCTTTCCTTCTTTTCTTACTTTCCCCCTTCCATGCACTCTGCAATTCAGCTTCTTAGGCCTACTTGCAGGTCCTCAAAAGACACATCTTTTGACTCCAGGTTTTTTGTATTGGTTGTCCCTCATGCCTATAATGCTCTTCCCTGTCACCTCTAGATCTTAGTTACCCTACCTTCCTTCAGGATTCAATTAAAATCTCACCTTCTGCAGGAGGCCTGTCCTCATACTTTCATCTATTCTATCTTGTTTACCTATTTACATGTTTTTTCCACCATCACAATGTAAACTCCTTAAGAGCAAGGATTTTTTTTCCCTTTCTTGGCATCTCCAACAATAATTCCTGGTAGTTAGTAAGTACTTAATAATATTGTTAACTGATTGAATGGCACTGGAAAAGGCAATGTTCAATAAGGTAATGATTTTGGAAGGGGAATGTATGGGGTGTTTGAAGGGGACTGGCATCTTTGGTGTGAAGGCTTGTTGAGTCCCTTTCAGGGTTGCTCATTCATATTTGGTGACCAGCTTTTGCCCCACTCTCACCCATGACTCTAAAGAATCTGGAGTATGCACAGTGGCCACATCCTGGTAAAACTATCTCAGCAGACAGGCTGAGCCAGGAGGCCTTAAACCTGTCAGTGAGTTAGGGGGCTATCTATCCCAAGCATATGAAAACTTCCCCTGCAGAATGAGTGGATGAGATCAGTTTGTTCCAACAGCCATGAAGGCAGCTGAAGCAGGTGCTATGGAGTACCTATAGCTTGCTCAGATATCAAAGATGCCAAAACTTTTCACTTCATCCTGGGCCATCACTAGTCATTCTGACTTTTGTCTTGCCATTGGACTTCAATGACTCTGAAAAAGAGCGAGGCTGATGACTTTGTGCAATTCTGCCTCACTTAAATCCAATTCACCTGCAAATCAAAACATCACCCTATGATGTCATTGGTCTTCTTTAAAAATGAAGAATGAAAAATAACAACAATCTTTTAAATTATTATATTAGATATGACCCTGATCTATAGATATAATAACAAGTAATATTTTGTAAGATTAATTCATTTTCACTATGTAGACTTCGCATTCCTGGCATTGCTCCTGTTGGTGATCTATTTATACTGAGAAACTCAGGGTCTGAGTAAGAATCAATAAATATTTACTAAGTCCTTACTGTGTGCCAAGCTTTGGGCTGAGTGTAGGAGATACCAAGATAGGTAAGCATAAAACAATTCCTGCCCTCAAAAAGTTCACAATCTTTAAAAAAAGGACATGATAAGTCCCAGGGACAAAAGGTGCAGAGGAGGTAGAAGTTTCAAAGTTGGTTTAATGATGAGTTTCTGGAGATCTAAAGATCTCCTACCCTGACCTGCAAAGATTTGGCATCACTCATCACATAGACCAAATTATTTCAGTTTGAGACTCCATCTTTCTGAAGGAGGAAGGCAAAGTCCAGGGTTTTGGGGTTTCATTCTCCCTTATTATGTCATTGTTTCAGGTGATGTGTTCATTTTTCTATTTCTATTTTAGTTTTTAATTTTTTTGCTACCTATCCCAGGCTTCTTGTATTCCTGAGGTCATAATTGTCCATATATATAGATATTATATATATACACACATGTATATATATGTACACACACACACACACACACACACATATATATATATATGTATATAATGACTAAAGGCATTTTAGTGGTAAAAGGGTGTCCAGAAAACCTTTAGGAACTTACTACTAGTGGATGAAGTAAGATGGAAGAAACATCCTAACCACTCTACCTCTTCCTACCACCCATTTAAATTAGGGCTAGTTTTTCTTTAAAAATATTGAAAGTGTGCATGACATTTAGTTGGCTCAAGGGACTAAAGTTCATACCATTGATATAGCTTCTTGTGCATTTGGGTGCAAAAGCCGGGATGCTTTGGGCTGAGTGTAGGAGAGGTCTTTCCTCAAGTCTCTGACAAAAGGCCACCAGTCTGATTAATAACAGAGAAAATCTATGCTTAACTCCTCTATATAGCTTAAGGTTATATAAGGATTAATGTCCCTTCTCTCATTTTTCTCCTAGCTCTGCTTCTGTTTCACCAAGATTTCACTACCATGGCTCAATTACCTTTTTTTTTTTTAAACCCTTAACTTCTGTGTATTGGCTCCTAGGTGGAAGAGTGGTAAGGGTGGGCAATTGGGGTCAAATGACTTGCCCAGGATCACACAGCTCAATTACCTTTTCATCCCAGAACTTTCCTCCATTCTTTTTCATCCTGGAATATTCCTCTGCCATGCTGGTTTCCTTTTCAAACTGGAATGAGTCTAGGCTGGTTCTTTCCCCTCCCAGCTATGCATCTGACTCTCCTGGACTTTGTCACTATGCCCCTGCATAGTGTACCCTGCAAGGGAATATACTTCAGGGTACCTCACCTCATCCTTTTTTGTGTATTATTTTCTCCCATTAGAAAGTCTCCCTGGGACAAGAGACTTTCTTTTTGCTTGTAGTTGTATTCTCAGTATTTAGTATAGTACCTGGCATATAGTAAATGCTTAATAAATGCTTATGTCCTTACCTTGCCCAGCCTCCTCTGCTCTGAATGCCTGTCTATTGCAATGACCAGGTAAGACTTTTGTTAACCACTGAATGGACTATAAATGTCTCATATTGTTTCAAGTTTGGACTCAAACTATCAAGAGACTAGCTTGAGTCAGATCTGCCCATGTCAGCATTTCCCCCAGAATTTCCCTTGCATGGCCTTTAGGGGAGTCACTATCTAACAAATTAGAGAAGAGGGGTCATGCCACACACAATCTCTTACATGTAGCAAGATTAAATGGCATCTAATTACACTTACTTGTAGGTCACCAACATCAGCCTGCCTCTTGACTCATTGCTATATATTTAATTTTATCCTCCTAAGCTCCAAAGTAATCTAGGGGCATGTTAACTTATTTCTCATCAATAAAATCAGCTCAAGCCCCCACTCAAGGTCATACAAATTATTTAATGAAACCTCCTTTCCCATAGCAATTACTCTTATTTATTGACATAATTTTTATAATATTTTGGATATAATCAATATCACAACTCAATGTCACTTCACATCCTCAATATTAATGTCAGTTGACTTTTCACTTGTAAAAACTATTCTTTTAACATTGTTTTTCTTCACAGCAAATAATATGGATCATAATTTTAAAAATCTCTTCTGACTAGCTACTTTTAAAAATAAAGTTGAAAACAGCTTTATAAGAAGAGAAAAAATATTTCTCTCACCTTTATTGGTCTTCATCACCTTTTCCCCAGGTAACAATTTTCCTCAGCTTTTCTCAAGCTACCATTCTTAGAATTTCTTTCCACGGTTTATCAAGGAGATCCTTATAGATAAAATGCACACCTTCTTTAATAGTCCTGAAGAGGAAGATGTTTTATATAACCTTTCTCCATGTCTTCTCCATAGATTCTTCATAGATCTTCATGGATTGCAGATGTATATACACACCTTCTTCTCAGGGAGAAGCTTCTCATAATAAATCATTTTCTCACCTGTATTTTCATAGATTTCATGGATCACTGGTAAAAGATATGTCTTGTCCCTGATTCCACAGGAACCACTTAAAATTAAGTCATTTTTTTTAAACTGACTTTTTCAATTGCCAACACCAGCTGTTCCAGCATTCCATTTAAGACTCGTTGGCCTTTAGCTACAGTAATAATGTATGTAGTCTCTGTGAGCAATGCGTTTAAAAGAAGCACTACATCTGTCTAATCATTTGGGATCTCTGAGAGCAGCTCCTGTTGTTGCTGTTTCCAACCTGGTTTTAGTGAAGATAGCAACTCTTGATCCTTTGTTGACTTCTTTGGAATATGGCTACTTATGAGCTTAGTGGTATGGGATTTTGATCCCCACCACCTCCTTGAAACTTGTAAGTCACTAGTAAAGCTTTAGAGTGTATAATTAAAATTAGGTCAGGCAAAGAGAGAAACTCAGAAAGTCATTAGCCATCCCGTTTTCCCTTTGTAAGGAAGAGTTTGCAAAGGACAGTTTGGAATGTTGAAAAGGGACATAAGAACTTTGGAGGAGGTCTTCCGTCTCTGAACTCTGGGAGGGATTGAGGACTCTTGCCCCACCTGGAGATTGAGCGGAGATGATCTGAAGGTTTCTTTGGATGTCTCCATACCCAAAGACCAGGTCCTGTTCCTGACTTCCAATACAACCATCAAGGAAGAGTTCTAATTAGTCAGTGGCTAAAGGGGTCGGTAGACCCAGCCTGCCACTAAGCCAAGCACAAAGACTCTTTGTCTTGTCCTTGCCTTTCAACAGAGATCTCTTATTATCCTATATACTCTGTTAGTTTACCTTAGTTATTAGATATAAAGGAGGGAAGGAGAATTTCTGATCTAGCCAGCTGGCTTGACCAGAGAAGAAGGACCTTTATATTTCAGAATAGAATAGGGCTACCTCTCCCCCACATCCCTCACTCATCCTATTTCATAATTATAATAAACAACCTTTATATTAGCAATCAGATCAGAGTATTCCTGGGAATAGTGGGAAGCAGAGGAAAGAAGAGGGAATTGGGATAGGCTGTCTAATTAGGCCTTGGCTTCACAAAGTCCAAGGCCACCTGCCATTCAGTCTGTCCCAGTAGGGCTACGTTCAAATAGGGTTCTCTTGGGGTCCAGGCATTTAAGTTAAGTCCTGGGGACTTGTAAATTCTAACCCTCCAAAGAGATCCCTTATTCGTCCACTAGCACTTTCCCGTCTCTGTCAGCTATACCCCTGTACAGAGATACCCTCATTATTCCTTCCAGTAAGGGTGAAGAGACGCTCCCAGATAAGCTTCGTCACACAAGCCTATCTGATCAATTAACATTTTGAGCCTCTCAAATAAAGCAATTCTTACACCTTTGCTTCTCCTTCTCCCTCAAAATTGGTGTGTTAGCTATATACATACCTTTTCATTCCCCCTTTCATCCTCCCCCCACCCCCACCCTCACCCCATTCTCTTTTCTGCTCTTTGGTTTCTCTCAGCTTTGTGGGCAGGGCTTTCCAGAGACACAAGATTTCATCAGATGGAGAATATAATAACCATGCTAATTTTTTTTATTTTAAACCCTTAACTTCTGTGTATTGACTTATAGGTGGAAGAGTGGTAAGGGTAGGCAATGGGGGTCAAGTGACTTGCCCAGGGTCACACACCTGGGAAGTGTCTGAGGCCAGATTTGAACCTAGGACCTCCCATCTCTAGGCATGGCTCTCAATCCACTGAGCTACCCAGTTGCCCCCTAACCCTGCTAATTTGAGAGGCCTTGTAGCTATTAAATTCAAATATTTACTAAGCATTATGGACTTAATCACACTATACTATAGAGATACATAGATGATGAAAAAGGGACAAAGAAAAATTGTATAATCCCTACCTTTAATGAGGTTATATTTTAGTAGGAGAGTTATATACAAATAAATTAAAATGATAATCAGAAAAGTAAATAGAAGTCACATAAGGAAATATAAGAGACTAGGGAGAAGGGATATCCTTTACTAGAGCAAATCAGGGAAGCCTTCATATACATGCTAACAAATGAATTGGGCCTTGAAGAGAGAAAATTACAATAGGAAAATAGTGGAAGGCATCTATACCATGGAGAGAAGACAGTTTCACAAATGCACAAAGATCTGACATATCAGAAAAAGGCAAAATTATTACAGTTTACCTTCTCTTTTTAAACTTGTGCGACTTTAGGCTCCAAATAAAAGTGCAGGCAAACATCAGGTAAGCAAAACATGCTTACCTACTTGTCTTCTTGGGTCAGTTCCATGCATGTTTTCCTTAATGAAGTTTCTTTACCAGCAAAAACATTCATCTAAGAAAGATGCAACTTTCTAGAACCAGACTTTGATCTTAAGTACCTAAATGCCTAATTAAATGTAGCTCACCTTTTTGAATTCCCTCAAAAGGACATGGAGCAAGGGCAATCAGAAACAGAGCAGCCTGCCTGCTATTGGGCAAGTCCCTTTTCCAGTTCCCTCTAATCTCTGAGAGGTTCCATATTTTACTTGAAGGAAAATTACCCAAAGAAATGTTTTCTTGGATCCTGCCCCTGATATGGGTAGGAAAAAAAAGTCAACCAAGTCAGATACAGGGAGAAAGAAGCAAGCAGCAAAGTACCAAAGAGTATGACATGGTTGAGAGGGTAAGAATGGTGAGGTATTGGGGCCATAGCAGTGTCCCGGCTGGATTTCATATGCTGTACTCTGCCATTGTAGGTTGAACCAAGGATATCAGACATCTCTCATCCCCCATGACAAAGAGAAGCAATGTGGATTCCAAAACCATCCAACACCATCCAAGGTTCAGGAATGGAAAGTGTTGAGACTACCATGCATTGGCTTCTCCAATCCCCTTTCCCCATCCCTGAATGTTCCTAGAAGCAGAGATCCTCTAACTTATTAGCTACCCTACATCCCTACCACAAACACACACACACACACACACACACACACACACACACACACACACTCATGCACGAACACATTCACACTCCCATGCTATAGCCTTTCCCTAAAGGAGTCCCAGATTTCATGACTCCCTTCTCTAATCTTATAGCAATGACTATAGCTGCTCTTCTTTTTTTTTTAATGGCTGCTCTTAAAACTGTTTGTAATCCATATTATTTTAGTGTTTTCTCAATGTGTGCATGTGTATAGAGTAAAATCTGGATGGCCATTAAAATCAAAGTCAATTTTTATTATTTCAATGATACCTTTAAGACTGGGAACTAAGAAAGGGAGGACCCAGGGAGGACAGTAGATTTAAAGTATTAGAAGTAGAAGGACCCATCTGATATCTACCATATTACCCTCAAAAGCTATGATATAACAACTCAAAATGAATTCTGGAGCAGCACAACTCACATCAGAGACAGCCATATGCAGAACCAGTTACAGCCCTGGGGCACAGTCCCAGGGTAAGGAGGAGCAGCAGCACACAATAGCATTTGTGACCACAGGGGAACAGAGAACCCTCCTCACAGTTCAAAGGGGTAAAAGAATGCTTGTAGAAAAAAAAGAGAAATAGAAGAAAAATTGGGAAAAGAAATGAGAGTGATACAGGAAAATCATGAAAAAATAATTAATGGCTTGATAAAGGAAGGAAAAAAATGCTGAAGAAATTAATATCTTAAAAAAAAGAATAGGACAATTGGCAAACGTGATACATAAATCTAAAGAAGAAAAGAACTTTCTAAAAAGCACAATTGGCCAAATAAAAAAAGATATACAGAAATGCATGGAAGAGAAAAACTTCTTGAAAGACAGAATTGGCCCTTTGGAAAAGGAGTTATGGAAATTTCCTGAGAAAAATAACTCTTTACAATGTAGAATTGGTCAAATGGAAAAAGAGAGGTACAAAAACTCATTCAAGAAAATTGTGTCATAAAAATTAGAATTGTGCAAGTAGAAGCTAATGACTATGAGAAAACAAAAAACAATGAAACAAGTCAAAAGAATGAAAAAATAGAAGAAAATGTGAAAAGCAACAGCCTTGGAAAATAAATCCAGGAAAGATTATAGAGATCAATACTCTATAACCAGAGACTAATCTGAGTGGCCTGGGTGGTCGTCGGACGCAAAGAATGAAACAGACTGGAAGCACGGCTTGTTAGCTCATTGTACTTCAAGAAATACTGAAGTAGCCACTTTATTATAAAGGAAATTAAAGATCCCTTTCCCCCAAAAAGCCCAAGAAAGTTTCCCACAGTTACAGAGAGCAAGATTTTTACTATAGTCAAAACAAAAGCCTTAGAAGCCTCCAAGGCATAGACAAAAACCTATGCTAAACTATCAACTACATGTGTTATCTTTAAGTGGAGCCTGGGACATCTTCGTTAGGTCGGAAAGCCCCGTCAGTTTCTCAGCCTTGATGGTATTAAACAATTTTTTGAGCCTCATTATTTTACTTTAATTCTGGGCAAAATGCCCTGCCAAGGGTTCGGCCTTGGCTGTACCAGCCATCTGTGTTCTCGGGTAAAGGGGAACAGAGTTAGCCCCCCTCCTGCTGGAGTGCTGAGAGCCTAAAACTTTTTCAATAAGACTATAATGTATTTTGAAGGAAGGTGAGAATTATGAAAGGAATCAAAAGAGGAATCTCAGATTTTTATCTTAGATATCCCACACCTGTCTCATCCCGTAAATAGAGCAGAAAGATAAATACACGGCTCTGCCGGTCTGTATTGATCTTTTGAGGGGGTCCAGATAAAAATATCTACTTGAGATTCTAATTTCTCTTAATAGCTCCCGACAAAAGATGATCTAAGAATTATCACACTACCTGAAAGTCATGATTTTAGAAAAAAACTTAAGACATCATCTTTCAAAAAATTATCAAGGAAAACTGCACTGATATTCTAGAACCAAAGAGCAAAATAAAAATGGAAAGAATCAATTGATAATCTCCTGAAAGAGACCCCCAAAGGATAACTCCCAGGAATATTATAGCCAAGTTCCCACATTTCCAAGTCAAGGAGAAAGTATTGCAAGCAGCCAGAAAGAAACAATTCAGATATTGTGGAGATACAGTCAGGATAACACAAGACTTAGCAGCTTCTATATTAAAGAATCAAAGACCTGGAATATGATGTTCTAGAGGGCAAAGGAGCTAGCACTTCAACCAAGAATCCTTACCCAGCAAAACTGAGTATAATACTTCAGGGGGGAAACTGGATATTCAATGAAAAAGAAGACTTTCAAACATTCCTGATGAACAGACCAGAGCTGAATGAAAAATTTGGCTCTCAAATATGAGTCAAGAGAATCATAAAAAGAGAAACAAGAAAGAGAAATTAAAAGATATTCAATAAGGTTAAACTGTATACATACCTTCATGGGGAGATGATACTTGTAATGCCAAAGAACTTTCTCATTATTACAGTAGGTAGATGGAGTATACATAGACAGAGGATGAGGGTGTGAGTTGAGTATGATGGGATGATATAAAAAGAAAAGAAAATTAAGGCACGAGAAAAATGAATGAATTGGAAGGAGGGGGAAAGGGAAAAAGAATGCATAAATTATCTCACATAAAAGAGCTTTTACAGTGGAGGGGAAGACATGGGAGGTGGGGAGGAGAGCATATGAACCTTACTCTTATCAAAATTGGCTTGGTGAGGGAAGAACATATACAATCAATTGGATATAGAAAGCTATCTTACCCTACATCTATGATGGTGAACCTATGGTATGCAAAGACCTCTCTATGGACATGCATGTCCCCAGCAGATTTAGTTACTAGAAAGGCAAAGAGCTGCTCCCCTCCCCTTCTCCACCATGCCTCCCAACCCCTCTGTGCTTACTCTCTCCCCTAAATGTAGTGCCCAGGCCACTACTTTCCCTTTCTCCCTCCCCTGTCTAGGATAAGGTGATGGGGGAGGAAGGAGAAGGGGAACACTCAGTCTCTGGGGGGATAGGGCACTGTACACAGTTGGGGGGTGGGTCATGGAATGCAGTCCAGGGTGGGGCACAGCACATGGTCTCTAAAAGATTCTAAAAGGTTTACTATCACCACCCTACAGGAAAGGAGGAGGGGAAGGGGATAAGAAAAGGGGAGTCGAACTGTTAGAAAAGAGGGCAAATTGGGGGAAGTGGAGGTCAAAAATTAAACAGGGGGGGAGCTAGGTGGCTCAGTGGATTGAGAGTCAGGCCTAGAGACGGGAGATCCTAGGTTCAAATCCGGCCTCAGACACTTCCCAGGTGTGTGACCCTGGGCAAGTCACTTGACCCCCATTGCCCACCCTTACTACTCTTCTACCAAGGAGCCAATACACAGAAGTTAAGGGTTAAAAAACAACAACAACTAAACAGAGGTAAATAGTGTGGAAAGTAGTATACAGTAAATATAATAGTGCAAACATTTTTTACAATTATGTATCTAATAAAGGCCTCATTTCTCAAACAGATAGAGAAAGGAGTTGAATATAAGAATACAAGTCATTCATCAATTGATAAATGGTCAAAGGATGTGAACAGATAGTTCTCAAAGTAATTAAAGCTCTCTATAGTCATATAAAAATGCTCTAAATCACTATTAATTAGGGAAATGCAAATTAAAACAATTCTGAGATACCACCCCACACCTATCATTTGGGCTATTATGACAGAAAAGGAAAATGCTAAAACTCAGAGGGGAAGTTGAATTGATTGATTCATTCAGGAGAGCAAATTGGAACTATGTTAAAAGAGCTATTAAACGAGACATACTCTTTGACCCACTAAAACCATTACTAAGTTTGTGTCCCAAAGAGATTAAAAAAAGAAATAAGGGGGGGGGGGGAAGGGCAGCTGGGTAGCTCAGTGGATTGAGAGCCAGGCCTAGAGACAGGAGGTCCTAGGTTCAAATCCGGCCTCAGACACTTCCCAGGTGTGTGACCCTGGGCAAGTCACTTGACCCCCATTGCCTACCCTTACCAATCTTCCACCTATAAGTCAATACACAGAAGTTAAGGGTTTAAAATTAAAAAAAAAAAATAAAAAAAAAAAGAAATAAGGGAAGGATCTATATATACAAAAATATTTAACGTCACTCTTTTTAGGGGGGCAAAGATTTGGAAAGTAAGGGGATACCTGTCAATTGGAAAACTGACACTAATAGAACACTATTGTGGTATAAGAAATGACAAGCAGGAAGAGTTCAGAAAAACCTAGAAAGACTTACACGAACTGAAGCAGAGTGAAATAAACAAAACCAGGAGAATATTGTACACAGTGACAGGAATAACTTACAATGAACAACTGTGAATATCAGTTATTCTCAGCAATACAATAAAACTACCATCTGCTTTCAGAGAAAAAGAACTGAGTTTGAATGTAGACCAAAGTAAACTTTTTTCAATTTCTTTTTCTATTTGAGTTTCCTTCCACAAAAGGATTAATATGGGGAAATGTTTTACATGACTGCACATGTAAAATCTATATGAGATTGCTTACCATCTCAAGGGAGTTGTGGTGGAGTGAAGAAGGGAAAGTATTCAAGACTCAATATTCTTTTTTTTTTATTTTTATTTTGAATACTTTCCCCTAGTTACATATTTCATGTTCTTTTCCTCTCCTCCAAACCCCCCTAATCCTCTTTAGCCGACGCACAATTCCACTGGGTTTTACAGGTATTATTGATCAAGACCTAATTCCATTTTATTGATAGTTGGACTAGAGTTATCGTTTAGTGTCTACATCCCCAATAATATCCCCATCAGCATATGTGTTCAAGCAGTTGTTTTTCTTCTGTATTTCTCCTCCCACAGATCTTCCTCTGAATGTGGACAGTTTTCTTTCTCATAAGTCCCTCAGCCTTGCTCTGGATTCTTGCATTGCTGCTAGTAGAGAAGTCCTTTATGTTCGATTGTACCACAGTGTATCAGTCTCTGTGTACAATGTTCTCCTGGATCTGCCCCTTTCACTCTGTATCAATTCCTGGAGGTCATTCCAGTTCACATGGAATTCCTCCAGTTCTTTATTCCTTTGAGCACAATAGTATTCCATCACCAGCATATACCACAATTTGTTCAGCCATTTCCCAATTGGAGGGCATTCTCTCATTTTCCAATTTTTTGCCACCACAAAGAGCATGGCTATAAATATTTTTGTACAAGTCTTTTTCCTTATTATCTCTCTGGGGTATAATCCAAGCAGTGCTATGGCTGGATCAAAAGGCAGGCAGTCTTTTAAAGCCCTTTGAGCATAGTTCCAAATTGCCATCCAGAATGGTTGGATCAATTCACAACTCCACCAGCAATGCATTAATGTCCCAATTTTGCCATATCCCCTCCAACATTCATTACTCTCCCTTGTTGTCATTTTAGCCAATCTGCTAGGTGTGAGGTGATACCTCAGAGTTGTTTTGATTTGCATTTCTCTAAATTATTAGAGATTTAGAACACTTTCTCATGTGCTTATTGATAGTTTTGATTTCTTTATCTGAAAATTGCCTATTCATGTCCCTTGCCCATTTATCAATTGGGAGATGGCTTGATATTTTTGTACAATTGATTTAGCTCCTTGTATATTTGAGTAATTAGATCTTTGTCTGAGTTTTTTGTTATAAAGATTTTTTCCCAATTTGTTGTTTCCCTTCTAATTTTGGTAGCATTAGTTTTGTCTGTACAAAAACTTTTTAGTTTAATGTAGTCAAAATTATTTATTTTACATTTTGTGATTTTTTTTCTGACACTTGCTTTTAAAATCTTTCCCTTCCCATAGATCTGATAAGTATACTATTCTGTGCTCACCCAATTTACCTATAGCTTCCTTCTTTATATTCAAGTCATTCACCCATTCTGAGTTTATTTTGGTGAGATGTTAATCTAGGCCCAATCTCTCCCATATTGTTTTCCAATTTTCCTAGCAGTTTTTGTCAAATAGTGGGTAAGACTCAATATTCTTTGAAAAATGTTAGAAACTATTTTTACATGTAATTGTGTTGGGGGGAATAAAATAAAATTTAATACCTTAAAAAATAAAGTATTGAGGTTTTCCCAATATAAATTAATCCTAATTGGGTTCATATGAATACAAGTTAATTCTGTCTAAGTGAAATTTCTGACCAGGTACACACAAGTCATTTTGTTTCTTTTTCCTGAAAGCTCAGTCTTGGTGGGAGATCCCCTTATAGAAAGAGACAAAAAGAGACAGAAAGATAGAGAGAGACACACAGAGGCAGAGAGAGACACACACACAGAAAGAAACAAAGATAACAAGTGAAATGTAAGGGTACGTTCACTCAGTCCTGGCTCAGTGGGTGGCTGACAGCTCAGCTGGTTGTGCTTATCAGAGCCACCTGGTGGTGATACACTTACAAGTCTAAGCAGAAGTTTAAAGAATTTTGATGTGAAAGGAACCTCAGCAAAACATTATACTCATCCTTTTATTTTATCCATGAAAACATTGAGGCCCAAAGAGGTAAAACATAATTTGCTCAAGGCAATACAGGAAATAAGTAGCAAAAAAAGGATTAGAACCCAAATTTTCTTTTTCCTAATCCAATTCTTTCCATCACATTATGTTACCTACTATAGAATGTAAAAAGAGAATATGGATTTAATTCAGTGTTTTTTACTGCCTTTACCCATATTTCCTCAGTAATCCAAACATCTTTAGATGACAGTGAAAAGAGGATATAATACCAATTTAGCAAGACACAATCTTCCCTTTTTGCTCTAAAAGAGCAAAAATTAAAAAAAAAATTTAGAGATCTAACAAGTACTTATGATTTTGGGTAATGATTGACCTTTTAATTTTTAAAAATGATGATTACTTCCAAGCTGATGTTTGTGGGTACACAACCAAGATATTGTACACATGGTTTACCATATGAATTCCTGGTATTTTGTATCAGGCCAGGATTTTTATTTTGGTATATGTTTCAAGTACTCACATTGTTCTCTAACCTTTAAATATTTTTGTTGCACTTTATAACACAAAAACATTTTTGAGTAACTTTCTTGTATCATATTTCAGTGCTTTTTTCCCTGGGATATATTACACAATGTTGATTCATAAGCTGTATAAGATATTTGTTTCAGGACCTAATAATTGCAATAAAAAACATAATCTAAACAAAAATTTCTTTTGAAAAAGGCATAACACTAGAGTTGACATGGGTGAATTGGGCTACATTAAAAATATCTATCACTTTTGCCTACAACATACCATTTGTAGATTATACTATAGTAATTATTTCAATAATGAAACATTTACTGAATTCCAATAATATACTACATATATAAGCAGCTATGTGAGACATCAATCTCTTTGAGCATGTTTGCTGTTGAATAGAGATACTTTCCCAGGATTATAATGAGCAAAGTACTTTTGAAAGCCTAAAATGACCAAGAAATGTATGTTATAATCGCCATTAAGGATGTTCCCTTCTTGAGTCTCTAAGTATTATTGGGTACTTCGGTAAATCCAAAATTTTATAAGTGTGAATACTCTCATCACTAGTCCAGATCACACCTTCATACCTTCTTATCCTTGGTGCATTCTTTCTTGTCTTTTCATAAGTCCATAGGGCCATAGGAATCTGAATTCTAAGAAGCCTTGGAGTTTTCAAAAGGAGACAACGTGTTCATTTGTCTTAAGAGGACTGTCCACTATTTAAAAAAACAACAACAAAAAAACAACTGACCCTGTTTTAAAACAGCAGGGATTCCTCAATAAAAATCCTAACAAACCTTATAAAATAGAACATGTTAACAGAAAGGGGAGATATTTTCTTTAACTTTGTCAATATTAAACTAATGTCCAGACTTTTGATGTCTATACCTAGTGATTTAATTTACATTATTGTGGTCATTGTATATTGTTCTTTTGACTTTCTTCAATATTCATAATTTCATAAAAGTCTTCCCTAATTTCTCTTAATTTCGCATATTTGTCAATGCTTCAGACAGAGTAGCATTCCATTATAATTATTAATACATTATTTTATCACAAGCAATACTGCTATGAACATTTTTTCCATCAGTCTTTTTTGTTATCAATAACTTCTTTGGGATATAGACCAAGAAGTAGAATCTCTAGATCATAGTACATAAAAAATGTAGTAGCTTTTCTTGAACAATACAAATTGTTTTCCAGAATATCCATATTCATAGTGCCTTAAACAGTGAATTAGTGTGCTTATTTTTCCCCAGCCCTTCCAAGAATGAGCTTTCCTTTTTAAAATTGTTTTTGCATATTTACTAGCTTGATGAGTGCCAAGTGATACCTTATGTCATGGACTAGGACTGACTCGGGCCATTCCCCTGGTAGTTTGGATCAGAAATTAGGACAAAATGAGCCACTTATAGTCTAACAATGAGCAAAAGTAGGTTTACTTAGCTTTAGCAGTAGAAAGACGTTCAGAACAAGGAAGGGATGTTCATTAGTGATATATAGCCTTGATTCAGCTGAGCACAGCTCTTCTAAATTGGTGTTGGTCATCCCTTTAGTCTTCAGGCAGAGGCCTAAGGGAGGAGCTCATGCCCTGGCTCTTTTAATACTTCAACCACCAGGAAGCTTCATGGAAGCCTGAACTTTATCCCCTGAGCCAAACACATCAAGAGGACTGATTCCATACCTTTAAAAGAAAACAGTCTAGCCTGCATGGGGGCAGGGCCTTAAGAAAAACTAGTCCAGCCTACTTCACAGAGCCCTAGGAAATCTTGCTCCTACCACACCTTGGGACTGTTTTGTTTTCAGGTAGTTACAGTGTGTATTTTTTCTTTTGAAAACTAGCTATTCATACTCTTTGACCACTGCCTATTTGGGGAACAGTTTTTAGTCATATATTTGTGTCAATTCCTTATAGACTTCACATGTGAGGTTTATTAAAAATAAGTAATTCTTATTCTAGCTGCATTAATTTTGAGAAGAACTTTTAAATTTCATGTAATTGAGACTCCCTACTTTGTCTTTCATGATAGCTTCTATTTCAATTTCTAATTATGAATTTCCCCCTTATATCAGGGATACTTAGCCTATGAATTAGATTTCAGGGGTTCTATGGACATGGATGGGGAAAATTATACATATGTATAATTTCAATATGATTTTCTTTTCAAATCATATGCATTTTATTTTATGCAGGAAAAGAAATCATTACTCAGGGAAAAAGGGGTCCATGACATAAAAAAGGTTAAGAATCCCTGCTCTCCTCTCTCATATGAGTATTTACATTCTTATAGTAACTGTGAAATATATAATCTTCCATTTTTTTCTAATCTTTTATGTTGTCACTTTATATTCAGTGTCTGCATAATTGTGTGATATAATGCATGGAATGCTAACCTAAATCTATTTTCCCCTAAACTACTTTGTAGCATTCTAGGGCTTTATAGATAAAGTCATTCATGAATTATGAGGACTTGGAGAACTCCATTATTAATAAGGAATTCTTTTGTTTGAATTTTGCACAGCTTATCTTCTATGACACTGACAAATAATTCTTGACAAAAATTCTCAGTAATAAATAAGACTTTGTACTTTATATCGAAGGACCAATGTATGGAATATGTGAATTTATCATATTTCCGTGAGCAATAGGATCTTCCTTAATCAAAATTGTGAAGCTGGCAAATCAGTTAATTTCTTTAATTCTAACTTCCCTCATCTGTAAAATGAGGTGGCTGGACTAGATGATCTTCAAAGTTACTTCCAGTTTTAAATCCCATGATACTTATTCATAGGCAAAGTTTATCTTCACTGTCAGTTTTTTTTGTGTGTGTGTTCTTTTTCCTTCTCTGGTTTTTTCCTCAACCCCTTCCTATTCAGTAGCCTTTTTGACTTTTCTTTCTCTTTCCAATAAAAAAAAAATGTACCTGCATTCACATGCAGGTGTTTGCATTTTAGCCAGAATCAGAGCCTTAAGGTTTTTAGTAAAATGTCAGATGTTATCTATCTGATATGGGAGGTGTTGTTTATTTTGTTTTGTTTTGGTGGAACCAAAATTCCCAACCCAGTAAAATCACAAAAAAAAACAAGAGTCTACTCCACCTAAGTGCTGGGCAACTCTGATTAAGACAAATATTAGTTGTTCTGTTTTACAGATGGCTCACCTAAAGCTTATAGATGACTAGTGATTTTGCCCAAGGTTATTTCATGACTCACTCATGAGTATATCTAAAAATAGAATCCACAAAATGAAAATATGACTCCTAGTCACATGTTCTCGCCATTGGACCATACTTCTGCCTAAAAATGTAAACAGTCTGACTCTCTTACATCATCTGAAACCGAAAACTAATTTTCTTTCTCTTTGCAAACATATAAAATTGGCAAAAGAGAAGTAAGACTTCACACCTAAAGTACAGTATTATGTTCTGGGTAGGACAGTGACAAATTGTCGAGTATCCAGAGGATGGTGAAGGTCAGGGGGACCATGCCACATGAAGATCAATTGAAGAAACTAGCATTTTTAACCTGGAGGAGAGAAAACTTTGGGAGCACATAATCATTATTTTCAAATATTCGAAGACATATCCTGTGGAAGAGGTATTCCACTATTCTGCTTGGCTCTAGAGGTTAAGTCCAGGAGCAAAAGGTAAATATTTTATCAAGGCAGTATTTAGTCTGATACAATTCTAAACAATTAGCACTATCCCAAAGTAGAATGAACTGTTTCAGGAAGTAATTGGTATCCTTCCCTGCAGCACTACAGTTGAATACTGAATGAAAAATGCTTTGGCAGATACATAAGAAAAGGGGATCCTAGCAGACTGATAGGTTGGAATAAATAATGATTATTTTCCTTTTCTGAGAGTCTGTGATATATCTAGTCATTTCTACTTTATAAAATAAAAGTGACTATCCACTTCAGAGTTACCCTTTAGAAAATTCTACATCTTTATCTAATAGAAGTCCATGTTTAGCAACTCTTAAAGAAAATCAATTTAGATTTTAAATTAGGAATGAAATGGACAGCTTCCAAATTACTATTCTTTAAATACAGGTCTAACCATGTTGGGACAGCTAGGTGGCTCAATGGATAGAATGCTAGGCTTGGAGACAGTAAGAACCAAGTTCAAATTGAGACTCAAGTCACTTAGTAGTTTTGTGACCCTGGGTAGGTCATTTAACCCTGTTTGCCTCAGTTTCCTCATCTGCAAAATTAGCTGAAGAGGGAAATGGCAAACCATTCCAATATCTTTGACAAGAAAACCATAAATGGGATCATGAAGAGTAAGATACAACTGAACAACAACAAACTAACCACTTTATTCCCTAGTTTAAAAAACTTCAATAGGGGGCAGCTGGTAGCTCAGTGGATTGAGAGCCAGGCCTAGAGACATGAGGTCCTAGGTTCAAATCTGGCCTCAGACACTTCCCAGCCGTGTGACCCTGGGCAAGTCACTTGACCCCCATTGCCTACCCTTACCACTCTTCTGCCTTGGAGCCAATAAACAGTATTGACTCCAAGATGGAAAGTAAAGGTTTTAAAAAAAATGAAAAATAAAAAAATAAATAAAAAGCTTCAATGGCTCCCTATTTCCTCTAGGTCAAAATGCAAACTCCATCTGATGATTAAAACCTTTTACTGTCTGCTCCAACCTATATTTTTAGACTCATTTTACATTCTTCTTCTTCATTGACTCTGTTTCAGTTAAATTGGCCTTGTCTTTGTCTCCAATACCTAACATTCTGTCTTTAATATTTTTGCCTTTTTGCAGGCTGTCCTCTATGTCTGGGTTATCTCACCTCTGGGAATTGCTTACTTCCATCTCAAGGGTTACCTCCTAAGCATAAAAACCCTTCCCTGAGTCCTTCACTTGCTAGCAATTTCTAATTTCTATTCCCAAGTTACTTTATATTTACTGGGTTCCTATAATAAACAAGGAAATGGAATTTTCTAAAGGGAAATTCTCAAATTAATATTCCGTTTTTATTAGGTCATTTATTAAGTCACTGTGTATGTATTGTTTTCCCCAAGTAGAATATAAACTCCTTGAAATTAGGAACCATTTTTGCTTTTATTTTTATAGTCCCAGTATTAAGCACAGTATCTGCAATATAGTAGATGCTTAATAAAATCTTCTTTGTAATGAGTTGGCTGTTTTGTGTGGCAAAGTGAAAGCTGACTTTGCATTTAAATAATCTCTCTGGTAGGGAAGGTAACACAATCTTCATCCGGAGAGGTGGAGAGGTTCTACAGATTTAGGAAAAACAGAATTTAGTAATAACAATAGCAGCAACTAACATTTTCAAAAGACATTTGACTCACAACAATCCTGCAAAGTTTATGTGTAATGAGGAAATACGGAGAGTTTAAGTGACTTAGCCAAGATCTTTTTCTGGGCTAAAGAACCAGAATTTGAGATGACTTGAAAATAAGAGATATCTTGATTTTGAGAGACAACCTTGACGAGACTGTCAGACCTGTTAGTCTTATAACACTGGATGTATTCTGTCAATTTTTTTAGTTGTGTTATCTAAACTATTTTAGATAAAAATGTATCTAGGCCTTTCCCTGGATACAGGTCACTAACATATCTGTAACTTCCAGACTTCTCTCGAACATTACATGTTTAAATGACTTGCCCCATGTCATGTGGCTAACAAGAGAGAGAAGACTCAAATTTTGGTCTTTCCAGCTCCAAGACTTGCCCTCTATCCACTATGCTCTGCTGCTTCCTTAATATACTTGCTTAGGTACTAAAATAACATTTTTCTGCCATCTCCTCCTTTCATTTAAGAACATATGACATCTAGGGAATGTCTTCTCTTCCTACCACCTCCCCTCCGAATTATTTTAGTGACATATGGAACATGGATTAATAAGGGTTTTTTTTTTTTGGTTGACTTCTGTCTTAGTAAGCTAGTATTATCACCAATGTTAGACTTTGAAAACACAATCTATAAATTATTCCTTGGGCTAGGTTTTGGGAAGTCAAAAACAACATATTGCCAGTATTTCATGTAATATTGTCATCTGGAGAAGCAAAGAGTCAGAAAGAAAAAGCATAAAACATATCTAGGGGCAGTACAGTGGATAGACTGCCAGAACTACAGTCAGGAGGATCTGTGTTCAAATCTGGCCTCAGATACTTCCCAGTTGTGTGGCTCTGGGCAAGTCACTTAACCCTAATTATCTAGCCCTTGCCTCTCTTCTATCTTTTTTTTTTAAATTAGAATATTTTTCCATGGTTACATGATTCATGATTCCCGCTCCCCCTTCCCCAATTCCCTCCCCTCTCCTGGAGCTGACAAGCAGTTTCACTGAGTTATACATGTATCATTGTTCAAAACCTATTTCCATGTTATTCATATTTGCAGTAGAGTGATCTTTTAACATCAAAACTCTAATCATATCCCTATCGAACTATGTGATCAATCATGTTTTTCTTCTGTGTTTCTGTTTCCATAGTTCTTTCTCTGGATGAGGATAGAATTCTTTCTCATAAGATCCTCTGAATTGTCCTGGATCATTGCATTGCTGCTAGCAGAAAAGTCTATTACATTTGATTGTGCCATAATGTATCAGTCTCTGTGTACATTGTTCTCCTGGTCCTGCTCCTTTTACTCTGCATCAATTCCTGGAGGTCTTTCCAGTTCACATGGAATTCCTCCAGTTCATTATTCCTTTCAGTGCTTCTCTTCTATCTTAAAATTGATACTAAGTCAGAAGGTAAGGGTTTAAAAAAAAACACACACAAAAAAGACATTCTATTGAATTTAAATTTATCCTGAGAAATATCACATTTTATTTACATCAGAAAGAAGTATAATATTTGGATAAGACCATTCACAAAGCCTTAAATAAAGAAATACAAACCAGAGGAGGAAGTCAAATTAAGAAAAAGCATTTGTATCTACTATGTGCCAAGTCACTGCACTAAGAGCTGCATTTCCTTTCTGAAGCTTGCTGCTCACTATTTCCAGGCAATTCCTATTCAATGGTAATCAACCCTACTCCTTAGGACTGCTAGAAAAATTCATTCAAGTGTTAATTTCAGGAAAAAAGGTGAATCATTACAATTCTTATAGGCTTCTTTTCTATATGGAATTCTTCTCATGTTGGGTTTCTGGAGGATTAAGTAGAAATATAGAATTAGCAAAATGAATACCTCTAAGACAGTGATGGTAAACCTATGGCATGGGTGACAAAGATGGCATGCCGAGTTCTCTGTGTGGGCACTTGGCCACCCTCCCTCCTTAGCCTCCCCCCCCACCAAGTTCATTAATAGAAAGACAGAGTGACTTGAACGAAGTGACTTTCCACCGTGTTGATGACATTTTTTCATATCCCCCACTCCTCTTCCCAATAGCCCAATGGGAGTGCGCAGGGAGTAAGGTGGGCAGCTCACAGGTGACAGAGCTGGGGGGAAGCAGAACCCTCTGGCCACTCCTTTCCCCCTCTCTACACTTGTTAAGGACATTCCTCACTTCACCCAGCCCTCTGTCCATCAGTGCTTTCCCAGTTTGGAGTAAAAGAGGGCAGTCGGGGTGGGGCACACCTAGCATGTGGTGAGGGGAGGGGCACAGCATGTAGTCTTGGTGGGCAGGCATGGCACTCAGTCTGGGAGGTGGGGTGGAAGCAGGGCCCATCACTCTGTCTCTAAAAGTTTCACCATCAGTGCTTTAAGGTCTCTTCTAGATTTAAATCTGATAGTGCTATTTTACCTGGGCTATCTTTGTATCAGATTAGCCATACCAGATTCAATGTATTCTACTTCAAAGGTATTCCATTCAAAACCATAGCTCATGAGTCTCTACCAATATACTTATGTGTTTGTACGCCATAGGACATAGTTTCAAAGCAAAGGCATTTAATAGCATGGTAAAAAATGTCACACTAGAACATTACTTCATGCTTGTACCCCAGCCTTTCATTATTACCCTGGGACACACACAGAGATCATAGATGAAGTAGGTAACTCATAACTCAGACATTGTCTTCTGATGGTGTTGCTGGGCCTCTTCCCCATGGGGAGTGAAATCCCCATGGGTTGCATTTTTTAATTTATTTTTTTATTTTTAGTGCCACATTCTCTCCTTCAACTCCCTCCCCCACTTTGAGAAGGGAGAAAAATTAAATGCTTATCCTATATAGTCATGTAAAACATATTTCTACATTAATCATGATCTGAAAAAGAAAGGAAAAAAGATGCTTCAATTTGCCTTTTGAGTCTATCAGGTCTGTCTCTAGAGGTGAATAGCATATTATATCATGAGTTCTTTGAAATTGTGGTGAATCTTTGTACTGCGTAGTTACTAAGTCTTTCACAGTTTATTATTATAATATTGCTGTTCTTGTGTAGATGGTTCTGCCTTATTTCACTTTATATCAATTCATAGAGGTCTTCTCAGATTTTTCTGAATCCATCTCCTTTGTCATTTCTTACAGTAGGATGATCTCAGTTTCCAACTTTTCACAACAAAAAGACCTACTATAAATATTTTTTATCCCTTCCTTTTTCTTTTATCTCCTTGGGATATATACCTAGTAGCAGTGTTATAGCCCTTTAGCCATAGTTTCAAATTATTCTTTAGAATGGTTTGGAATAGTTGACAGCTCCACCAACATTGCATTAGTGTACCAGTAGTGCCCCAAGTTCCTTCCACTATTTGTCACTTTATTTTCTATCATTTTAGCCAATCTGATGAGTATCAGATGGTACCTCAGAGTCATTTGAATGTGCATTTCTCTAATTATTAATGATTTAGAGCATTTTTCCATATAGCTATTGATAACTTTGATTTCTTCCTTTGAAAACCACCTATTCATATTGCAATTAATAATTGGAAGATGACTGTTATTCTTATTAATTTGGTTCAGTTCTCAAAATATTTAAGAGATGAGACCTTTATTGGAGAAACTTGCTGCAAACATTTCTCCCAGATTCCTCTTTACTTTCGGTTAAATTGGTTTTATTTATATAAAACCTTTTAAATTTTATGTGTTCAAAGTTGTCCTATTTACCCTCCTATGAACCTTTCTATCTCTTGCTTGGTCATGACTCCTTTACCTATCTATATATATCTAAGAGGTTATTTCTTTCATGCTCCCCAAATTTGCTTGTATGTCTATATCATGTATCTATTTTGAGTATCTTTATCATATATCTAATCTTGTTAAAACAGTGTGAGATGCTGGTAGGTGCTTAGTATCTACCAGTCTACTTTTCAGTTTTCCCAGCAGGTTTTTATTGAGGGGTGGGGTGTCATATAACGAGTTCTTACCCAGTAGCTGGGATCTTTGATTTATTAAATACTAGGCTCATTTGTATCCAATCTATTCATTGACCAACCACTCTATTTCATATGCAGTACTAAATTGTTTTGATGATTATTGCCTTATAATATAGTTTGAGATTTGGTACTGCTCTCCCTCTTCATGTTTTTTCATGGATTCCTTTGGGATTCTTGACTTTTTGTTCTTCCAGATGAATTTTTTTTTTTTTGCTAGCTCTTTAAGTAATTCTTTTATAATGTAA
This sequence comes from Gracilinanus agilis, assembly GCF_016433145.1. Classification (NCBI taxonomy): domain Eukaryota; kingdom Metazoa; phylum Chordata; class Mammalia; order Didelphimorphia; family Didelphidae; genus Gracilinanus; species Gracilinanus agilis. Next base: position 468,209,399 of record NC_058131.1, on the reverse strand, counting down.
TTGGGATGGCACTGAAAAGGTAATTAATTTAGATAGCATTGATATTTTTATTACATTGGCCTAGTCCACCCATAAGCAATTCATATTTCTCCAGTTATTTAGGTCTCTCTTTATTTTATTGAAGTGTTTTTTAATTGTGTCCCTATCGTTCCTGGGTTGGTTTTGGCAGATAGATTCCAAAATAATTTATATTGTCTGTAGTTCTTCTAAATGGAATCTCTCCATATCTTCCTGCTGGGTTTTGTTAGTAATATATAGAAAGGCTGATTTGTGTAAGTTTATTTTATATCCTACAACTTTGCTAAAGTTGTTAATTATTTCAACTAATTTTTTAACATCTGTGAAGTTACAGTTTTGTTACTTCATTGTCTACTCTAATTCCTTCAATTGATTTTTCTTCACTTATTGATATAACTACTGTCATATTTAAAATTTAGATATTAGATATATATTTAATGTGTGGTCACCAGGAATCAATCAGATCTAGATTGATTCCATAATTAAAACAGACCCAAGTCAGGATGGGTTTTATGGTAGTTCATTTACAATTAGGAATGTAAAAGGTAGGGAAATAGAGAGAGGGAGAGGCTGGCCCGGGCGGGCAGAGGCCCGGATGGAGAGAGTGTTAAAAGGCTAATTAAACTAGGCTACAAGCCACAAGGCCTTAGCAATCAGAGAGGCAAGAAGCCTACTTGAGGTAGAGAGTCTGGAAAACACCAAGGTAGGCCCAAGGAAGTCAACCTAACTTATCCACTTGACAATTCAGAGGGGAAGCTGCCTGAGGTCCCAGCCAAGAGCTTTCAGCACCAAGTTCAAAGTGCAAATTGCCTCAACCAGAAGTTACCATCATACTTGAAGAGATAACATCTTTTGTCACTTCCTGGGGGTCCACCTCTAATTCAAGTGGACAAATGGCAGCCTCAATACTGGTTTTGGACTGCCCAAAGGGCAGTCCCTTGTTCTTGATTTGTTACTTATTGTCACCTGTGGGTAACTCATCTCTCCTCCCCTCTAAGGGAGTTGGAATGACTTTATCTCTGGTGGCTAGAGTTTTAACTATGAATGGGCTTGAGCTAATTCCATTTACACACTACCATTTCTAGGACAACATTGATTAAGTAGTGATAATGGGTATCTGTGTTTCACCCCAATCTTATTGGGAAGACTTCTAGCTTGTCCCCATTACAGATAATGCTTTGCTGATGGTTTTAGAGAAATACTACTTATCATTTTAAGGAAATTCCATTTATTCCTAAACTCTGGCTCCACCTCCCAGCCCCAGGGGGCCCTTCAGCCCCTGCCCCATATTCCAGCACCTTCTGCCTCCATCCTCCTCCTTCTGCAGGAGGTTATGGCTCTCAAGGCCAAAAAGGTTGCCAACCGTTGCTCTAGTCTTTTTAATAGGAATGGATGCTGTGTTTTATCAAAAGCTTTTTCTGTACCTTTTGATATAATTACATGATTTTTGTTGTTTTTCTTATGGATATAGTTGATTATGCTTATAATTTTGGTAATATCGAAACAGCTCTGCATTCCTGGCATAAATTTAGCTTGGACCTTATTTATCTATTTTTTCTTTTTCTTTCTTTTTTTTCCTTTTTTAAAATTAATTAATTTGATTTAGAATATTTTTCCATAGTAACATGATTCATGTTCTTTCCCTCCTTTCCTCCCTTCAACCTCCTGTAGCCAATGAGGAATTCCACTGGGTTTTACATGTATCATTGATCAAAACCTATTTCCATATTATTAATATTTGTAATAGAGTGATCATTTAGAGTCTACATCCTTAATCATATCCCCATCGAACCATGTGATCACGCAAATGTTTTTCTTCTGTGTTTCTACTACCACAGTTCTCAATGTGGATAGCATTCTTTCTCTTAAGTCCCTCAGAATTGTCCTGAATTATTGCATTGCTGCTAGAAGAGAAGTCCATTATGTTTGATTGTACCACAGTGTTATCAGTCTCTATTTACAATGTTCTCCTGATTCTGCTCCTTTTGCTCTACATCAATTCCTAGAAGTCATTCTAGTTCACATGGAATTCTTCCAGTTCTTTATTCCTTTTAGCACAATAGTATTCCATCACCAACAGATACAACAATTTGTCCAGCCATTTCCCAACAGAAGGGCATTCCCTCATTTTCCAATTTTTTGCCACCACAAAGAGCATGGCTATAAATATTTTTGTATAAGTCTTTTTCCTTATTATCTCTTTGAGGTACAAACCCAGCAATGGTATGGCTGGATCAAAGGGCAGGTAGTCATTTGCCCTTTGGGCATAATTCCAAATTGCCTTTCAGAATAGTTGGATCAATTCACAACTCCACCAGCAATGCCTGGTGTCCTGATTTTGCCACATCCTCTCCAACATTTATTACTTTACTTTGCTGTCATATTAGCCAATCTGCTAGGTGTGAGGTGGTACCTCATAGTTGGTTTGATTTGCATTTCTCTAATTATAAGAGATTTAGATCACTTTTTCATGTGCTTATTGATAATTTTTATTTCTTTATCTGAAAATTGACTATTCATAATTAAGTTCCTTATAAATTTGGGGAATTAGACCTTTATCAGAGGTTTTTGTTATAAAATTTTTCCCCCAATTTGTTGCTTTCCTTTTATCTACTTTTTCAAATAATTTCTTTAATATTATTTAGTAATTATTCTTTAAATTACAGATAAAATTTTTTTTATAAATCCATCTGGTCCTAAAGTTTTCTTTTTTCTCTTCCTTATGGAGCTTAACTATGGCTTGTTTGATGTCTTTTTCTAAGACAGGACTATTTAAGTGTTCTGTTTCCTCATCTATTAATTTAGGCAATTTACATTTTTTGCAAATATTCATCTAATTCATTTAGAGTATCAGTTTTATTGGTATATGGCTAGACAAAATAGGTCATAATAATTGACTTAATTTCATCTTTATTGGTTGCAATTATCGTTTTCATTTTTGATACTGTTTAGTTTTTTCTTTAAAAAAAATCAAATTAGCAAAAATTCTATTTCATTGTCTTTTCCCACCATGAAGCCAGCTTCTAATTTTATTAGTTCAATTTTTTTAAACCTTTGATTTTGTAAATATCTCCTTTGACTTTCAAGATTTCCATTTTGATGTTTAATTAGGAATTTTAAATGTCTTTTTCTAGTTTTTTTCATAGTTGCATGCCCAATTCATTGGTCTGCTCCTTCTCTGTTTTTTATTGACATGTGCTTAGAGATGCAGATTTCCCCCAAATACTGCTTTGGCTTAATCCCACAAATTTTGGTTTGTTGTGTCATTGTTGTCATTCTCTTTAATGACATTGATTGTTTCTATGATTTGTCCTCTAATACACTCATTTTGGGGGCTGGGTTATTTCGTTTCCAATTAAATTTTAATCTATACTTCAAAGGCACTTTATTGAAAGTAATTTTTATTATATTATGGTCTGGAAAGAGAACATTTAATATTTCTGCTTTTCTGCATTTGTTTGTGAGGTTTTTATGCCCTAATACATTGCCAATTTTTGTGAAGTTGCCTTGTGTACCCGCATAAAAGATTTATTCCTCTCTATTCCCATTCAATATTCCCCCAGAGGTATATCATATCTAACTTTTCTAAAATCATATTCATTTCTTTAACTTCTTTCTTGTTTATTTTATGGCTATTTTTATCTAGAGGTAAATTGAGGTTCTCCATTAGAATATTTTTTATAATTTCTTCCTAGAAGTTAACTAATTTTTCCTCAAAGAATTGGGATGCTATGCCATTTTGTTGTAAATATATTCAGTACTGATATTAACTCATTGTCTATGATACCTTTTAGCAAAATGTTGTTTCCCTAATTATTCCTTAATCAGGTCTATTTTTGCATTTTCTCTGTTTGAGAGCATGATTGATACCTTTGCCTTTTTCACTTATCTGAAGCATGATACATTCATTTCCAGGCCCTTGTATTTTAACTGAGTGTCTTTCTGTTTCAAGTAAGCCTTTTTTTTTTTTTTTTGCATTTTTCCCTTTTTAAATTTAGAATATTTTTCCATGGTTACATGATTCATAATCCCCCCACCCCTACCTCCCTCTTTCCTCCCCCCTCCTGAATCTGACAAGCAGTTCCACTGGGTTATACATGTATAACTGTTCAAAATCTATTTCCATGTTATTCATATCTGCAGTAGAGTGATCCTTTAACATCAAAACCCCAATTATATCCCTGTTGCACTATGTGATTGATCACATTTTTTTCTAATGTAGTTCCATTTCCTCAGTTCTTTCTCTGGATGTGGATAGTGTTCTTTCTTATAAGTTCCTCTGGATTGTCTTGGGTCATTGCATTGCTGCTAGTAGAAAAGTCATTCCCCAATAGTTGGACACCCCCATGTTTTCCAATTTTTTGCTACCACAAAGAGAACGGCTATAAATATTTTTGTAAGTCTTTTTCCTTATTATCTCTTTGGGGTACAAACCCAGCAGAGGTATGGCTGGGTCAAAGGGTAGGCATTCTTTTAAAGCCCTTTGTGCATAGTTCCAAATTGCCCCCCAGAATGGTTGGACCAATTCACAACTCCCCCAGCAATGTATTTTCCACATCCTCTCCAACACTTATCACTTTTCTTTGCTGCCATATTGGCCAGTGTGCTAGCTATGAGAGGGTACCTCAGAGTTGTTTTAATTTGCATTTCTCTGATCAGGAGGGATTTAGAACACTTTTTCATGTGCTTATTCATCGTTTTGATTTCATCATGTGAAAACTGCCTATTCATGTCTCAAGTAAGTCTTTTCCAGACAACATGTTCATTCTTGCTATTCTTTTCTATTTTATGGTTAAATTCATCCCATTCATCATTATGATTCTTAACTATGTATTTCCCTCCATTTTATTCTCTTCTGTTTATCCTTCTCTTTTCAAAAATTCTGTCTCCTTTTAAAAAGTCCATTTAGCTTCTGACCATTATTTTCCTTAATATAATCTCCCCTTTTTTCTTAGCCACTTCTCTTCCTTCCCTGTTGGGTAAAATGGATTTCTATATCCAACTCTGTGTGTGTATTATTCCCTCTTTGAACAAGTTCAAATGAGAGTAAGGTTCAAGTGTTATCTAACCTTCCTTTTTTCCCATTATTGTAAAAACTCTTCTTTGTGCACCATTTTTATGTGAGATAAATTTTCCCATTCTCTTTTTCCCTTTCTCCATCTCCCAGTGAATTACTCTTTATCACCTTCCATTTTTGGGGAGATCATCTCAACATAATCAATTCACACCGTTGCCCTCTATGTAGGCTCTTTATGATTACTCTAATAATGGTAAAGCTCTTCGGAGTTAGATGTATCATTTTTTCACATAGGAATATAAATAGTTTAACCTTATGACTTTTTTCCTCATAATTTTCTTTCAAATTAACCTTTTTATGATTCTCTTGAGTCATGTATTTAAATGCCACATTTTCTTTTCAGTTCTAGTCTTTTCACCAAGATTGCTTAAAAGACTTGTATTTCACTAAATATCTATTTTTCCCATTATAGTATTATACTCAGTTTTGTTGGGCATGTTGTTATTTGTTGTTATCCTAGCTTCTTTGCCTTCTGGAAAATCACATTCTAAGCCCTCCACTCCATTGATAATTATTAAATCTTGTGTAATCCTGACTGTGGCAACATGATATTTGGATTATTTCTTTCTGGGCTGCACTCAATATTTTCTTTTTGACCTGGGAGCTTGGGATTTGGCTATAATATTCCTGGAGGTTTTCATTTTGGAATCCCCTTTGGGAGGTGATTAGTGAACTCTTTCAATTTCTACTTTGCCCTCTGTTGAGATATAATGGCAGGGGGCAGCTGGGTAGCTCAGTGGAGTGAGAGTCAGGCCTAGAGACAGGAGGTCCTAGGTTCAAACCTGGCCTCAGCCACTTCCCAGCTGTGTGACCCTGGGCAAGTCACTTGACCCCCATTGCCCACCCTTACCAATCTTCCACCTATGAGACAATACACCGAAGTACAAGGGTAAAAAAAAAAAAAAGATATAATGGCAGCTTTCTTTTATAATTTCTTGAAACAGGCTCCTCTTTTGAGCATGGCTTTCAAATGGTCCAACAATTCTTAAATTATCTCCTTATATTTTCCAGGTCAGATATTTTCCCTATGAGATGTTTCACATTTCCCCCTATTTTTCAACTTTATTTCTTGATATACCATGGAATTTTAATTTTTGACCAATTTTAATTTTTACAGTTATTTTCCTCAGTGAGGTTTTGTGCCTCTTTTATCACTTGACTATTCCCAATTTCTAAGGAATTATTTTCGTCAGTATTTTTGTGCCTCTTACCAAATCATTAATTCTCTTTTCATAATTTTCTTGCATTGCTTTTTTTTCTTTTCCAAATTTTTCCTTTACTATTCTTGCTTGATTCTTACAATGTTTTCTTCCTTTTTAATCTCTTTCTTTAGCCCTTCCTGGAATTCCAAGTGTTTTTTTTGTCCAATTTGCATTTTCTTTGAAGTTTTTCTCAAGTCATTGTCTTCTGAATTTGTGTTGACCTTGTATAGTTACCATAGTAAGTTTTTATAGACAGGGGTTTTTTGGTTGTCGTTTGCTCATTCTTCTAGACCACTTCTTGACTTTGGACTTTTATGTTAGAAATGGGCTCTGCTTACCACTGTGGGTAAGTGGATGGTGGGAAGGATGAACAGACTGAGCTTTAGGCTTTTATGTCCTGCTCTTTTCACAACTAGGTCTAGGGGCCTATAAGTTCTCAATGCTTCCAAAGTGGCATGATTTGAGGTTTGGTTTGGTCTCTGCCCTCCTGGTCTGCTCTCTAGTGCTTACCTAGATATGACTCCTGCCTTTCCATCCAGTAACTGTGACCTGAAAATGGACAAAGGAGCTGCTGAATAGAACTTGATCTTATATGCAGTTCAAGGGTCTGACTATAATCTCTTTTTTGACCAGATGTTCAGTCACCTTACTGACTCTGAGTATTGGGCATACCTGGTACTGGTATTGCTGTTTCCAAGGCCGGTAGCCATCTGCTATACCAGTGATGGTGAACCTATAGCATGGGTGCCAAAGGTGGCACACAGAGTGCTCTCTGTAGGCATACAGCCACCCCTACTCCCCCTTGCCGAGTTTGTTACTAGAAAGGCAGAGGGACTCAGATGAAGCTGCTCCATTTTCCCTTTCCACCATGCCTGATGACATTTTTTTAATATCACCCATCTCTCTGCCCAGCAGCCCAATGGGAGCACACAGGGGGTAAGGTGGGCAGATCACAGGTGGCAGAGTTGAAGCAGAGCAGAGCACTTGGGCCACTCTCCTCCCTCACTGAGGACATTCCTCACTTTACCCGTCCCTCTGCACAGCAGCCCAATGGGAGTGCTTTCTCCCTTCCCTGTGTGGGGTAAGGTGGGGAGCAGGGTGCACCTGGCACTCAGTGGTGGGGAGGCAGGGCACTCAGTCTCTGTAGGGACAGGCCCTTGGTCTGATGGGTAGGGTAGGGCAGGGCCCGACACTACATCTCTAAAAAGTTTACCATCACTGTGCTATACCATGTTTCAGGCTACCTCCTACCCCGGTATCTGTAGGTCTCTCTTTTTGTCCTCCTAATTTAATAAAATTAATTAATAATTAATAACATAATGTTTCAACAGAGCTGGATAATGAATTTTTTGGTCCCTTGATTTTGGTTTGAGGTGGAGCAAGTTAGAATATATTCAGATAATCAGACCAATTTATCAAACTATTTTGTACAGATTCTGTCAGTTTGTTCAAAGTACTTATTGAATGGCAGATAGGAACACTTCCTTGCTGTCCTTGCTCACATCAAATTGTCATGAGCAAAATGTTTATCACAGATTTTAAAAAATTACTTTATTAAGGAAAATCCATTTTCCTTTTCCTTCCACTCCCTCCCCCCCATTGGAAAAAAATCCTTATAAATATATATGGCCAAATAAAACTAATTCCTACTTTGGTCATATTTCCTTTCTCCCCAAATATCTCAATATGCATCTGAGTCCATGACCTTTTTATCAGGAGGGTGGCTACCATGTATAATCATGAATTCTCTGAAATTGTGGCCGGGCATTGTGTTGCTCAGAGTTCTTAAGTCTTGTAAAGTTGTTTTCTTTGCAGTGTTGTTGCCATGGTATAAATTGTTCTTCTCAGTGTATTCTGTATTAATTCATATGTCTTCTCAAGATTCTTTGAAGGCATGCATTCCTTTTTTAAAAAGAGCACAATCCTATTCCATTATATTCATACATCATAATTTGTTCAGCTATTCATCCTTTAGCTCATAGGTACCCTTTTAGTTTTTAGTTCTTTGCTACTACATAGTTACTATATCATCTATCCAGAAATTGAATCTATGTTCTATGTATGTTGTATTTAATTTTTTGTGTAATGCATTTCCCCCAATAGAATCTAAGCTGCCTTGAGACAGAAACTGATGTTTTATCATTTTTTATTCTGTACATCTATCACAATACCTCCCATATTTAGATATCTAATAAATGATTGTTGAGAAAAGTTGCAGATAAAAGGTTACATTCTGGACTTAAAGGCCATTAAAGTAAGATTTCAGAAAGTCTTTTTACCTTTTGTTGGGAAAAAAAATCATATCCCACTTTTTCCTAAAATAATGTAGAACAGCTTCATTCTATGGCTATAAAGTTATTAAAATAAAAATTTTCAACAAATTCCTTTGTAAATACCATAAAATTGGTTGAAAATGAACAATTGGTCTCCTAAAACAGGAGTCAGAACCTGAGTCTATGGACTAAAACCTTTTGATAAATGTATTTCAATATAATTAGTTTTCTTTGAAACTTTTAACTTAATTTTATGTATTTAAAAGCATTTTATTTAACCACTCTGACAAAGGAGTCTATGACAAAAAGCTGAGAAATAATTTTAAATTTAATATTTTTTTAAAAAAATATCTAAACTGGGGGGCAGCTGGGTGGCTCAGGGGATTGAGAGTCAGGCCTAGAGATGGGAGGTCCTATGTTCAAATGTGGCCTCAGCCACTTCCCAGCTGTGTGACCCTGGGCAAGTCACTTAACCCTCATTGCCTAGCCCTTACCACTCTTCTGCCTTGGAGCCAATACACAGTATTGACTCCAAGATGGAAGGTAAGGGTTTAAAAAAAAAAATCTAAACAGAAATTTAAGACTTAAAAAGGTGATATTTACCCACAAGTGTATTACTCAAAAAGCAATAACTTTTTTAGCTCTTAACCAAAAATATTATTTAATAGCTTTTAAATTTCTTGATTTACACCAAAATTTTCTTGAGTCATATCCAGATAAAAAAGTTTCCATTGAATTAGCAACATATTGTCTCAGAGTTTTAAATTTTCATTTTTTTTTTTTTTCCTTATGCTTGAATTTCTTATTCCTATTCCCCTCTTTCCCACTCCTATAATGGTTCTAGATTCCTGTAGACTACAAGGGTATTGGATAAGAATGCATTGCATACTACTTTAATCTTTAGGATTATTCAAGAAAGGTTGTTCTGGTTTGTCTGATGCAATTACATACTTTTACCTCTTCATACTAATCCTATATGGCCAAAATTTACATAATATCATTGACATTTTGTTGCTTTTCTACTTGCCACATGTACACAGCTTTAAAAAAATTTTTTTTTAACCTTTACCTTCTGTCTTAGAATCAATATTAAGTATTGGTTCCAAGGCAGAACAGTAAGGAATAGGCAACTGGGGTTAAGTGATTTGCTGCTTGAACCAGGACCTACTGTCTCTAAGCCTGACTCTCTATCCACTGAGCCACGGAGCTGCCCAAGTTATATTTCTTGAAAATATGAATATGGGGATTGCCTTGAGGGAATTATTTGATAATATAGTAAAAAAAAATTAAATGAGAGACTCAAGTTTGTTTGTTTTAGAGGAGGCAGATAAGTAGTATCTAGTGCTATGGTGCAGAATCTAATCCTTGGAAAAAGGAGATAAGATCAAGAGGAATTTATCAGTAGGGAAATATTGCTGTAATTATTATGGCACAGATTTTGTTTTATGGAGATTAGGTTTTATGAGTAATTTGCCACAATGGCATTTTTATTGCCATTTGGTTCATGTGCCCAGTATAGTGGTCCTAATCATGTGCTCAAATTTTAAATTGAGAAGCTCAAGAATCTTGAATTCATTTTTTTTTGGGGGGGGGGGAGGCAGGTGTAAGGAGAAACAATTGGGAAATTTCTATCACTGCAAGAAATTCTAACCCCCAAATAAATCAGATACAGGGAGTATTTTTTAAAATATTCTGGCTATAATTCACAATTTGATTATTTGAAGATCTATCTGAGGGACTTCTGAAAATAGAGGAAAACAAGACTGTAACCTTAGGAAACAATGTTTCCAAGAACATTAAAAGTAACTGATAGATAATGGATTGTTTTGGTGCAAGGTTAGAGTGTCTAGGTAACAAAGTAGTTTTTAGCAATTACAGTGTAGCAGAGCACAAAGTACTATAATTGGCAGTTGAGGCAAAATGAGGAGTCCATGGAAAATGAAACCATAATCCTATTTTTAATGTATGGCTTAGAAAATTTAAATTGTTTTCTAGGGCATCCCCTACTTAAAATGTAGTATTAATTGTGGCACAACTTCTAAAAATAATTCCTATTCTATCTGTTATGTATGTCAAGTGCAAAGGTTAAGCCACTGGCAGAAAAGGGCAAGATAAATTAGCCAATCAAAGCTTATTTTGGTGATGTACTGCTTTTGATTTTTGATTCATTGGCTAACACCGTTGACATTCTATATATTGCTTCTTGAAAACAGCATAGGTAGAGTTTTCCATAAGTATTTTTAGAACTAGAAATTAGTAGACTGCAAGTGTAGTTTCAATTGTTTAGTTCTTTCCTAAACCTTAACAAAAGCAGCTATTAGTATTTCTGTCCTTCCTTCAGATTTAAAAATCCACCCTTCCTAAACCTCAGGATTTTGAAGTCCTTTGTTACACAGACATGTGACAAACACTTACTTACAAATAGAATTTGGAATTTCACTAGCTTCAGATTTATCTACTAGGAACTCATTTGTGCTCTGTGTGCATACCCACCCAGTTGTGGGTGGGTGGCAGAGAATGAGGGTAGAGGGTGTGTGTTTGGAATTTGTGAGAAAAAAGTGGCTTAGGCTAAGGGTTAGAGGACTGTATGGAGTTTTCTGTTCAGTCACTTTCCACTCCACTCTATCTTGACCCCATTGGGGGTTTTCTTGTCAAAGATTCTGGAGTAGATTTGCCATTTCCTTCTCCAACTTATTTTCCAGGTGAGGAAGCTGAAGCAAATAAGATTACATGACTTGCCCAGGGTCACACAGCTAGTGTCTAAGGCTGGATTTGAACTTGGGTCTGAGTGACTCCAGGTCCAGCATTTTATTGCCTGAGCCACCTAGCTACCCAATATAAAATGTAGAGGGGTATAGCTATATGGGAACTAATGTGGGATGGGTCAGGACGGAATAAACAATGTGAGTAACCCAGTATGACCATGTAAGGAGGGGCTATTGAAGATCTACAGGGTCAACTAAGGCCTTGGGATAGGTAACAATGCTGGGGGACTTGTAAAATTGTATATTTTTCGTGCCACATCGGAGTGGATATTTTCCATTTTGTATTCAGAAAATCACTTGGAAGAAAAAGAGGTTAAGGAGATTAAATTAGAGGTGACTGCATAGGATGTGGGTATATACGGTTTCTTTGGGCTTCAGGCCTAATGTGGGCGGTTACAATTCATGTAGTTTTCATCAGAAACCAAGCTCTGCCTACAACCAGACTTCTGAAGGGCTATTTTGGGACCACATTCTACAAGGCTCAGAACAAAACATGCACTTTCTCAACCACTTCGAGATCAGGAGACGATGCTCCAGGCCAGGATGTGTGCCACTGGGCGTAGGGATGAAGGGGGAGCTGGGGGAGGGGTATATGCTAAGGTGGGAGGTCTTCTTCCTTTCCGCGCCCCCCCCACCCCCAAACCCCCTACCCGAGCACGAGCGAATTTTATTCTCTCTAGTCTATTGCAGGGAGGCGGCGGGGAGGAGGAAGCCGAGTGAAGATGGGGTAGAGGGATTATGTCATTCCTAACCAGCCCCTCCTCCATTTTACCCTTGCTGCAGTTCCAGCCCAACAACATCCGGGTCTTTCCAGCTGCTACAAGGCGTCGCAGCTGTTGAGGGGGGAAAGGAAGGGGAGGAGGAAATAAGGAAGGGGGAGGGGAGGGAGAAGAGGAAGAGGAGGAGGTAGTGGGGCGTGAACGAGCCTACGCGCGTGCGCACTGGAGGAGGCGGAGGCGGCAGCGACATTAGAGGCGGGAGCGCGCTTGGAAGCCAGACAACCGGGTCTCGGTGCTTTCTCAGCCCCGAGCTCGGGGACTCGGCAGCGGCTGGATCGC
>NC_058131.1:468044978-468192177 GCF_016433145.1 Gracilinanus agilis | reverse complement strand
CGCCGTTTGCTTCCCTCCGGGACCCGCTCCGCACCTCCGTCCCAATGCCTGCGATGATCTGAGCGGTGGCGAGGGCGCCACGAGCCGGGGTCCCAGACACGTTCCGCCTCTTCCCCCTTTTCCCTTCCCTCCTGCCGGACAGACCCGGCCCGGTCCGGCCCGGCCCGCGACGTGCGGTGACCCCCTCCCCCCTTCCCTCCCCTTCTCCCCCTTCCCTCGCCCTTCCCCAGCTGGGCCGCCGCAGCCGCCTCGGACCAGGGATCCACTTCTTCGGCCGCTTTCGGTAAGCGTGACGCTTGGCGGTGCAGGGCCCGGGAGGGAGAGGCCTCCCCGGGGGCTAAGCGGTGGCGACGGCGGCTCCTCTGGACTGGTGGAGGGCGGGGAGGAAAGGGGGGCCAAGGGAGGAGGAGGAGGAGGAGGAGGCAGCAGCAGCAGCAGAAGCAGCAGCGGCCTGGCCAGGCCCGGGGCCTGTAAACAAGCTGGGGCGGCTGCTCGGGCACTCCCGGGAACACCCAGCAACCCCACCCCCTTACCCGGCCTCCCCCTCGGCTCGTGCGGACGGAGGAGCTCTGGAGGCGCCCGCGGGGAGAAGCTCGAGGGTTAACGCTTCCTCCTGGGGCGGGGAGTGTTTGTGTCTGGGGAGGAGGAGGAGAATAAAGGGAATGCGACCCTCCCGACCTATCCTTTCTCTCCCTTACCTCGCTCCCTCCTCTCTGGCCTCTTTTCTCGGACTCCGCGGGGTTCTCCCAGGGCTTTGACAGGAAAACCCGGGTTGAAAGGAGGACCGGGTTGTTTTTTTTAACTGCTCGCTCCAAAAGGGGGAGATAGAAAGATGCTGGTTTTTGAAATGGCTCATATCCCTCCTCCAGGAGCCCTGCGCCTGGGCCTCCTGCACCCCAACTCGTGAGGGAAAGAAGTGGAGAGGTTTTGACTGAGATGATCAGAATCGAAAGGTGGGAACAATTCTAATATTGGGGGCAGGAAGTATGTATGACTTTGCTTTTAGTAGTTAGTTGATTAAGCCATAATGTTTTGGGGAGAGGCTGCTAAGAACATTTAGGCGATTGAAAGGTGGCTGGGGAGAGAAGTAAGTGAATTAGGGGTTAAATTTGAGTCTGTTTAGTGAGGCATTTAAATTTTGACCTTCGATTATTGCTAACTCAACGGGAACCAATTCTATTAAATTGTATTGATTTTTCTTTTTTTTTTTTTTAGTCTTTAAATCCTGAATGTAGAAAGGGGCACTATTACTGAAGTCTGATCAGTGCATCTTTGTATATTTTAAACATTTTTTAGGACACTTGCCTGTGAAAAGAAACTGGGTACTCCCAAAACCCCTGTTTTTTTAGATTCTGAAAACTTGATCTAGTAAGCACTCCTCTTTCCTCACTCCTGTTTTAAACACGGTTTAAAAAACTTAAATATTTTAAATTTTTCAGTTCGAGAAGCCTGCTTCCTTTTGTGCATTTGCCCACTAAGCCCATAGTGAAGTAATGAGCAGGATATAATTGAGAGGTAATTTGAGAGTATGGTAGTTAGTGCTAGAATAAATTCATATTTTTCCCCTCAGTAAAACATCTTTGAGTCCTTAAATGGGCTTATAAATTTCAGTTTTTCTATAAGATATCTACTAAACTGCCAGATTTGAACTTTATATATGATCAACATTACTGCAATTGAAAATGTATCTAAAAAAAGTAAGATGATTTATATACATTGTCATTTGATCTCAGTAACATGTAGTTGGTTGGTACAGTGGAGAAAGTGCTGAATTTGGAGTCTCAGGTTCTGGGTTCAAATAGAAATCTGGGCCCTCACTCAGAATCAATGTGATCTTGGGCAAGTCATAGCATTTCCTGGGCCTTTATTTTCCTTATGTGTCAAAATGAAGGTATTGGATTATATGACTTCTAAGGTCCTTTTGAAATATAAATCTGTGATTCTTTGTCTTCAGGTACAGAGAGCTTTATAAACTTAGAAATTTTTAGAGTTGAAAGAAGCCTTAGAAATCATCTAGTCTAGCCATTCTGTAGATGATAACATTAATTTAGAGAGTAGGTTCTTAATAAATCCTTGTTGATTGATTAAGAAAATGTCAGTAACTTATCTAACAATTTCTCACTTGATACATCAAGCATTTTACTTTTTCAACCGAATACATTCAAATCCAAAACTATAGCCTGTCTATGATCAAGAATTAAATTATCCAAAGAAAAAAATTAAATTAGAGAATCATGTCAAGTCTTTTTTGTTTAGCTCATACATATAGAGCACATTTTTAAATCTTGTTGGGAATTAACTCATCAGTTCATTTATTTTCTGTAATACAATTATAGAACTTTTCAAAGTTTCTAAAGCATTAAAATCACATGATTAGCTAGAATTATTATTTTTCACTGTGTTTTTGTTATATATAGTCTGAATCTGGAAGAAGTTGAAAGTTGATAAGCCTAAAATTTTGAGGGAGTTTCGAGGTTTTTTTGAATTACTATAATTGCTTTTTCAAGGATTTTATCTAAAGTATTTCAGGTTTATGCTCTCCATTGAATGTTATATGAACAAGCAACTTATCCTTCATATATACAAACATACCTCCTTTCCACATTGTATTTCTTTGGTATTCTGAAACTGGTGTGTGATTTGTTCTCTGGAAGAAAGTATTCCTGTAGAGAACCTTTGCTGATTCCCACCCTCCCCACCTCAGGAAGTCTAGGGATATTGCTGTGAGAAACTTGTGAGGAGGATGGAGGTAACTAGAGAAAAGTTTGCTGAAATTACAGGTCTGAACAAGCAACTTACACTTGTTATGAATGG
This sequence comes from Gracilinanus agilis, assembly GCF_016433145.1. Classification (NCBI taxonomy): domain Eukaryota; kingdom Metazoa; phylum Chordata; class Mammalia; order Didelphimorphia; family Didelphidae; genus Gracilinanus; species Gracilinanus agilis. The sequence continues at coordinate 468,189,363 of NC_058131.1, read as the reverse complement.
TATTACAACAGCACATATAAAGGTTTTTCTGCCAATTCAAGTTGGATCTTGCTTATCTTCACTAGATTTACAAATTTATTAAATTTCCTATAATTTATCATTGACTTAAAATATTAAGCAAGTAACAAAAGTTTGCTTGAAGCTTTAGTCCTCTGAGATGGTCACATTATTAGTTTAATGCTAATATCCAGGTAAATGCAACTTTTTATGTGATACATTCTTACTGTTAAAAAATAGCAACAATAACAAAACTTGTGGTTAATGGGTTGTGATTTAGTATTTTATACCCCATCATTTTAAAAAATTCAAAGAGCTAATGATCCATGAATAACTTGGCTACAATCTACTTTATTTAGTATATCTTAACTTAGTGTTCAGTGGATGAGTGCTGGACATGGAATCAGAAAGAACTGAGTTCAGATCATTCCTTAGACTCCTAGTTGTGGTGCTGGGCATATTACCTAATTTCATGAGTTTCTTCATCTATGACGGTGATGGCAAATTTATGACATGCACACGTGTAGCCATTTTCAATGACATGCAGTTTCATGTGGCCACATACAGAGAAGTATGGGACTGCATGTTGAGGATGAAACATTTGGTGTAGTGTAGACTTTCTATGCACTATAGATGACAATTCTACCTATATTAATTTACCTATTTTGGTTTATTAAATACAGTTATATATTATAAACATACATTTTTGTTATTTAAACTATAAATATCGTGAAATTATGGTTTTTTTCTTGAAGTGACACACCACCTGAGTTATGCTTGTTTTTTTGGCAAATTTTGACATACCAAGCTCAAAAGATTGCCCATCATGATCTACGAAGTGGGGATGATAACAATACCTACTTTGCTGTGTGGTTATTAGGATAAAATGAGAATTTTTTTTACAAACATTATCCTTTGTAAACCTTAAATTAATATGTAAATACTGTTGTTATTACTACTATCATTAGTTGTTCAGTTGTATCTGACTCTTCATGATTCCATTTGAGGTTTTCTTGGCAAAGGTACTGTAGTGGTTTGCCATTTTCTTCTTCAGTTCATTTTATGGATGAAGAAACTGAGACTAATAGGTTTAAATGACTTGCTCAGAGACATACTATTAATAAATGTCTGAGGCCAGATTTGAACTCAGGAAAATGAGTTCTTGACTTAAGTCTAGCACGTTATCCACTGTGCCACCTAGATGCCCTATTTACTACTAGTATTTTGTTATTCCTTTTCACGGATTTGGCAGTCTAGGGATGCTGTCTTATTGATTGTTCTTCACCCAGCACATTCTCTTCCATCTATGCCTTTGCTTGTAGTGTATTTATTCTCTATGCCTGGGATGCATATTGTAAGAAGGAAATTTTAGGTATTTATAGATATATATTAAAATATGTGGCCGCCAGGAATCAACAATTCAGGTTGATTCTGTAATTAAATCAGACCCAAGTCAGCATCGGGTTGAGTTTATTTACAAACTGGTAGGTAAAAAGTAGGAATAAAGAGAAAGGGAGAGGCTAAGTCCAGGCCAAAGGCCTGGACGGAGAGAGAAGGTTAAAAGGCTAAATAAATGAAGCTGCAAGCCGCAAGGCCTAACAGCCAGATAGGCAGAGTTTAGAAATGGCCCAGCTAGGCCAAGGAAGTCAGCCTAACTTACCCACGTGACAATATAGAGTGCAAGCCTTCTGTGGTCTCAGGAGATGCTTCTGCTCCCAGTTTGAGAGGGCAACTCCCCCCACAGGAAGTTCACTAACTTACTTAAAGAGATAGTGTCTTTCATCACTTCCTGTGGTCCACCTCTAATTCAAATGGACAAATGGCAGTTTCTACATTGATTTGGACTGCCCAAAGGGCAGTCCCTTATTCTTGATTTGTTACTTATTGTCATGTGTGGGTAACTAAGGAAGGTGAGGGTGACGAAATTTCTATGCCTAGGTTAAGTACGAGTCTAAATAGGAATGGGCTGGAACTAATTCCATTTACACAATATTCTTTCCCCTTTCTCTGCCTCTTAGAATAGTTAGCCCTAGTTTCTTTCAAGACCAAGATTCAGCTCAGACTTCATCTGCTCAATAAGGACCTCGTGATCTGTCCCACTTTCCCTCCCATTCCAGTTAGTAGTGCTACTTGTACTCCAAATTACCTGGCATTTACTTTGTGTATATATTTTTATTTGCATCAGTTAAAATTCATTTATTAAGCTCTTGATACATGTAAAATACCATGTTAACTCCTGGAAATGATACAGTGGTGTAAATTAAACAAGCCTTACCCTTATAACATACATTTAATAGAAAAAAATGACATGGTCACATAAGTACATTACAAATTAAGGTATACTGTATCTGTATCTGTATCCTCATTTGCCTCCTCCCCATCCTGCCAGAATGCAAACTGCTTGAAGGTATGTGTACTCTTCTGATTCTTGTGTCCTCAACAATTTATAAATACTTGTTCATTAATTGACTAGATTCAGCTCAACAAGAATTGTGTAAGAGTTGAGCAATAAGGTAAAATAAAGTGTGCCACTGTCAAATACATAAAGAGAAGTATAGTAAGACAACTAGTTAACCATAAAATGGCTTTATATCCTCAGAAGTAACATAATGGGGAAATGCATTCTTTTTCCATCTGAAATAATTTCTATGAAGAAATCTTAAAACTTAGGTGATTAATTAGCCTGTAATAAAGCTAGACTTTTGTTCTTTCAGCCAACTATATTTATTACTAATGATACTAAGTACAAAGTTAATTTCACTCACACCCTCACCACCATCTATATCAAGAAGCTGAGTCTTGACTTTTCCGTGATATATGCTTCTGGAGAATTTGACCATTGCATGTTCTAGTTATGTATTAGATCATCCTTTACTTAGTTTCCCTGTTGCTGAGAGAAGTGGGAGGATCTAGGGAGAATGAATAAGAGAGATGTGCTCCTGTTTTTACCTTCTCTAAAATGCATGAGACTTCAAAATCCTAATAGGGGGAGGGGGGGACTATGTTACTGTATGTTGTATTAATCTTAGAGATGGATTTAAGAATAGTGAATGAGTTAAGGACAAATATATCTTAAGTTTTGTCTGAGTACTAATATACTTATGTAGGCATCCATTGACTGCTTTATATTAATATTTCTGAGGTACTCATTCATAATTTGAATTAACTGATTTGAATCTATCATAAAAATTCTGAGCTTAATGATGCAACTATGTATAACACTTTTTCCAACACTCTTCTGAAGTATTTTAAATATTTCATTTTAGAAATGAAGAAATTGATGCTAAGGAGTTAAATGACTTGCTTTATAGTCAGGTCTCATATCTTAGGTCTTTTTTGACACCCAAGTCTGTTACTCTTTCCTCTACACCTCAGTACTACTCTGCTGTATAAATTTGAAAGACCACTAGAGAGTCAAGATTAAAATTTTTTTTCCTTTAATGGATGATCTTTAGTATTATTCTGTGGTGTTTGCTGCTTCAGTGTCTGAACTAAATTCCAACTAATACTTCTTGAAAATAATTACTTTTTAATTTAAGAATAGAACTTTTCAATTTTGTTTAACCCGAGAAATCTCTGAATTTTAGAAAATAAAGAATGGGCTGAATTAAATGCTTTTAACCTTATGTCTGGAAGTTTAAAAAAATTTTTTACACTTGGAGGTTGGTTGGGCTCAGGAATCCCAAAAGTCTTCTAGTTCTGATTCTGTGATTCAGTCAAGGAGCATAGAATTTTTGCTCTAAAATTTATTTTAGAAATAAAGATTAATTGGGAAAGCTTTACTTAATATCTTGTAATTTTTTTCTTTTAAAATTCATGCAACCTTGCTGGGCCTTAGTTTTCTTTTAATATTAAGGGGATTAGATTAGGTATCCTTTAAGGGACTGTAAAACTCTTAATCATGATCTTATCCTTAAAATGGTATTTTTTTAAAATGTAAAAATTCTGAGATGAAAAGAAACGTTTGATCTAATGGCTAAATGGTTTTATCTCCTTCCAGTTTCTGTACAGCTTTTTAGAAGGTTAGAATAGGGATGAGGATTTATAAGAAAGAAGAAATTATAGTATTTGATACTTTATTAGTTCTATAATATATACATAAGGTTTTAAGCCTACCTTTAGAGGTCTTGAAAGAGAAATATTTAGCACCCATTGTGTGGAAAGCCTTGTGCTAGGTCCTAGGTGTAATGTATGAAAGTTAAATAGAAATTGCATACAACTTATGGTCTAATATGGAAATGGGACAAATACGCAGAAATCTATCAAACATTAATATGAGAGTGTGAGATCCTTTTGGGAAAAGATCATTATTGACATGGGTCAGGGAAACTTTTTGTGGAGGAGGTGGCATTTGAGTTCAGCTTTTAAAGATAATATCAATACTAGCCAACTTTTATATAATATCTACTATGTGTCAGGCACTGTGCTAAACACTTTATAAATATTGTTTTATTGCAAACCCAAGGAGCTAATAGTTATTTTCCTCAGGCAAATGGGTTAAATAACTTGCTCAGGGTCACACAGCTAGGAAATGTCTTGAGGTTAGATTTGAATACAGGTTTATAACTATCCACTGCGCCACCAAGTTGGATCCACTGGAATTCACTAGATATAGGGTATTACAAACATAGTAAATAGTATGATCAAAAGAACAGAATCAGGATATGGCAGAGAACAGAGTGGGTACTCCAATTTGGTGAGTGTTGCTTATGCAATATGAGAATAGTCTGAATAGGTAGGATAATAATAGCAGGTTATAGAAGTCCTTGAATTCTAAAGTCTGAACTTTATTGAATAAGCAATAATCAGTCATTGAAAGGTTTTGAACAGTGATATGACTAGATCTCTGCATAAGGAACATTGGACTCGTAGGTGCTTGAAAGTGCCGTAGGACCTGTTTGCCTATTCTATTAAACTAGGTGGGAGGTAGTGAAAACCTTTAGTAGTAAGGTGGCATTTTCAGTAGAAACCATGGGGAAATCTCCACTGGTTGAAATCTTCCTCCCTAACTCATGTTCCATCTGATTCACATAGCCTTCCTTAATTCTTCTATCCCTCAGCTCTTCTCCTTTTTTCAAATTTCTCATAGTTCATTATGTGAACCACCTTCATGCAGTTAATTTAGTCTTCTTTGTGTCCTAGTTAATGTACATTTCTCTCCATGGGATTGAGAATAAGAAGTGGAAATGAAATGAAGTTTGACTTTAGAAGCAAAATAAATGATGGGGGTTTCTGTGTGTCTTCCCTCTGCAGGTGCGCTGCCTTCACCCCCATCCCCTATATAGCATTTATACATTGTTGTGGGAGAGAGTCTACTCTAAGAGATATAAAAGAGGCCATCAAATCTACCTCTCAGCTTTGACAGATAAGAATCTGAGGGAGATAGAGTGATTTACCTAGGGCCACATAGCTAATAAGTGATCTGAGATGGGATTACCAGGTCTTCCTGTCTTTCTCTAATAACTCTGTTCACTATACCAAACTGCTTCTGAAAAATAATATAATTGAATTCCCTCATCTAATATAACATCTAATCTAATCTAATATAATAATATAATGGGTTTGGCTAGGTGAGTTCTAAGGTGTCTTCTGGGTAACATTCAGTCTTTCTAAAAAATCTTTGAGGATAGTTTGTAATTACATGGAGGCTCATAGAATGTTATGTTATGAATGTTATGGGGATGACTAACCAGCCAGTATAACCAGATTAGAATAGCGAAAGGAATAGGAATAATGAATAATGAATGAATAAATAAAAATAATAATGAATAAAGGCTATGAAAAGGTAAATAGAAGCCTTATACTATATAGTATTTTCAGTGTCAGGATGAGGAGTTTGTATTTTATCCTAAAGGCAATAAAGATCAATTGAAAATTTTGAGTAGGGGTGACATGTTCAGACCTATGTTTTAGTAATTTAGTCATTTTGGTGGCTGGTGGAGTCAGGAAGGAGAGGAGAAAAGGATAGATTGGACAACAGAGATATTAGAGTCAGGGAGACCAGTTAGGGAATTGAAGGAGTCAGGATGAGAGATGATGGTCTAAAGTGGGGTAGGGACTGTGCAGGTGTATAGAAGGGAACAGATGTGAGAGATGTTTTTAAGATAGAAGCAACAAGACAGCAGCTGATTAGATTTGAGGGCTTGAAGTTGTGCAGTTGAATGTACTCAACAAAAATAAAGGAAATGTGGGGGAGGGATGGGCTTAGGAGAAAATATATAATGAGTTCTATTTTGGTCCTGCAGAATTTGAGATGCCTAGCAGGCAGTTAGTAATGTGGGAATGAAATTCATGAGAGAATTGAGGGCTGGATATAAAGGAGCTGGTAATTATCAGAACAGAGATAAATGAATAAAATAGTAGTTGATGTGGTGATCTTCAAGAATGTAGAGAGAGACTAGAATAGAACCTAGGATATAGTCTTTTAGAATATTCATACTTGTTGATATAGTCTTTTAGAATATTCATACTTGTTGGGAGGAAGATAATTATCTGGCAAAAGAAACTGAGGAGGAATGATCAGGAGCAGGAGAACAAGAGCATTGCTACTAAAGCTGAGGGAGGGGATAATGTCCTGGAAGGTAAACTTTTAAAATTTTACAGGTAGATTCTAGTTAATAATATTGGACAGATAGCTTAAACTGTCATTCTTGAAATTCAAGTCACATTGTCAAATTTTAGCCCTAGAAGAATGTTGTACCTTGTAGTGTGGTAGCATTTCAAATTTCTGTGCACCTTAAAGTTTATGGAAGAAACAAAGCCATTATAATTATCATCCCAAATATGGAGGAATTGGTATAATTACTAAATTGCATTGAGAGAGAATGATGGGAATGGGCTTATGGTACTTTGGAGAATTAGTTGATTAATTTTGATGCAAGAAAGCTTTCTTGAGTGACAGTAGAAGAAAAGAAAATGAACTAGTTGGAAGGGTTCTGTGTTTTGAGCCTTTGATTCTTGCAGAACAAGAATGTTATACATTTCAGCTAGCTTTTCTCATAGGAATAGGTCAACTCATGAAAACTGTCTGAGATGAGTGGGATAGATTTAGATTATAAATGAATGTTTGCTCCTTTTATTCTTTGTGAACCCTTAACATCTATGTGCCGGGTACTGTGCTGAGCACTGACAATATAAAGAAGACAAAAGTAGTTAATGTCCTCAAGGAGCTCACATTTCTAATGAGACAAACATGAAAGTAACTAGATATATAAAAGATAGAGAGAGAGTAAGTGGAAGGTAATCTCAGAGGTGAAAGTACTAGCAGCTCGGGAGGGGGAGCATAGGAAAAGGCCTTCCCTAGAAGATGACTCTTGACTTGAATTGTAAAAGAATTCAGGAAAACTGAGATGGAGGTAGAAAAGTAGAGCTTTTCTTTCACAGGGGACAGAAAGCATGTAGTTAGGAAACAATATAATATGTCAAGTACAATAAAATAATGTAACTGGATCTTAGAGTGTGTTGAGCTTAGTATAGTTAAAGAAGACTAGAAAGGTTGGAAGAGGTCAAATGTCAAATAGTATAGTGCTTTTAAATGCCAAGCTGAGGAACTTATATTTATTTGATTCTGGAGGTAATAGGCAGCCACTATAGCTCATTGAATTAAGGAAATGAGATGGTTAGGTCTGTGTCTTAGGAAAATCACTTTGGCAGCTGACTAGGAAGAGTGATTTCAATAGTCCAGGAGACAGATGATAAAAGCTTGAATTGAAACTGTTGTTTTTTAATGGAGAGAAGAGGATGATATATAGGAGAGACTGAAAGTAGGAATTAGAAGATATAGAAAATAGTTGGATATGTGAGGTGAATCAAAGTAAGGAAATGAGGATGACACCAGTGTTATAATCCTGGGTGACAGGGAAGTGAGAGAAGTTGGCAAGAGGGGGGAGTTTGCTGGGTCGGGGTAGAAGATAATGAGTTCTCACTCCCTTTTTTAACCTTTACCATCCGTCTTAGAATTGATACTAAGTATTGGTTCCAAGACAGACCAGAACTAAAGGCTTTCAATTGGGGTTAAGTCACTTGCCCAGGGTCACACAGCTAAGAAGGGTATGAGGCCAGATTTGAACCCAGGACCTCTGGTCTACAGGCCTGGCTCTCTGTTCATTGAGCCACTTAACTGCTCCATGAGTTCTGTTTTGTAGATATTCTTAAGATACAAAATAGTCTAGATGCCAAAAGGTAGTTAATAATGTAGATTATATATTATAGATAATATAATTAGAGCACAGGAGAGAGACCAGTGCTAGATATTTAGAACTAGGAATCATTTGCATAGAGATAATAATTGAGCCTCTTGGAGGTGAGGAAGTCACCAGGCAAGATAATATAGTGCCATGGTGGCAAATCTATGACACTGAGTGCCAGAGAGGACACTTCGTGCACCGCACCCACCAGAATTCTTTACTAGAAAGCCAGAGGGAGTCAGGGGGCCAAGGTGCTCCCTTCCCCCTCTCCACTGTGTCTGAGGACATTTTTTCACTTCACTGGTCCCTATGCCCAGCAGCCCAATGGGAGCTCTTCCTCCCCTTTCTTGGGGCAAGGTTGGAGGGAACACAGCACTTGGGCTGGGTGGGGTGGGATGGGGCATGGCATTTGGGCTCTAAAGGTTTGGTATCACTGATATAGAGGAAAGGAAAGAGTTCAGAACAAAACTTTATGGGATGCCCAGAATTGGTTGGTGTGATATGGATGAAGAATCTAGGAAATAAGACTGAGAAGGAACTGTCAGATAGGCAGGAGCTGAATCAGAAGAGAATACTGTTGTGAAATCCTAGGGGGGAAAGAGAATCTAAAAGGAGAAAGTAATCCTGTCAAAGGCTGCAGAGAGATAAAGAAGGATGACATTGGAGAAAGCGCCATCAGATTTAGCAATCAAGGAATTATTGTTAACTTTGGAAAGGGCCTTTTTAGTTGACTAGTGAGCTTGGAAACCAGAATACTGATGGGTTAAGAAGAGTAGAGGAAGGGGAGACCCATAGTGTAGGCTTTCTCAGGAGTTTTTCCAAAAAGAGAAGATATCAAGGACAATTGCTAGTGGGGATTATTCATTGAAGGAAGGATAGAAGAGACATGGGCTGTTTTTAGGCAGCATTACACAGAGAAAGATTAAAGATTTGAGAGAGTGGTGTGAAAGTTGGGACAGTCTCCTAGAGAATATAGAAAATTGAATCAAGGGGACTTGTAAAAGCAAATGAATGGATTTGGCTATCTCTTGCTACAATAATTGAACTGGAAAGAACACTAAAAGGAAACCACATTATGAACATTATTAAAAAATATTATTCTTGAAGAATAGGTAATGAAATACACCACCTTCTCAGCTAAGGTATGAGAAGAATGGGGTGGGAAATGTTAACACATATTGTCAGATGAGGTCACTCTGGTTCTATCTACTGTTGGTTTTTTTTTTTTTTTTTGCTTCTTTATTGTAAGGGGTGAGGGGCTAATCCTAAGATGAATATTCAGAAACGAATGAAATGAAAACAAAGCTTTTTATTAAACATATATAAAATTTTAATTCTATTTTGGGGAGGAAGAACACTAGCAGATAATTGAAGTGCTCCATCACTACCTTATATCTCTACCACGTTTACATATTTGTTGAATTCCATCTTTTTTGACTTTCTTTTCAGCTGTCCTATACCCTGACAATATTTTTCTTTTGTTGATATTACTTGTTGACCAAATTCTCTCCACCTTACTCTGCCCATTCATTCCCTCATTAGTTCTAGATTTTCTCATAAGTATATTTTTTCATGCATTGTTATTCTGTCCATTTACCCTTTAGCTGCCTTGTTCTTTTTTAAAATAAATGCCCTTCAAGGGCTGTATTCCATTGTGGACCTCATCCTGCCAAGATTCATTGGTGCTAATTAAGTCAAATATGTCTCCATTTTCTTCTCAATTTTCAACCCCTTTAAATCTTTTTTTCCTTTTTCACATGGAATTATTCTTACCAAGGTAACCAGCTTTCTTTTACTTGTTAACCCCAATGGCTTTCTCTTACCTCTCAGGCTTTTATTTTTGTTTTGTTTTGATTTTTTTTTTTTTTTTATCTCTGCTACTCTTGACATAGTTGATTACCCTCTGCTCCCTGTTTGAAACATGGAATCAGAATTGGAAGTTACCTTTGAGGTGATCTGGTCTAATTCAATCTTTCAATGTTAGAATCTCTTATCTCACCTAGAAGATGTTTGAAAGCCAAATCAGCTCATTCTTTCATTTTCTAAAATTTCACAGATATCTGAAGTTAAACAAAACGGGAAAATCTTAACCTTTCTTTGACTCTAATGGTCTTTTGATGAAAGACATGCAAACAACTTCTTGTGGCATGATAGCATGATACAAAGCAGGGATTCTTTTTTTAAAAATTGGTCATTTTTATAATAAGAGTAATCTTAAAACCAAAACCCCAAATCACATACCTATATAAACAAGTGATAAATCATATGTTTTCTTCTGGATTTCTATTCCCATATTTCTTTTTTTAGGTGGGGAATAGCATTCTTTCTCATAAGTCCCTCAGAATTGTCCTGGATCAATGCATTGTTTTTAGGTACAAAGTCAATTACATTTAATTGTCCCACAATGTTTCAGTTACTATGTATAATGTTCTCCTAGTTCTGCTTATTTTACTCTGTATCAGTTCATGTAGGTCTTTCCAGTTCTTATAGAAATCTATCGATTCATCTTTCCTTATGGCACAATAGTACTGTATCACAATCATATACCACAGTTTGTTCAGCCATTCCCTAAATGAGGGACATCCCCTCATTTTCCATTTTTTTTGGCCACCACAAAAAAAGCAGCCTATAAATATTTTTTCCACATTTCTGTAGCACTATACTATTTTTTTTAAATTTTTATTTTGAATATTTTTTCATAGTTACATATTTCATGTTCTTTCTCTCTCCTCCAAACCCCCCTAATCCTCTTTAGCCAACGCACAATTCCACTGGGTTTTACATGTATCATTGATCAAGACCTAATTCCATTTTATTGATAGTTGGACTAGAGTTATCGTTTAGTGTCTACATCCCCAATAATATCCCCATCAGCATATGTGTTCAAGCAGTTGTTTTTCTTCTGTATTTCTCCTCCCACAAATCTTCCTCTGAATGTGGATAGTTTTCTTTCTCATAAGTCCCTCAGCCTTGCTCTGGATTCTTGCATTGCTGCTAGTAGAGAAGTCCTTTATGTTCGATTGTACCACAGTGTATCAGTCTCTGTGTACAATGTTCTCCTGGATCTGCCCCTTTCACTCTGCATCAATTTCTGGAGGACATTCCAGTTCACATGGAATTCCTCCAGTTTATTATTCCTTTGAGCACAATAGTATTCCATCACCAACAGATACCATAATTTGTTCAGCCATTTCCCAATTGGAGGGCATTCTCTCATTTTCCAATTTTTTGCCACCACAAAGAGCATGGCTATAAATATTTTTGTACAAGTCTTTTTCCTTATTATCTCTCTGGGGTATAATCCAAGCAGTGCTATGGCTGGATCAAAAGGCAGATAGTCTTTTAAAGCCCTTTGAGCATAGTTCCAAATTGCCATTCAGAATGGTTGGATCAGTTCACAACTCCACCAGCAATGCATTAATGTCCCAATTTTTCCACATCCCCTCCAACATTCATTACTCTCCTTTGCTGTCATTTAGCCTATCTGCTAGGTGTGAGGTGATACCTCAGAGTTGTTTTGATTTGCATTTCTCTAATTATTAGAGATTTAGAACACTTTCTTATGTGCTTTTTTTGCTTTATAATTAATTGAATATAACTTGATTATTTTCAGTTTCTTGGTATTAAATACTTATGAGAGAACAGCTAGCTCAGGATTTAAAAATTAATATTGGAGCCTTTAATCAACTTTTGAACACTTAGAAATATCATCTAACAATATAGATGATGGTTTAAGAATATTAGTATAACTAATTGCTGGTTATTCCATTATGTAGGCTTAATTAAGGAAACATTTATTAAAGCATAGATGATGTAAACTAAAACAGCAGGAAGCTCAGGATTTTCTTAGACTACTGCCTTGTATTAATCTGAGGTAGTATCCTCTTTTCAGCAGAAAGCATAGAAGAATTTTCAGCAAGAAGACATTAAACATCTTGCAGAAATTAGACAGTTTTCCATGTTCCTTCGTCAGGTTTTTTGCTTGACTTCATAATCTTGTTTGAAGGTTATAATGTTTGGAGGATGTTCAGATTTTTATTGAATGTTCTAGAAACTCTCATAGTAATTTACATTTACATGAAGTTTTCATCTTCTGCATTGACTTATGTCCCATACCCATATTATAAACTACACCAGAACAGGGAGAGTTTTTCCTCCTATCTTCTCAGTAATCAACATGGATAATCAAAAACTAAATATGAGATTTTATGAAAATATACTGATAGAATTTTCTTGCCTTTAGTAGTTAATATTTTTAAAAAGAAATCTTACATTTTTTGAAGCAATGAAGGAGAAAATCAAAGCCAGTTTGTAACTCAAAATGTATTAGCTTTCAGAAATATTTTAAAATTCTGTTAACTTCAGGAAGACATCTGAAGTAGTAGAAATGAAAAATTATCTTTTTATTTGACAGGAGTACATTGGTGAGAATTTATAGACTCTTCTTATGTCTTGGGGACATGGTTTTCATTTTGAGGGCTTGCCATTCTTCATCTTCTTTATATTTATGGATACCATCTACCCAAAATAAGATTCTTGTACTTGAAGATATTTTTGTTAACTAGCTATAGTTAGTTAGCTGCATACAGCCAACTAGTTTTTTTGTTGTACAGAATATGGTCAATAGAGTGAGGAACTCCCAAGTACAAATGCAATTTTAAAAATTTTTTACAGAAATTAAATCTGAATTTAGTTGAAATAAATTTTGTGCTACTTTGAAATACAACTTTTTAAACTTCCGCAAACTGTCAGAAGTTAGATCTTGAAGTGAAGTGTCTCCTCACTTCACTCATCCCTACAATTTATTAGAATTTTTATTCAGTTGGACTTAGTGTAACAAATATGTTTACTCATGTTTGTTATTATTAGTCATTAAAGTAAAATCTACTCAATTCTGATTTTGATTCTCATTAATAAAACTTTTTGAATTTTTGGTATTGAAGTTTCACATTAAGAATTAATAGTATTACCAGAATACTATTAATGAATATAATATTTACCAGTTACAATAAAAATATTTTTGTTGGGTGAAGGAAGGATCTCTATAATAACAACTGACATTTTATATAGTGCTTTAATAGTTTGCATAATGCTTTCCTCAAGTTCCCATGAGGGTAATAGTACAAGTGTTGTTATCTCATTTTATAGATGTTGAAACTGAGACTCACAGAGGTAGCAAAAATTGGAGCCAAAATTTGAAAAAGATTTTTTTTTCAAATTGAAGACTACCAAAAAAAAAGTTCTTCCAATGTAAAGTTTCTATCTTCATTGAAATAAGAACTGGAGAAAGTACGATGATTTAGTAAGTAATAGAAGTATATATCAGAGGCTTACATGTTTTAACTTTAGCTTTGTGGCTTTTTAAACTTGACTGGTCACTTAATCTCTGTATTTTAGCATAGTGACACACCCCTAGGCCAAAGTACACAGTGAACTAACACTGCTTAAGATTTCAGAATACTTTTGTACTTTGTGGTATCATAGAGTCTAATCTGAATAATATTATGGAAAGAGGTTTGTCCTTGTAAACAAATGTTTTTCAAGTATTTTTCCATTTGTGACATGTTAACATACACAAAGTACCTAGAATCCCCAAATAAGTATTTTAAAAATCATATGATCATTGATTTAGAGCTGGGAAGGACCTTAGAGGCCATCTGCTCCAAGCCTTTCATTTTACAGGTGAGGGACTGAGGCCAAGAGAAATTAATTGACGCATTCAGGGTCATATAGCTACTATATGTGTGAGGCAGGATCAAAGGGCAGGCCTTCTTTACTTCAGGTTGTTGCCTCTGCATTTATGTTTGCATTTATATTTGCATTTATTCCTTGTTTCAATTTAAATTGGATTGATGATAACTTCGCATAAATGTTTTCTAATTTTTTTAATAGCATAAAGAGGTGATTTGGATGAGGGAGGGGAAGTTATTTTCTAGATCATTTTACTTGATTTTATGGGTTCCTTCCATTCACTACATCAGAGATGTTGAATTCAAGGACTGGGCCAAATATGACCATCAGAATGCCATGGAGACTCAACTAGGTTAATATGTAATTGGAAACAAAATAAATAAAAATATAATGCAGCAAAGATGATGTTAAATTGCGGTTTATAAAGTATCCCTTTCTATTTGAGTTTGACATCACTGCATTATACCTCATTGCAAAACAAACATTTAATATACTTCTCAACTTGTATATAAGCAAATAAAACTACTGTTTTGAGGTTCTCAACATATAACAGAAATTGTTGTGAATGTTGGAAACTCCCTAGGTAATTTTTAAAGAAGACCAGAGCTACAGTGGCTTAAAATCTTTTCACAGCTGTTGTTGGTACTGTAACTGTTTTGAGAGAAAATAGATTAGCCTTTAGTTTCTCCTGTAACTAGAAACCTCCTAAACTAAATTTAGTTTGGAAATTCTCAGCCAGTAATACTTTGAAATGACTGCATAGTACACCTTAATAAACATATTGGTAGGGGACTTTATAAAGAACTAAGACCATTTCAGACAAGAATATTCTATTCTGAGTATTCAGAATATTCCTAAAAGGAACCCAGGAATCTAGTTTATTTAGCTGGATCTGTTGATTTCTCCACTAATATAAAATGCAGTCCTTTTATACTTTTTCATCTAATAATTCTTATCTTTGCCTTTCATAGTTTGTACAACTTACTAAAAGTCTTCCTTTGGCCATTTTAATTTCTTGAGAGAACAAATATAGTAGCACTATTATTTCTTACCTATTAATAATAGGCTCTCATTTTTTTTTTACTGTCAGTGATCTATCACCTTTTCTAGTTATACATGTCTTTTGATTATGTCCTTGCCTATTCTTATGTGTAAGTCTCATGTTTCACCATACATTTTTTAGTTATTTTTTGATTTGCCTATAGTTTGACTTCATGTACATGACAGGAGAATATTGGTGTCAGAGATGTGTTTTTGTGGGAGACAGCATGGAAAGCATAGATTTAATTTCCTAAATGCAGTCTTGATCTCATCCTATTCAATTGTGGGTTTTGGTGAAGGTTTCCTCAGCTCTAAAATGTTGGGATATTTTCAAATCTAAGATCCACACCAGTCACCTCCCCCAGTTCTTTTGATGCCTTGGGATATATGGAACTCTTCTAGTGCTACTATTTGCTCTCTTACTGTCTTATACTATACTCTATCTTGGGTTTCGTCTCTTATCAACAACCACTTGACCTGTATTTGAAGCTTTTCCAGTTCGTTACAATAATTCAAGATAGAGTGTAGGCACAGGAAAGATCCAGAGAGTATCGTTTAAATACTGCCATCATCATAGCATTTATATAGTGTTTAAGTTTGCAACACTTTGTTTTCATTTATTCCTCATAACAATCCTTTGAGATAGGTGCTATTTTTATCATCTCTATTTTATAGATGAGGAAACAAAACCTAGGGCAGTTAAGAGTCTTGCCTAGGTTCATGCAGTTACAGTAGCTAATATCTGAGGTGGAATTTGACCCAAGATCTTCCTTACTCCAAGTCCAACTCTTAATTCCTTCTCCTAAAAGCTTCTCAATATTCTGGGGAACATTTGAGGAGGGAGAGAATACTTTGGGATGAAAATCAAGAAAGATTACATGAAGGAAATAGCACCTGAGCTTAGCTTTTAAGATAATTCTTCAATGAATTAGCTTTTGTTTCCATGATTTGTTCTTTGATTATCCAATTCTTTAGGAGTAAGTTAATCACCAGTTAAATTTGAATTCTTTCTTTAAAACCCTTCTTTAATTTTTATTGGGTTGTTGTTTGTAAAGGATGTGCTTAATATTATTGACCTTCAGCATTTGCTTTTGAGGCTTTTATGCCCTAACTCTGTGTTGGTGAACCTATGGCACGTGTGCCAGAGGGGGGCTGCTCCCTTCCTCCTCTCTACATATGCCTAATGACATTTCTCACATCACCTGCCCTTCTGCCCAGCAACCCAATGGGAGCGCATCCTGCCTCCCCTGTCTGGAGTAAGGTGAGGGGCTCACATGTGGCATGAGAATTGCAGTTTGGTCACTCAGTCTCTAAAAGGTTCGCCATTACTCCCTAACTCATGATCAATTTTAAAAAGGTACCTGAATGGCATTTAAGAATGCGTAGACTTAAAAATTCCTATTCATTAGTTTACAGAATTCTAATTTTTATAAAATGCTTTTAAAGTCCTTAACATATCTTTATTAGATTTTTCTAGTTCTGAAGTGGGGCATATTGGGGTTTCCAACTATTAGAGCTCTATTGTCTTTTGTTCCTTGCCATTTGTTTAACTTTTCCTTAATAACTTAGAGACTGTGCTATTCAGTGCATATATGTTAAGTATCTCAAAATGCTTTTAAAATATAGTTTTTCTGTTTATCTTTTCAACCATGTCTATTTCTATTATTACCTTGTCTGAGATATCGCTCTCTGCTTTGAAAAATTTATCTGAAGCATGAATTGTGCTCTATTGCCTCATTTTAATTTAATGTGAATCTTTGTTTCAAGAGTGTCTCTTATGAACAATATGATTTTTACATGTTTTATATAAATTTTTCTGCTACCCTGCCCTATTTCATGTGTAAGTTCATCTCACTCCTGGTTAATGATTTTTAATTTTATATTTCCTTCCTTCAAATTTTTCACTTTCTTCCTCTTTATTCCTGAATTGTGTTCTTTCTGTCCTTGCCAGTTTCCATGTTGTATTTCTACAACAAATTCTTTGTGTATGTTCAGTCCTCTTTAGTCCACTTCATAAGAGTACTTTCTATTCCATCCCTTATGATGAAATAATAAATTCCTTCTCCTTCATTCCCCTATGTCTAGTCCTTTTAAGGACATCACTAAAAAAACCTTCATGAATAAAATAAAGTGGAAAATGGTATATTTTGATCTGCATTTAGATGCCATCAATTCTTTCCTGGTGATATATAGTATTTTTCATGAGTCCTTTGGAGTAGTCTTGATTATTTTATTGCTGATAACAGCTAAGTCATTCATAGTTGATTATTGTACAGTATTACTTTTGTGTACAATGTTCTCCTAGTTTTGCTTACTTCACTTTGACTGCGTCAGTTCATATAAATATTTCCAAGTTTTTCTGAAATCTTTCTGGTCATCATTTTTTACTGCACAATAATATTCTATTACAGTCATATACCACAACTTGTTCAGCCATTCCCCAATTGGTGGACATCCCCATAATTTTGCTACCTCAAAAAGAGCTCTTATAAATATATATTTTTAAACCCTTGACTTCTAGTTGTAAGAGCTAGGCAATGGGAGTTAAGTGACTTGCCCAGGATCATACAGCTAGGAAGTGTCTAAGGCCAGATTTGAACCTAGGACCTTCTATTTCTTAGCTATATTTTTGTTAATAGGTTCCCCCCTCCCCTTCTGAATGGTCTAATTGATATTAGGGCCTACCCTCTGCCTCAATCCCTGTATTATTTCTCAGCTTCTTGGTAGTATGCTACAAATTCATTCCTCAGTTGGCTATTTTCTCTTTACTTTGTGTGATCTTTAATCTGGAGTCAACTATTCCTTGCCCTAGACTAGAAATTCTAGAATGATATTGAAAATTACCCTTGCGTTTGACTTCCTGAGTGGACCTCCAGTACTGGTACCCAGTCTCCCTGACCTGGCCCTATTTCTTGCTTTTGCTCCCATTGCTCAGAAGAGTACATGGTTGGGTCCTGTCTTCCAATGCTGTGATTCTTGAGGGCAAGCTAGGAAGAGGAAGGTGACATAGAAATGGTGAAGACTTCCTCTCAGCCCTGAAATTTTGGGATATTTTCAAATCTATACAACTTGATATATGTTTGAATCTTAAAAAGGATTCTTTTTCTTTAATAAAGGATTCCTTTAAATCAGAAATTCTTAATCTGGAATACATGGACTCCCAGGAGATCTGTGGGTAGATTTGAGGGTGAACGGTTTATAAACCTGAATCAGAAAAAAGTTACTTATTTTTTTCACTGACTTCTAATTGAAATTTAACATTTGCTTCATTTAACTGTCAAAAGGGTCCATAATGGGGGGAAAAGGTTAAAAATTCTGGCTTTGGTTCAGTGATAGCGAACCTTTTAGAGACAGAGTGCCTAAACTGCTACCCTCATGCTGCATGTGAGACCCCCCTCCCTTGCCTTATCCCAGGCAGGGGAGGAAGCACTCCCATTGGGCTGCTGGGCAGAGGGGTAGGTCATGTGAGAAATGTTCTCATTTGAGGGAGAGGGGAGCAGCCTACTCTGGCACATTGATGGCAAACTTTTTAGAGAAAGAGTGTCAGGCCCCACCCCCACCCCACTCCCTAGACCAAGTGCTATGCCCCTTCCTTCCCCCTGAGTGCCAAGGATACTGCCTCCACCCCACACAGGGGAGGGAGAAAACTTTCCCATTGGGCTGTTGGGCAGAGGGGTGAGTGAAGTGAGGAATGTCCTCATTGTAGAGAGGGGGAGGGGAGTGACCCAAGCCTTCACTCCACTTGCCCACCTTATCCTCTGTGCGCTCCCATTGGCTGCTGGGCAGAGGGACAGGGGATGAGAAAAAATGTCATCGGGGGTGGGGATGGGCATGGGCTCACAGAGAGTGCCCTGCGTGCCATCTTTGGCACCCATTCCATAGGTTCACCATCATTGCTCTAGCATGTGCTATAGGTTCACCAACATGGGTGGTCTAGATCAGTGATTCCCAAAGTGGGGACCATCGCCCTCTGGTGGGTGCTGCAGAGATCCAGTGGGGCGGTGATGGCCACAGATGCATTTGGGGGCAGTGAATAATTGTAAGAGGGTGGTTATAGTATGTGACAAGGGGCGCTAAGTAATATTTTTTCTGGAAAGGGGGTGGTAGGCCAAAAAAGTTCAGGAACCATTGGTGTATAGATGCTTATGGTACAAAGAAAGGGCCTGGAGTCCAAAAACTTAGGTTCAGCATCTACCTATGATACTTCTTGCTTTAAGCAAATTGCTTAATCTCTTTAGGCCTCAGTTTCCTTATCTTTAAAAATTAGGTTATGAGGCAGCTGGGTAGCTCAGTGGATTGAGAGTTAGGTCTAGAGACAGGAGGTCCTAGGTTCAAGTCCGACCTCAGGCACTTCCCAGCTGTGTGACCCTGGGCAAGTCACTTAACCCCCATTGCCCACCCTTACCACTCTTCCACCTAGGAGCCAATACAGAGAAGTTAACGGTTTAAAAAAAAAAAACTAGGTTATATTAGATGACCTCTAAGGCCCCTTTTCACATTATCATAGTATATTTAAGTATTTAACAAATTATTAAGTTTTTTATTTGTTAGAGCCCCTCCACATCGTGGGGGTTAGAAAGGGTGTGGTACCCCCATGAATTGGAAAATTTTGCGTGAAATTTTTTGACCCTTCATACCAGAGAAGAAATCAGAATTTTTTCTTTTTCTTTTTATGGGGTGTTTACAGTACCTTACTGCAAAATTTGGGTTGAATATTTGGTCATAGGCTTCCTCTAAATTTCTAACCTTTGTCATCTGCAGGCTTTTGTGTTCTTTTTGTAAACTTAACTTTTTACTTAATAAAACTTTAAAAAAGAAATTTTTTATATTTATGGAATTTAAAGGTAAAATATGTTGATATTATGCTATCCATATATTTTGTGCATTTCTGAGTTTCTAAACTTTTTATGTCGTCTGTTGGCTTTGCCATCTGTAGCTTCATCAAAACTTCCAGAAAATTTCATTTTAATTTGTTATATCAACTGTGTGTGTGTGTGTGTGTGTGTGTGTGTGTGGGTGTGTGTGTGAGAGAGAGAGAGAGAGAGAGAGAGAGAGAGAGAGAGAGAAATCTTACCTTCTGTCTTAGAACTAATACTGTGAATTGATTCCAAGGCAAATAGCAATAAGGGCTAAGCAATGGGATTAAGTGACTTACTTGCCCAGGATCACACAGTTAGGAAGTGTCTGAGGCCAAATGTAAACCTGGGACCTTCAGTCCTGGTCCTGGCTCTCAATCCCCACTGAGCCCCCTAGCCACACCATCCACCACCCCCACCCCCCGCCCCCAATCCCCCTTGATATATTGAAATCATTATGGTGGAAATTGAGGTATGGAATGGATACTTGTATAGTGCATTAGCAATCACTGAGCTCAGTCTGTAATTGTACCAGAATCCATGCTATAGCATCCCTGAAAAAAGTCATCTGATTTTCATTTAGAAACATACAATAAAGTGGAACCTATCATTTCCTGAGGCAGCCCATTCTATGTTTGGGTAGCTTTCATTGTTAAGACTTTCCCTACATAGAACATAAATCTTCCTCTTTGTGTCTTTTGTACATTGTTTCTACTTCTGCCTTGTGGGGCTGAGAAAAACAAGTTAAATTACAGTTTCACATGATGGGCCCTTCAAATGTTGCTCTAAATTTTCCCTGGTCTAATCTTTATTCTTGATTTCCTTCAAATGATTCTCATGTGGCAACATCTCAAAAACTCTACCATCCTGATCGTCGTCTTCTGGGCACTTTCCACCTTGATGTCCATTCTAAACTATATCACCTGAAATTGTATTTTAGATGCAGAAGAATACAGTGGGACTTCCATCTGGCTCATTCTTGACATTGTTTATCTGAAGTTTAACATTACTATAGCTAGGGGCAGCTAGGTGGCTCAGTAGAGTACCGGGCCCTGGCACTGCCTGGGTTCAAATCTGGCCTCAGAAACTTCCTAGCTATGTGACCCTCAGCAAGTCACTTAACCTTGCCCTTCTGTCTTAGAGCTGTTAACTAAGACAGAAAATAAGGGTTAAAAAAAAAAAAAAGATTAACCAGCTTTTCTTGCCTGTCATATCCCTGGCCACACCTCTCTCCCATTTTATATTTCTAATTTTTTTTCCCACATCTAGAGAACTTTTTTTTGTCCTGACTAATATTAAGCAGGTTATTTGCTTTACTAGCTTTATGTCACTTACAGATTTGAAGACTATACCTTCTATTCCTTTTTTCTGAATCATTGATTAAAACCCGCAGGTCAAGAACAAACCCCTCTGAGGAGCTCTACTGTCATCTAGCCCGTATCTTTTTTTATTTTTACCAAGGATAGCAGGAAAGAATCTGTCTAGTATTTTGCTAAAATCAAGATAAACTGTATACAGTATATATAGCATTCCTCTGATCCACGAGTTTATTTACCTGCTAGACAAGTAAGTGAGGTTAGGATATCATGACCTGTTCTTAATGAATCTATGCTGACTCTGCACAGTTATTTATTTGAAATGCTCTCTAACCACCCTTGTAATAATACATTCTAGAATTTTGCCACAAATAGAAATCAGACTAATTGCCCATAGTTGGCAATTTCTCACTTTTCGTTTAAACACTGGTACAATATTCTTTTCTAGCCCTGTGACACCTATAGAAAAGAGCAATATTAAATGTTTCTCTCTGTTTGGTAAAGGCATTTTTCTCCCCCAAGAGTTCATTATTCCAGTTACAGGTTTAGTTAGTCCCTATCCCCCTAACCTCCTAGTAGTCAGTGTTTTTGTTTCTTTTTTAATTTTAGTTTTTGTCTTTTCTGCCACATTTTTACATCTTTTGGTCTTCTGATGCAGATCAATTTCCCTCTCACCTTATTCAGATCTTATTTCTTTTTAGTTTTTATTTTGACACATCCTTCCATTTTTAAAGAATAATTCATTCTTTACTCCCTCTGTCTTCATTTATAGGAGGGAGGTTAGAATGTACCTTCAGCATGGATAGTTATTTGACTGTCACATGTTTTATGTTGCTATAGTTTTTGAAAGCATGCTCCTTAAATCCTTTTTCTATCTGTGACCAACTCCTATATCTTTCTTTCACATGCTGTCACTTGACAATCTTTCCATTGTGCACCTCTCTGAACTAAATATTTCCAGTTTATTTCTTTGGCACAATCTCAAGTCCCTTTCCCAATGTGATTGCTTTCCTCTAGCTATCTTCATATTTTCAATGAGCATTTTAATAATGTTTCATATAGAATCGAGCACACTATTCTGTTATATTCCCAGGGCAGAGTATAAAAGAAACTTAAGGCTAATAATAAATGAAAATAAAGCTACTCTGAAATTGTAAACAGATGAAAAATGACACAATAAAAATTTGATTGAATTTTCAGATATGCCATATTTACTCCAAAGTTTAATCACATTTAATTCTGTCGCTATGTAGGAATTAGCTTAAATCGACACAATCCTAGAATTGATAGGGACCCTAGAAAACATCTGGCCTTCCTCTCTCTTTTACTTTATTTGTAACATAAAATTATTTTTTTATTTCTAATACTTCTATTGATGCTCAGAGTAATAATGGATGTTAGGCCCAGTTTTACCACCAATGCACCAAAGCTACATCCCCAACTAATTAGTGCATATCCCTAACGTGGTTGCATGTATTCAAATTTTCATTCTTCAGAGTTATTGAAATAGGGAAACTGGTTCCAGTCCAGTGAAAATAATGCAATGCATTTAAATAATCCAACGTCTAAAGGGAATTCTTTGTTCCAACTACTCTGGAATTAATTGTATATAACCTTAGGCAAGTCACTTTGCTGCTCTGGGCCTCAGTTTCCCATGTGTAAAATGAGTAATTTATGTCACCTGAACTGCTACTGCCTAAATTTGGAGGAGAGCTTTCAGAATCCAAGTTAAGTAGTATCAAACAAAGCTTTGCTATGGTTTGTTGAAACAAATGGAATGAAATCTTCCTAAGTATGTTACTCGCAAAATGAGACTAAACTGCATTCTGTAATGTGAAGTACACCTGGAATTGCCAGTACCTTCTGATTCTGAGTGCAATAAACGTTGATTCTGATTGTAGAATTCTGTGGCTTAAATACTTAACTGTCTTAAAAGTCATGTCTCAGGTCTCTCCGGTGTGCTTTCAGGGAGTTTACGTTTCTAGGCTTGAACTTCTGGGACTAAAGAGTGTCTGCAGTCAAGGTTTGTTACATCTCAAAGTCAGGATTAATCTGGCTGCTGAGTTTTTTTTTTTTAACTGTTTCCATTCTTAACTAGTGACACAGCCTATTCTATACAAATGGTTATTATTAGGGAATTTTACTTTATCTCCTTTTCTCTACATTAAAAATAGAATCAGCCTTTAGTTTTAAAACATTCTTACTTGATTTGAATGAAAACTTCCTAGGTATTAGCACTGTAATTTTTTTTTGGCAAATGTGAGAGTATGGGAATAAGAGTTTTATCTTCTCTTCCTCTTGGCTTTTGTAGTCACTTGGCTAAATTATAAAATCATTTATGAAAATATTTATTTACATATTGAGCTTAATATTGTGTTATAAACAGAAATCTTTATAATATTTTTTAATCTTCAAAGGAAAAGTGAATTATGAGCCTAGAAAATACTTCAAATATGAATACAATATTGTTCAACCAAATTGCTCCTAGAATGGGTCATCTCATTAATCTTATTTTCCTGAAAAATTTGTAAGTGACAAGAGTTGTATTGACATTTTAATGTTGGTAAAACAGACTTGAAGAGAATGTTTATAGTTTATGGGGTCATATATTTAAAGCTAGAAAAGGACCTTAAAAGGCCATTAGACAACTCTTCATTTTACAGATGATGAACTAAGGGACCAGAGAGATTTAAGTACATTTCATAAAGTCGTATCATCAAAGCCAATGTTCAAATCCAAGTCTTATAACTCCAAATTCAGTACTTTTGACACCGTATCAAACTTTTCTCCCTGGTGAAATAGAACTGTAATATTATTATTAGGAACCCAAATTTTAAACTGGCAGAATCATCTACATTTCTCTATGCTTAAGAGTCTCTGTTTAATTTGCTCACATATTGTGGTTTTATTCTTTAGGTAGAATAAATGAAATCACATAGAAATAAATGAAATGAAGGATAGTTATTATTAGCAGCATGTTATTCCTAAAATATTTATCTAATTTACTTCTTGCTGTCATCTTTGGCATTACAACTTTCTAGTTTGTCCTACTTATTATTAATGAGTCCTAGAGATTTTTCCAATAGGCATTATTTCCAAGGTCATCTCTGTCTTGGTTTTCAGGATCACGGAGTTTTATACTGTAGTGTGCTGAGAAGAATACTGGGTTTGGCTTACCTCTAAGACCTTAGGCAAGTCATTTTGCTTTCTGAGCCTCAATTTGTTCATCTCTAAAATGAAGGGATGAGATTTGATGCCTTCTAAGATCTTAGAAATATAGATCTAAAGGCCATCAATTTCAATTGATTTTACAGATGGAAAAATAGAAGTTGAGAGAGTGAAGTAATTTACCAAGATCAAATGGGTAGTAAGTTGCAGAGATGGGATTAGAACCCATGTTTCCTGATTCTAGAGTTACTGGTTTTTCTTTAAACTGCCCTGTGATGCCCTTCTAGTTCTAAATCAATGGTCTGATAAGTACTGAATGCTGAATAACTAGTTGCATGAATATGAATATATTTAATAGCATGAAGAATTGGTATTTGTTCTAGAGAAATTTTTTAGGTTCTTTCTCAGGTTATTTTCTCATTAGTCAGTACCGTCCGCAAGATATTTATAAAAGTCTTTCTATATAATTAATCTAAAAATAATCTTTTTAATTAACACCTTCACGTTTCCTGTTTTCCTATTTACAAATTCCCTTAGTTCTGGAATTCTTTTTTTTAATTTGAACAAAATTAATTAGTTAATTAAGGATATTTTCCCATGGTCACATGCTTCATGTTCTTTCCCTCCCCTCTTGCCACCCTCCTCCTGTAGCTAACGTACAGTTCTACTGGGTTTTACATATGTCATTGATCAAGACCTATTTCCATATAATTAATATTTGCATTAGGGTGATCACTTAGAGATTCTACATCCCCAATCATCCACATCGATCCATGTAATCAAGCCAGTTGTTTTTCTTCTGTGTTTCTATTCCCACAGTTCTTTCTCTGAATTTGGATAGTGTTCTTTCTCATAAGTCCCTCACAATTATCCTGGATCATTGCATTGCTAATAGTAGAGAATTCCATTACATTTGATTGTGCCACAGTGTATCCATTTTTGTGTATAAGGTTCTCCTGGTTCTGCTCCTTTTTTTTTTTTTTTTTTGAAACCCTTACCTTCTGTCTTGGAGTCAGTACTGTGTATTGGCTCCAAGGCAGAAGAGTGGTAAGGGCTTAGGGCAGGGGTTGGCAACGTATGGCTCTTTCTGCAGGAGTCATAGTCAATTTTTTTTTCAGGCGCTGTTATAGGAGTGCGCACTGTGAGCACTGTATGTCTCTCATGAAATTACATTTTAAAAAATGTGGCATTTATGGCTCTCATGGCCAAAAAGGTTGCTGACCCCTGGCTTAGGAAATGGGGGTCAAGTAACTTGCCCAGGGTCACATAGCTGGGAAGTATCTGAGGCCAAATTTGAACCTAGGACCTCCTGTCTCTAGGTCTGGCTCTCAATCCACTGAGCTACCCAGCTACCCCCGGTTCTGCTCCTTTCACTCTGCATCAATTCCTGGAGGTTGTTTCAGTTTACATGGAATTCCTCCAGTTCATTATTCCTTTGAGCACAATAGTATTCCATCATCAACAGATACCACACTTTGTTCAGCCATTCCCCAATCAAAGGACATCGCCTCATTTTTCAATTTTTTGCTGCCACAAAAAGCACGGCTATAAATATTTTTGTACAAGTCTTTTTCCTTATATTAGATCTGGAATTCTTAACCTGGGGTCTTTGAATTTTTTTTTTTAAATTTGGATAACTGTATTTCAACATAATTGGTTTCCTTTGTAATGGTACTATATTTCATTTTATACATTTAAAAACATTCTGAGGTGTCAATAGGCTTTAAGAGCTTGCCTAAAGTCTTTAACACAAAAAAGGTTAAGAACCCGTGTTATAGACTTTGCTGTCTAATTTGTTCATATATTGTTATTTGAGTCTTGGGGAGAGGAGAGTGTTGAGGTTCTATGATATGTCATAGACTATGAACATAATGTTATTGCCAAGATAGGTACCATTTATTTTTTGTTGTTACCTCTAGTGCTGTACAAATCTATTTTTGTGTCATTTGTTAATGTTGTGTGAATTTGTCAATAGTGTATACAGTTCTCCACTAAAATTTAGATTTTTCTGATAGTGTATATATAAAAGTTAACAAATCATAACTTTTTAAGTAGTCTCATTTTTATAGCTATGGATTCTTACATGTAGAGAAGTTATAGCTATGATTTGAATTTTTTTAAACTTAGATGACTATTTAAACATACATGTAGAAGAATTATATCTATGATTTTTTTAATCATTCAATTACAATATAAGCAAGTGTGATAAAGATGAAAACCTTTGGTTAGTTAGCCTAAAATGTGCATATTACAGAAAGGTATATTCAGAATTATGCTAGAAATCATATTCTTTAAAATGTTTTAATTTCTTTGTAAGCAAAGAGAAACATTTAAGCATATGAACAAAAATGTTTTAAAATTTTAATTCATTGATTATAAGGGCATTATTTTACTAATTAATTTTTAATATATTTTATATGCTATTTATAAGTTATGCTATAACATAAATAATATATTAAATATATAATAAATAATATCATAATAAATATCACAATATTTATTAGTGATTAACATGCATACACATTTGCGTACACTTCTTGTTTACCTATCTGTTTAGATAAACAAATAGCATGTATTAAATTTTAGCAAACTGGTAAAGGAGTTATTCTATGTATTTAACACTTATTTTTTTGTTGTTTAATGTCTTAATTTGTTTACCTAGTTGAAACTACTTTGGGGGGAGGTTGGGTTCTGTTTCCTTCCACCTTAAATCTTTGCATATATTTTTTGGGAAGTCTTCATCTTTGTCATTTTTTTGTCACAGTATTCCATTCTATTTATATCTCATAATTCATTCCCCAGTACTGAACATAAAATTTGTTTCTAATTTTTTAGTATTATAAATAGTGCTGCTAAGGATTTTTTATTTTATGGCCAATCATGTTTTCTGTTATTATGACCTTAGGGTATAGGCCTAGAAGTTAGGATCCCTGGATCAAAGGCCATAAATATTTTCGTAATTCTACATTCCTCTCCAAAAACTAATTTACAATTATACCAGCAGTGTTTTTTTTTTTAAAGGCTTGAACTAGCATTGAGTTTTACTATTCTTTATAATCGTCATCTATTTGGATATTAGGTGATAAGAGTTTAAAACATTTTCATTATTCTGATTACTGGAGTCTTTGAACCTTTTTTTCAAATGTTCATTGATACTTTTGACATCTTACATGTTCCAAACAACTCGTCTTTCCCTGAAACCTTCCTCTTTTCCTAACTTCCCTATTGCTGTTGAGGGTACCAACAAACTTCTAGTTACCCAGGCTTGCCACCCTAGAGATCATCTTTGATTCCACACTCATTCTTAACTTCCCATATCCAATCTGTTGCCAAACCTTGTTGATTTTATTTTTGTTACATTTCTCGTGTACATCCCCTTCCCTTCTGATACTGCTAACACTAATGAAGATCCTTATCATGTCATACTGAGACTATTGCAATAACCTGCTGGTTGGTCTCCCTGACAAAGTCTTTCTCTACTCCAAGCCATCTTCCAGCTACCAAAGTGATCTTCCTAAAGTGCAGGTCATATTCCCCTGCCCTTCCCCCCATTAAATTCTAGGAGCTATCTAATATCTCTAAGATGAAATATAAACACCTTTAGCGTTTGAAGAGCTATACCCCCTTAACCCCATAACCGGACACCTTATGCTTTCCCACATAGTCTGAAAGTCAGTGACATTGGCCTCCTTGCTATTCCTTGAGCAAGACACTCCATCTCCTGACTCAGAGCATTTTCAGTGGCAGTCCTTCATGTCTAAAATGGTCTTCCTTGTCTCCATTTCCCATCTTCCTTCAAATCCCAGCTAAAATCTCACCTCCAGGAAGCTTTTCTCAATCCTCCTTAATTCTCATTCGATCCATTTCTTCCCATTTATATCCTATACGTAGCTTGTCTGTACATAGTTGTTTATATATTGTCCTCCTCTTTAGATTATAAATCCCTTTGAGATCAGGGATTATCTTTTGCTTTTCCTTGTATTATCACTTGGCACAATGCTTGGCACATAATAGGTTCTTAATAAATGTTTATTGACTTAGATATTTGTTTATATCCCTTGATTCTATTGGAGAATAGGTATTTTCCTTACACATTTGTATCCATCTAGTTCCTTGTAGATTTTGGGTGTCATTTTTTCATCAGAAAAGTTTAAAGGTCCTGACCCCCATAACTTTTTCTAATTTTAGAAAATATTTTTATATTTTCTTATTTCCTTTAAATCACAGCTCTTTGAGAAGTTTTCTCAAGCCTCTCTTTTCCATTCTCTCTCAACTGAAGATCTTGCCTCTTACTTCACTGAGAAAATTGAGGTCAGTAGAGCTCTTTTCTTTCCACTTCTTTAAGTAAGAACTCCATGACATTCTACATTCTCTTCCTTTTTCCCAGTTTCTGAAAATGAGATGGTCCTTCTTGCCAAGATCAAACCTTACCCCTAAGACTATCCTTTCCTTCCTTCTCTAGCAGATTACCTTATCAGTCATCTCCCACTTTCTAAATCTTTAATCTCTCCTTATTCAGTGGTTCTTTCCTTAATACTTTCAAACATGTCTGTTCCCATCCTTAAACTGGAGGCAGATAGATGGCTTATTTGGATAGAGAGCCAGTCCTGGAGATGGGTTCAAATTTGGCTTCAGAGATTTCCTATCTGTGTGATCCTGGACATTTCACTTACCCCCATTGCCTAGCCCTTACTATTCTTCTGCCTTGGAACTAATACTTAGTATGGATTCTAAGGCTGGAGGCAAAGATTAAAAAAAAAAAAGTCATTTGACCCTACCCTTCAAGCTATCTTATCTCCTTGAAAAAGCTGACTACACCTATTTCACTAAATTTATATTTCTTCTCATTCATTCTTCAACTCCTTGAAATTTTCCAACATTATCACTCAACTGAAAAAACTTAATATGCAAATCCGATAGTCTTCTTCCAGTCCTATTCCTCTTGATTTCAACAGTTTTTAGCACTACCATCTCATCCTAGATATATTTTCTCTTTGAGGCATTTTGATACTATTCTTTTCCTTTTACCTATGATTTCTCTTACTCAATCTGCTTTGATGGTTTATTTTCCAGATCATTCTTCATAACTGGATATTCCCATTCTGGCATCTCTGTACTTCCTTTAAGATAAAATATAAACTCATTTTTAGCTTTTAGAAACCTTTACAACAGGGCTTATCTTTTCAGCCTTGTTGGATATTACTCCCTCTCTCCAACTTTGCAATCCATCAACTGCAAATGCTCTCTCTCCTGTGCATTTTACTACTTTGCATATTTTGTTATTATAGTTTGTCCATACTGACAATTCTCACTTTTGATTATAAAGTGGTTTTCACACGATGCAAATTTGCTGGTGGAAGTGGGGAAAGGAGGGAAAGAAGCAAGAAGGAGGCCACACCCTATGAGAGATAGGGTTTACACATAGTTCAGGGACATGTTGAGGGTCCAGGACAGAGAAGGGAGAGGAAGAACACTTGATGGTGGCAGGGTTACACACAGAAACATGATGGACAGATATGAAGAGAGACAGGAGAGGATAGGTTGCAAATGAGAGCTAGGAAGAGACATACACAAGAGCCAGACACCCAGGTTGGTCAAAAGTCTCCTGTATGAGCTATGGTTTCTCTATATATTTGTTGTTCTGCATTTACTTGGAGGTTTTTTTTTTTTTTTTGTTTTGTTTTGTTTTGTTTTTTGGTGGGTGATGGGACACCAAGGCAAAGGGCAGAAGAAGGGAGAGAGGATTTTGAATAAAAAGACCTGAAATTCTGCCTCATGACTGTATCACCTTAGGATCCTAGATTTAGAGCTGGAAGGAGACCTTCAAAATCATGTAGTCCAATCATTGCATTGAAATTAAGTGACTTAGTAAGTCTAACTCTCAGATAAAAAAGGAAAAGCATTCATTTGTAAAAAAACATTTATAGCAACTCTTTGTGTTAGCAAAGGAATGGAAATTGAGAACATGTCCATCAATTGAGGAATAGCTGAGGATGTTGTGGTATATGATTGTAAAAGAATACTATTGTGCTATAAGAAATGATGAGAAGAAAGGTTTCAGAAAAACTTTGAAAGACCTTTATGAAAAGAGGCAGAGGGAAGTGAGCATAATCAGCAGAACATTGTAACAGCAGTATTGTATAATAACAATTGTGAATGACTAACCTATTCTTAGTAATACAATAATTTAAGACAATCCCCAGGGCCTCATGATGAAAAATACTATTCACCTTTGGAGTCTGAATACAGACTGAAATATTATACTGTATTTCATTTTCTTCTTTTTTTAGTTCTCTTCCATAAAATGATCAATATGGAGAAATGTTACATTATTGCACATGTAAAAGATATATCAGATTGCCTGCCAACTCAGGGAGAGGAGAGAGGGCAGAGATTTGACTCAGAATTAAAAAACAAAAACAACAAAGGTTAAAAGTAGTTTTTACATGTAATTGAAAGAGGAATTAAAAAAGAAAATGAAGTGACTTGAGAAGGCTTATAAGCAAATTGGCAGTACTAAGATATAAAACTTTGACTCCCTTTGACTCCAAATCCAAGACTCTTTCTACTGCATTTTACTTTACCTCTGTGAACCTCAATTTCTTCATCGGTAAGATAGATATAATGCTTTTATAGTCTCTTCCTCAAAGGGTTATTTTGCAAATCAGATATGAAATATCTCAAACTGAATGAGCTCTATTAAAAATTTCAGCTCTTAATAACTGGTTCTGCCTTGGAATTTAGAATTCAGTAAAGTTATTTTATAGGACAAATGTTATATTACATGATTGATTATTAATATTGTACTATGGATTGTTCAGTTTTCATTTTTGAGGTCTGTACCAAAGCTATTTATTTTTAGTTTCAAGCAAATCTTGCTTATCTGATAGATCTGTGAGTTGGAGATATTATTTATTCTAAGGGATTTTGATGTTTACTTGGACTGAATATAGAAAGAGTAACGTTGGTGTTTCATGGGTAGGTGAACTGTGAAACAGCTGGGCAAAAAAAGGAATGAAAAATTCTGTTAAAATTCTCTGAATGTTCAAGTTGAACCATAGACTTAAATGAAGACTTCTGGCATCATTTCCACTTCTATATATGTTTATATCAATGAACATTAAAAAAAAATACTCACTATGATCTGAGTGCCAGAAGTACAAAGAAAGGCAAACCCACTCCCCCACCCCCCAAAAAACTAAGCCCTACCCTCCAACTAGTGTCATTAAGTGAGATCTAACATGTTTCTTTTGGGGGTGAAGGGGCAAGGGAAGGTAATTTAAAATTTTTTATCTATAAAATAAGGGAGGGAGTGGACAAAACAAATTCTTATGGTCTTCTCTAGCTCTAAGACCTTTTAGGTTAGAATTTATCTCAATACCAAGCTTAAGATTTCCAGAATATTCCTAACATGCATTTTTTTTGGTTTATGCTATCCTTTGTTTATGCTTTTTTGCATCAGGACTAATGGGCATTGTTTTGCATGGTTTCACATGTATAATTGATACATCGCTTGCCTTCTCAGTAGGTGGAATTAGGGACTGGAAGGAAGAAGAAAAAGGTGGAACTCAAATTTTTTTTTTAATTTTAAAAATAAATAATACATTTGGGGAAAGAAGACAAAGTATGGTGGTACTTACTGTGCTAGCCCCAGAACCAAGGGAGAAGTGTGCAGCAGAGGACAATTGTATGCCTTAGCATATTCCTGAGATTCTGTAAAATAGTCTAATGTACAGGTTATTGGTTTTTAAGTAGACTACAAAATTTTCGTTTATTATTGATTTTATTAAATCTTAATTTCATTTACTAAACACATTCATTAGATCTTCAAAAGAGGAAACATTTATTAAACTATATTACTATGTTCAAAGCACTATGCTAAGTGCTAGAGGTACCCAATAGAATGTAAGAAAGCACCTGCCCATAAGAAACATATATCTAATGAGATATGATGCAATAACATATTTAAATATATGCACATATATATAAATAATACACAAATATATGTATGTTTGTGTGTGTGTGTGCATATTTTAAGCTTAAAATTAAGATAAATTCTGAACCTGTAAGATCAGGGCTTAGAGCTAGAAGAGACCATAAGAATTCATCTTGTCCAACTCCTCCCTGATCAGGAAAAGCTGGAAATAAATCTGAGATTTAGAGGATGTGGCCTCTAAGAAGAAGGAGTGAGGAAGAATAGAATGGAATTGAAAGACAAAATGTCCTCTGACCAGCATTTAGAAGGACAGTAGAATAAGTGAAAAGGAATGATGTGTAATAAGTTGGGAAAGATAGGGTGGAACCATAAATGTTTGGACTGAATTGAATTGAATCTACCCTGTTCAAGTTTAGAAAGGTACCATCATTTTCTTATACAATATTTTAGCAGTCCATGTTTTTTGTCTATGTCATTTAGGATGTTATCAATTTTGATCGTATTTTCTGCTTTTTAAGCCTAAAGAGTTCAAAAATCCTATTCTTTCTTATACATTTATATTATTTAAGATATTCAGAATCTTATTTTGTTCACAGGTATCAGAAAGAAAAAAAGAATATTAGAGGATCAGCTAATCTAATTTTCTCATTTTCTTTGAGGAAGTTGAAGCCTTGATAATACAAAAGGATTTTCCTCGGGTCACAGAGCTAGCTGATTAGAGTCTTGAGATGTAGAGCAAATGATATTCAACATAAAATTCCATGCACTTAAAAAAAATAATCAGAGTTTAATATGAAAGTAGAATACTGTTTTCTGTTTAAAGAGATATATTTTATTGATATCTGTGGTTTTTTTTCATCACCTCCATTTCCCATATTTTTCTCTTACTCCCCCTTATAATAATGAATAAAAAAGGAAGAAAAAAAAGTTTAGCAAAGCTAACCATCCCTTTGAGGAATATGGTCCCTTATCTCTGTAAAGAAGAGGGGAAGTGTCTTCCCTTTTCTTTGGGACCAAGATTGATCACTAAAATTTCATAGCCATCATTTTTAGTTGTTACATATTGTTTTCCTAGTATTGTTTACTTCATTCTGAATTTGTACATATGCCTTTTCATATATCTATTAATAATGATAATAATTAGTCTTAATAATAATGATAATGGTAGCTAGATATTATGTAGAATTTTGATGTTTGCAAAGCACTTTACACATTATTTCATTCATTTCTCATAATAGCTTAGTGATATAGGTTCTATTATTAATCTCCATTTTACAAATAAAAAAATTGACACAGAGGATAAACAATGGTCTAAGGTCACATAGCTAAAGTATCTCAGGTAGGATTGAAATTCAGGTTTACCTGACATCCACTATACCATATTCATTTTTTCTTATAGCACATTTCTATTACATTTTACTCGCTATAATTTATTTAATCATTTCCTAGTCAGTGAGCATCTTTTTTATAGTTTCCAATTTTTTGCTGCCACAAAATATGTTTTTAAAAGTTTTTTTTTTGCTCCACTTCTCTCCCTGTACTGTTTTTCTTAGAGATCTTATCAGATCTCATAAGTTTCAAATTCTCTGATCTATTTATCTAGCCCTATCCTAAGTTTTAGTCTCAACTGCCTCTTGAACTGGATGCCCCAGTACACATCTTAAATTCAACATGTCCAAAACAACTTAGTATCTTTCTCTACCCATTCCCCACCATCTCATCTTTCTAATTTTCCCGTTACTGTTGAGGGCACCAATATCCTTCTAGTCTCACAATCTCAGGGCCATCCTTTATTTCTCTCATTCTCACCCCACATATCCAAGCTATTGCCAAGTCTTTCATTTTTGCCTTCACATCTCTTGTGTAATTCCCTTTCTGTTCAGGGTGGCCATCCTGATGGAAGCCATTATAATTTGGTTCCTGTACTATTACAATTGTCTACTAGTCTCTGCCTCAAGTCTCTCTCCCCATGTCCATCCATTATCCATTTAGATGTCAAAGTGATCTTTTAAGTGCATGTCTAACCCTGTCACCCTTACCCCATACTCATTAAATCCAGTGACTACCTTTTATCTCCAAGATCAAATATAAAATCCTCTATTTGGCTTTTTAAAAAATGTTATTTCAAGATTACATGTCAAATAAAATTTTAACATGTTTTCTGGCATTATCCAACTTGCATTCTTTCCCTCCTTTCTACCCCTCCTCCTTTCTCTAGAAGGCAGGTAATGTGGTATAGGTTGAAATATATTATCATATAATACCTATTCCTCTGTACATGTTGTGAAACAAGACACATTGCTTACACTAGAGAAAAATTCATAAAGGGAATATAGTGAAAAACAGTGCTTCATTTCATGAGTTGCTTGGAGTTGCCCTAGATTCTTGCCTTGTTGACAATAGTTAAGTCATTCACAGTTGATCATCATACATTATTGTTGTTACTGTGTACAACATTCTTTTGGTTCTGTTCGCTTCTTCAGAAGTCTGTGATCATCTTGTTTGTTTGTAGCACACTAGTATTCCATTACAAGCATATATAACAACTTGTTCCAGTCGTTTCCCAATTGATCAACATCCCTTTAGTTTCCTTTTTTTTTTTTTGCCAGAGCTGCTATAAATATTTTTCCACAGGTAGATTCTTTCCCCTATCTTTAATTTTTTTGGGATATAGACTTAGTAGAAGTATTGCTGTGCTAAAGGGCATGCACAGTTCTATGGCTCTTTGGGCATGGTTCCAGGTTGCTTTCCAGAATGGTTGTATCAATTCACAGCTCATTACACATTACATTATACATGTAATTAATTAATAGTGTATTAATGTCACATTTTTTTCTACATCCCTCCCACATATATCATTTTTCTTTTTTGTTGTATTACCCAGTCTGGTGGGTGTGAGGTGGTACCTCAGAGGTGTTTTAATTTGCATTTCTAAAATTAGTAGTGATTTGGAGTATTTTTATATGACTAAAGATACTTTTAATTTCTTCATCTGAGAATTGCCTGCTCACATATCCTTTGACCATTTGTCAATTGGAGAATGCTTTGTATTCTCATATATTTGACTTAGTTCTCTATATATTTGAAAAATGAAACCTTTATCAGAGAGACTTGCTGTAAAGATTTTTTCTTCCCTGCTTATTTGCCTTTTAATCTTGGTTGGATAGATTTTGTTTGTGCAGAAACTTGTCATTTTTGCTTTATTAATAACTTAGAACATAGCTTACAGTTCTTTTGAAAAGTGTTTATGCAAATTCTTTGACAACTTCTCTATTGGGAAATAACATCTTTCTTTTTGTTAACCAAAGTACAAATCTTCAGGTAATAATCCACAGTGACCCCTTGATCTTTTTCCTTAGGTCTCAAAACCCTGCCCTGCATTTTCTATAGTTGGGATGTCATTTCTACATGTACGATTTGACTTTTTTATTTACTGCTTTTCAGTGCTACTTTGCTCCCCTTTTTACAAAGTGCTGAAAATCTTTCTATAGGCCCTTTTTATGAGTTTGTCTTTTCACTAACTTGATGAGTTTGGTATCATCCACAAACTTAGAAATTTGACTCCTTCCTTCAGATAATATTTGAAAGATATTTAAGACAAATTCCAGTATGAAAAAGGTCTTGAAGAAGCCTATCTTTTAACTACTATAAATTAAGGGTTTGTTTTTACTACACCTTTTTCTTTTTCTATATTGAAGAAATTTGTAATAAAATACATTACTCATTTCCCCCATATCCCTTGGGAAGCATAATTTCCTCTAAGTGATATACAAAAATAAAACACCCTTTGTATACATTTTATGTACTTTGAACAACCTGTTTTGAGCTTATCTGTAAACATCCCTTAAATTTCTATATAAATCATTGGTTACTAATTTATCCTTGTCTAACTCCTATCCCTCAGTATTCCCAATGGGAGAGGAGAGGATAGGTCCTTAATTAAATTAAATGATATTGTGAAGTATAATGGAAAGACCTTTGGGTTTTAATTCCATCTCTGCCACGAAATAGTAGAAGCTTCTAACAAACCAAGGAAGGTAGTATCTTGGTTTATATACCAGTGAATAAAGAGTCCGAGTGCGAGTGTAGGTTCTAGCCCAGTTATTGTCTACCCGTGTAATCTTGAATCAATCACTTCATGCTCTGAGCCTCAGTTTGCAAATAAGTAAAATAAGGGAATTCAGGGTTTTTAACTTGGGCTAGACAAATTTGGCTCTTGTTTGCATGTTTTAAATATTTTGATAACTTTCATTTTAATTGATTTCCTTTATAATCCTATATATTTTATGCATTTTTGCATGAGAGGGAATTCATAAGAATTACTAGACTGCCAAAATGATTCAGTACACGCAACAAAAAGACTAAAAAACTTTAGACTGAATGATCTTTGAGATCTTCTATAGTTAAAAGTGCCCATTTTATTCCAGAATAAGGGAAAGTCATAAATTTTCTTTTAACATTGTTAAAGTGAAAATTTTTTTTACCATATTCTTCTTTTCATGCCCCTTTTAAGGGGTCAAATAACACTTGTCTTTCTATTCTCCAAAATTTTATAATGATAAAATCAGGTTAAAATGAATATCAAGGACTGTGTTGAAAGGAAGAGAAACCAAAAACATTTATTAAGAATTTATTATGTGTAGACATTGTGCTCCTCTCTAGAAACATTGTTTTAAACAGAAACAAACAGCCCATGCCTTCAAGGAGCTTGGTGTGGGCGTGGGGAGACAGAATGACAACAATTTACAGAATAGGTAAAAAGTAAATACAAGTTAATTAAAATATAGCTTAGTTTCAATTAACAAGCATTTATTTTCTTTTTCCATATATATTCCTTTTCCCTCATTAAAAAGAAAAATAAAACCCTATAAGATATTCATAGACAAAAACAAGTTCCCTCGCTGACCTTGTCTTTGTCAGAAGGTGGAAGTATGCTTCATCATCTGTTCTATGGAAGTCATGTTATTAAAAGGACCTCATGTAAAAAGCATTGTGCTTGAGCTGAGTATTGAAGGAAGTTAGGAATTCTAAGAGGGAGATGTGAGGAAAGAGTGCATTCCAATCAAAACAGGTGTGTTCTATTTTGGGTCTTGAAGGAAATCAAAGAAATTTAACCAAGAGAGATGTGGAGAAAGAATATGGTAAGCCAGTGCAAAGCTTGAATATAGGATATAGAATTTCACATTCAAAGAACAAGAAATAGGACAGTTTGACTATAGAATAGAGTTCATGAAGTAAAATAATATGTGAAAAGCCTGGAAAGATACTTAAGGACTATTACTTTATCAACTGCATGGAGGGTAGATTGGAGAGAGGAGAGAATTTAGGGAGACCAGCTAAGAAACTATTGCAGTAGTTAAGGTGAGATAGGAGGTATGGTGGTGGCCATTGTTTAAGTGGATGGAAGAGAACAAATGCAACTTACTGGGTAATTGTGATGTGGATTGTGGTGGGGGGAGTAAGGGAGAGTGAGGAGCCTAGGGTAATTCCTCAATGATTGGAGGGATGGGGAGGTAATTTATGAAAATAGGAAAGGTCAGGTGAGGGGTAGATTTTTTTGGGAAAATAACTTAAATTTATTGAATTCAGAATGTCTATAGAATATCCGTTTAGAAATGTCCCGTATGCAGTTATGAAATATGGGGCTGGAGCTAAGAAGAGAAACTGCTGGATATAGAAATCTGGGAATCACCTACATAGAGATAGTAATTAAAAACTTAGTAGTTCATCAGAAACCTGAAGAGAATGTAGAGCAGAGGTTCTTAATCTGGGGTCCATGAAGTTGTTTTTTAGAATATTTTGATAACTTGTATTTCAGTGTAATTTGTTTCTTTTGCTTTATTTTATGCATTTAAAAACATAATATTCTGAGAAAAGCATCCAAAGGTTTCACCAGAATGCTGAAGGGGTCCATGACAGGAAGAAATAAGTTATTCATCCTTGCCATAGAAAAAGAAGAGGGCCCAGAACAGATGTTTGAGATTCACACAGAGGATCTATATGAATATGAATGAATGATATCCAGTAAAAGAGACTGAGGAGTGGCAAGATGGATAAAAACAAAACTAAAACTTTAAGAAAACTATTGCCATTAAACCTAGAGGTGTAAGAGTAAGAATCCAGGAAGGAGGAGGTAGTCAACTATATCAAGTGCAGCAGGAAATTCAAGAAGAATTTGGACTGAGAAAAGTCCATTGAATTTGGCAGTTAAGTAATAGAATATTTTTGGAGAGTAGTTTCAATTGAGTGATAAGGTTCAAAGCCAGATGGCAGGAGTTTTTAATTTGAGAGAGAGGAAAGAAAATGGATGTAATGAATATTAGAAGCTTTTTCTAGGCCTTTGATGAGAGAGAGAGACAGACACAAAGAGTGATAGCTTGAGAGGATGATAGGGTCAAGTGACAGTTTAATGCTTGGCGAAACCAAGGCATATTTTTTGATGGATAGAAAAGAGCTATTAGATAAGGAGAAATTTGGGATAAGAGGGGGAGTAATTGTGGGGACAACCTGTTAGAAAGGGGATGGGTCAGCAGAAGAACGGCCTCATAATTAAAGGTTAGAGTAAAGGAGAGAATAGAGGTTGTTGACAAAAGGTTTTGAGATGTAGACTAGGAGTAACATCCTCTTTTTTTCTCAGTAAATGAGATGGGAAGAAGTAGTAAAAGGAGTAGTATGGGAGGCTTAAAGAGGGAAGATTTAGAATTGCAACTATGGGGAATGCTATATAGTCAATTAAGGAGGCATAAAAAAGCCAATTAAGGAGGCATAAAAAAGCATTGCCTAGCAGTATTATGGAAATGGGAAAAGGCATTCATTCATAATTGGCATTTGCCTCTTTTACTTCTCTCTCCCCTCCTCTCTTCTTCCTAAGCATTTTTTTTTTTAATTCCAACTCTTAGAAGTAGCCTTTTCCTTCATATACTCTTCCTTTCTCCACCCTTGTAAAACTATCCCTTACCTGGCTGGGCACTATTAAGACTGGGAGATTATAAATTGGTAGGTTCCATGTATCTTAACTGATCAGTTAGATCTGGAAGCCCAACCCTATGTTTTACTGATTAAAAAACTAGGGCGGAGTTGGCCCTACAGAAAATTGTAGAGTAGGTGAAATTCCCAACTTCCATTACTATTTATACCTAATTAATATGAACCATAATTATTATTATGCATAATTATTATGCATATCATTAAATTGTTGGATTAAATAACTAAAGCCTATCTCTTCTTAGGATGAATATGTTTTCGGCTTTTCATACCTTAAAATGAATGAATTCATATTTTAAAGCATTTTTGTGTGTTGAGATAAGGTGAAGCCATATAAATATCTAATTAAAACTGAATATCAGGACTAGCTCTTACCATTTGGATTAGTGGGATTCATCACTACTGTTAGAGACTCAATTCTAGGCAGAGAGCGGTGGAGGAAAAGCCTCCTTCCAAGAAAAGGGAAGCTCTTGTGCCCCAGTCATCACCGAAGTTAGGTGATAGGAAAAGAGGAGAGGCTGCAATAGAGGAGTGCTATTCCTTTAGCCAAGATATCTCCTTAATACTTACCAAGGAAGATGTTTCTAAGTTGGTAGGATCTGAATAGACCAATAGAGCTACTACTGAGAAATGTTATCCTTATAATCACATTCAATAGTTTGTCTTCCCTTTGTGTTTTTTAATTCTTACTAAGCAAAAGTTACAATTCTTTTCAGCAAATGTTTTTTATTGTTTCATTGAAATATATATTTTTTTAGTATCTTCATTACTTTCCATTTGGTACTTCAGAGGGAAAGTTCAGAATTAGCTCCTATGGTGGTTAGAATAGTACATATAAATAGTAATTTGGTCTGTTCTTTTAAAAGGAAATTACTATACTACAGTTAGAGTATGTCTTGTAACTTTTTACTTGGCTTTTTTTTCCCTTGTCTCAACATGTATATATGCATATGTGTAGTGTGTGTGTGTGTGTGTGTGTGTGTGTGTGTGTGTGTGTGTTTGTGGGGGGTGCAGAGAGTACCTTTAATTGTTCACACTGTCTGGCCCAGTTGGTCTCCCCACCTTGGGTAGATGAAATTTGAATACCATGGGGAAATTAGCATATTGTCATGTCATTTAAAATCCTAAATGAAGAATTTACAGCATTGTCTAGTAGTATTCTTTTTTGGTATTGGAGGTCTGAGGCTCATATCCCAGTGATGCCTCTGAGGCAGCAAGAGGCATCATAGTGAAATAGAAAGGACACTGGACTAGGAATCAGATCTCAGTTATAGCTCCATTAACTTAACTATTTCCTTGTTAAGTCACTTAATCTATGAATTTAGTGTTGCTTTCCTATTCTTTTAAAATCTTCCTATTTCTCCCCCTAATCATGATTTAGTTAGGACTATTTATTTTAAAACTATACACATCTCTGCTCCCCTGTCTTTGATTTTGCTGGTTCATTTAAGGAGCCCTGGTAGTTCTACACCACAAAAAAGCATGAAGACCTAGTCAGATTTAAAAGTTTCTTTGCAAAAGCTTTTATTTAAAATCAAACTGTTGGGTGAATATTTTGTTTGTAAGAGCAATTATTTGATTGTTACATATCTTAATTGTATTTTCTCTTCTTCCTCAGAACTAAAGCTCCAAGACATAATGGGGGCATTTTTAGATAAGCCAAAGATGGAAAAGCATAATGCCCAGGGGCAAGGTAACGGACTACGTTATGGGCTAAGTAGTATGCAAGGTTGGCGAGTTGAAATGGAAGATGCACATACAGCTGTGATTGGTTTGCCAAGTGGACTTGATGGATGGTCATTCTTTGCTGTGTATGATGGGCATGCTGGTTCCCAGGTTGCCAAATACTGCTGTGAGCATTTGTTAGATCACATCACAAATAACCAGGATTTTAAAAGTTCTGAAGGACCACCTTCTGTGGAAAATGTCAAGAATGGAATAAGAACAGGTTTTCTGCAGATTGATGAACATATGAGAATAATATCAGAGAAGAAACATGGTGCAGACCGAAGTGGGTCAACAGCAGTGGGTGTCCTGATTTCTCCCCAACATACATACTTCATCAACTGTGGAGACTCAAGAGGTTTACTTTGTAGGAACAGAAAAGTTCATTTCTTCACACAAGATCACAAACCAAATAATCCTTTGGAAAAAGAACGTATTCAGAATGCAGGTGGTTCTGTAATGATTCAGCGCGTGAATGGTTCTCTTGCTGTATCTAGGGCACTTGGAGACTTTGATTACAAATGTGTCCATGGTAAAGGTCCTACAGAGCAACTTGTCTCACCAGAGCCAGAAGTCTATGAAATTGAAAGATCTGAAAAAGATGATCAATTCATCATCCTTGCGTGTGATGGTATCTGGGATGTTATGGGAAATGAAGAGCTTTGTGATTTTGTAAGATCCAGACTTGAAGTCACTGATGACCTTGAGAAAGTATGCAATGAAGTAGTGGACACCTGCTTATATAAGGTAGCTAGATTTTTAAAAATAGAGAAGCTTTTTCATGTCATTTTAGTTATAACACATTGTTTTCAGTTTAGAATTCGTATGCCTCAGAAATTGTTTTTAGTACAGTTTGGGGCAATTGCCACCAGCTATTAATGTTTAAATTTCAATGTAGTTGTCAATAGAAAAAAATGTAGCATCATAATTTGCAGTAGTGTGATAGCAGAGTGTTTAGTTCTCTAACTACCTTTACTTGGGTTTTTAAATTGTATGTAAAAGCATTACTTTTCATGTAGCAAATAAACCCTGTTATTTGTTACCAGCATTTTAGCAGATGATCTCAGGTAAAAGAATCATGACTGAACAAGTTACATTAATACCTATCAAAAGCAGAAGCTAAACTTAAAGGAAAAACTTTTTTA
Organism: Gracilinanus agilis; assembly: GCF_016433145.1. Taxonomy (NCBI): domain Eukaryota; kingdom Metazoa; phylum Chordata; class Mammalia; order Didelphimorphia; family Didelphidae; genus Gracilinanus; species Gracilinanus agilis. Next base: position 468,147,318 of record NC_058131.1, on the reverse strand, counting down.
CTTGCTCATTTTATTTTTTATCTGGATATTTTTATTAGAGGCATAATAAAATGATTTCTGATTTCTCAACTGGATTTTGTAAATATCAATGGTTCTTATCAATGATTTTCTAGATTTTCTTTTAAATACATATTTTGCAGAGCTATTCTGAGATGGTATGTGATTTTCTTTTAACATGCAAAAACAAACCAATATAATTTTTTTTAAAAATTGTTAACATAAAGGGGCAGTGTAGTGTAATGGTTAGAGAACTGGCCTTGGAATCAGGAAGATTTTGATTCAAGTCATTCCGTTCAAATATACTAGCTCTGACCCTCAATAAGTTATTAATTTCTCAGTACACCACACCCAACAACTCTCCAAGACTATAAATTTCCAATTTCTTCACCTGGAGGAGATTCCCCATCCCAATGAAATCATAGGTCCAAAAATATTAAATTCACACACTCTTACTTGTTCTAATTGATCTTTGATTTAAAGTACTTATAACAGCCAAACTACTAGTGTGTTAGTTTGAGTTTTAAATAACACCTGATGATATACATGCCTATGTCAATTATGTATTTTTAGCATTTGATGAATGTATTAAAATTAAAAAATTTTAATGCAACAACAGATTGAATGGGTAGTTATTGGAGTCAGGATTTGAGTTCGTACTTCAACTTCGTGATTTTGGTCACATCACTCAATCTCTCTAGGTCTCATTTTTTATTCTATTTAAAAAGTAATCTATATGTGAATTTCCATGTTCTCCATATCTGTTGAAGTTTTTTCAAGGGTATTTGGCTTAAAATAACAATTTCTTTATGTTTATATTAAGAACCATTTTCACATGTAATTGGATTGATACTTTTATTCTAAAATGTTAAAAGTGACAGGTATGATGAGGAAGCTCATTGTAGAGTATACACCTTCTCTTTAATATAAAAAATTGGCTTACTTAAATGTTGCTACTTAACATAGGAAGTGTTTTCCAGAACTTAAGCCAACCATTTAAAAAGCCATAAACTGTTTTTTCAATTTTTAGCCTCCGTATTTTGTAATATTGACTATAACTTTCAGCAAATTTATGATAACAATTGAATGTCTACAAAAAAGACCATCACATTTATATGTGATTTCATATCAAGTCTTGTGATTATGAATGGTAATAAGCCAAATTCTTTCCTGATGCTAAAATTTTATTGGAGTGTGAAAGTTTCTTTTTATCAGCTATTGTTTAAAGTAAGCCATAATATAGAAATTTAGATCTTTTCATTATGTAGGGTTTTAAAAATGACTAGTTTTATTGGAACTTAAGTCTGTAATACTTTTTGCCAATGTCTCAGGATTCATTTGAAGAAAAATAAAAAAAAAAAGATTACTGATGAGTTGCATAATTTATTTTTTTTGTTTTGAATATAATTATATTGACACAATAGTGAAGTTTCGTAGAATTATGAAAAGATTACAAAGGAGGGAGGGTGGGAAGGAAACAAGAATATTTTCTCAAACTCTTTTCTCTCCCAGGGAAGTCGAGACAACATGAGTGTGATATTGATCTGTTTTCCAAATGCACCAAGAGTATCACCAGAGGCAGTGAAGAAAGAGACAGAGTTGGACAAGTACCTGGAAAGCAGAGTAGAAGGTGGATCATTTAAAAAAAAATAAGTAACTTTATTAGAGAGAAACCCTACAACAATGAACCTTTTGACACAATAGCTTTTAATTAAACCTTTAAGTGTTATTGATGTCTAGTGACATCAGTGGAACAAGGCATGTAGCCATGTAGATGTATGCTATATACATATATATATATATATATACCATTATTTTAGAAGGACATATGTCCTTCTAAAATAATGGTAGAAATAAGACCACAGCAACTGTGACCCTGGAAATTGTTTAGGATGATTTTTTTTCCCCCTCTTGAGGCTAAAGATGTACACATTTCAGAGTTCCTTGTGAATTCATTAGCAGGAGTAACTTTCAGTCAAATCTGACTTTTGGCATAAGTTAAATAAAAAGTAGTAGGCGAATTATAAAGAGGGTAATTAAGTGCCATTTCTCTGTGAAAAGCTATGTATATTAATATATTTCGGTCAACTAACTTAAAAAAAAATAACTTAAGACTCATAGCTTTGTTACTAAAACTCCAGTTAACCTGCAAGTGCCACTATATTTTAAAGTATGTCTATGTTTCTATTTCAAACTGTATTTCAGGGTTTCATAGCAAAACCATAGACTGCCTGACTTTAGATAAACCAGTTCTCTGCCTGGCAGTAACATGAGTGTTTGTGTGCCTTATATTAATTTTTGTTTTCATTTTAAGTTGAAATAAGTTGAGATTTCAGGTGCATTTTGTACTATAAAACTGCAAATGACTTTGAGACCACTAATGAACTGTTTGTAACTCTAATTAGTGCCTTTGGATATTTAAAGACTCTAAATTTTTTTTGTTAACTGCAATTTGCAGTTTAAGTGAAAATTTCCCCAAGAACACTAATTACCGCATATATATGCAATATATTGTATTGATCATAAAATATCCTCTAAGTAGACAAACTGCCTATGGAATGACTGTGTTAATGTAAAAAAAGCGATTTGGGGTTCATTATAGTAATCACTTGCATGTTAAAGGCCTCTAATAGCATGTAAGCATCGAAATGATAACACTATTCTGTTAGGTTCTATCAAGTCCACATTATGAAAATTACTATGCACTTTAGTTTCATTTTCTTTTTAACTTTTTGATATTTAAATATGGTCAGTCTGGCATTTTAATAATTGTAAATTTCTAATGTTATCCAATTTAAGGCTGCCATTTATCTTTATTGACTATTCTCTTTCTTGATAGTGGTATATAATATGCGTGCACTGATTGCTAACTCAGTAAGTAGTTCTTGACACAATCCAGTGAGTTTATTTCCTCACCAATAAGGTCCTTGGTTTTTAATCCTTTAAAAAAATCTAGTAAGTATGGTTTATTCCTAGGTAATATACTAATCTAACATCACTAGAAAATACTCAAATTGAAATCAAGTCACATTGATTTGAATCACTGATTAAAGGGAGGAGGGAATTAAATTATAAAAATTATGTGCTTATTTAAGGAATAATGTCAAATTTTAAGTTACTGGCTTTTTAAAGAGAAGACTAGAATTTTGCTTCTTCTGAGAAATTAAGTTTTGATGCAATATGAAGTTTAGTCAAATTTCAGATAGGCATTTTTCCTTTACATTCATTGCTTACTTTGTCTCACAATAAAATTGCCTGATATTCATTTTAGATAGATATTTATATGCTATAACAGCATAGGATATTTATGTTGGTATCCAGTAAATACTTTGAAAATTTTTATTGTATTAAGTTTAATATTTTATTATTAAAATGTAGATTATTTTATATTCTAGCTTAAAATTATATTTTCTACTAAGGTAGAACTGATGAGGCCAAAACAATAGCTACTATGGCAAATAATGCAACTGCTGCTACTTAAAATGCCTTAGAATGAGTGAAACTGTCAGAACTTCACTTGAAAGATTAAAAAATACTAAAACATATATGGAGTTTTTAAACCAACTTAGAAGATAATTTCAGGATAATACTTGGCATGATGCAGAGTACCTGAGTTTAAATAACAAGCTCTGCCACTGATTATGCATGTGACTTTGGGAAAGCCATTTAACTTCCCTTGACCTCAGTTTCCTCATCTATAAAATGAGGTTGGGGACAGGTTGAGTTAGATGGCCTCTCGACATCTCTTCTGGCCCTAAGTCCTTTAGTTTTGTTTATTAATTTTATCAGAGGAAGGTACTTTGAAAAATAGACAATTTCATGTCTTTTTTGGTTGAACACAGTAAATTAATCTATAAATCTAAAGCATGCATTAGAAAGCTTTTCTGGCATATACTAACAATTGCTGTGAAATGCTAAACTTTATTTTAATTACTTAGATGAGACTCTTTAGGCACCTCCTAAAACATGAGAAAATACTTTTGAAAAGGCTTCCAGAAAGGCTTCTGGACTCTCCTTTTTACCATACTCTCTATTGCTACTAAATATTTAATGGTCCTAACAGTCAGCTTTTTTTGTTGAAATTTACTTTCTAGTCAGAGGTACAATAAATTCACAATAAGCCCCTACAATTGTTTACTCTCTTAGTAAATTTAAATGTTATTTTCGTAATGTTTTGCATTTTTTTCTGTTATGAATCAGGATTGTTGTAATATTTCTACACCAGTTTCTAGACTAATATTTTGGACATTATTGTTTTTATTTAAAATGGCTTGACAACTCTGCCTCAGGTTTGGGGGTAGGATGGGGAACATCTATCAATATCCATGCTAAAAGGAATATTTTTTTCTGCAGTATTAATTTGAGTATATATCTTAGGGACTGGGATTAAAGGGATGCTACTTTAGAGATTTCATTCTTGGTCTTTTTTATAAAAAAAAAAATTAACAAGGTTTATATAGCACTAAGTGTCAAATAAGTTTGAGTAAGTGTTTCCATTTTGAATAGAGAATAATTAGCCATGTTTTTCAACTTTATTTTTTTTAGAACTTGTTTGTTTTACTGTATTTTTTGCACTTTATAACAGAAAAGTGAATACAAGTTACATTGAAACATAGGTGATTTTTTTTTTTTTTTTACTTTTTATGACTGAAACCAACAGAATGGTTCAATTTGTCATCAGTGTTATTCACATTGTATCTATAGTTATCTTTCCAAATAATTGTATTGACTTAGTGGAGACTGTATGTTAAATGTATCAGGTTGTGAAATTGTGTAGCTTAGGTAAACACTAAATCCATTTATTTTTGTATGGCAGAATTTTAGCATTAGAATTATGTAGACCATATTAGATGTTAAAGATTATACAATAAAGGACTTGGCAAACCAAATCTGAGCTCTTTGCTTTTTATTCAGATTTAAAAGCGGTAGAAAATTCTGGACAATAAAAGTTAGATGGTAAAATTTTGGCTTTTACTCTGAAAGAACAGTTCACCACTTAAATCATGTGGGTTACTGAATCTGGTGATAAATAGAATTCTAAAATGTAGCCCTAGTGTTAGGAGTTGGATATTTTGATCTCCAAACTTCATCTTATTAAAGGAAATAAAGAGCTTTTGTATAAATGGCTGCTTTCAAAGGTATTCCTATTTTGGCTAAGAACTAAGATGATTGCTTTTTCTTCTAACAACACTGCTTACTAAGAGAAAAAATTTATCTCTTGAAGAAAACTTGCAAAAACATCTAGTGTCTTTATATAACTGACTTACTCAAATATAATATGTAGTTAAATATATGTAACACATTTGACATGGATAATGTACATACATATTGCCTTTGGCATGGATCTGCATTTAGAATATTGTTAGTAATCAAAGTGAACACTTCTCATATTTAAAGAACTTATTTACAGTCCTGTGTGCATTATTTTTTCTTTGGCACCTATGGTACAAGTGGCAAAATATATGCATGCCTCACATTGTAAAAAGTCATACCCATTAGTGTACCCTTTATTGGAGAGTTTGATGATCAGTAATTATGGTTTATTCTTATTTCTTTGAATAGTATAAGAAACCTGCCTTTTAATTTGGGCCATTTTCACATAAAACACATATATTGAGACTGGAAATGGCATTATAATATATCTGAAACTCATTCTTAATTAGCCTTTCTAAACCAATGTTACAGATCATGTAGCTTGTGAAATCTTTAATTGTCTTTAGATGAAGCATATTAAGGGTGGAGCTTTAGCATGTAGTACCTTGGTTTACAAGCTTAAAATGGTTGTATGCTGTTTAACAGTGTCTTTGTGTGACTATATTAAGTATCAAATGGTTATAGCTAAGGTTATGAAAAAATATTTTAAGGCAATTACAAATTATTTCATTGATTTTTGTAATTTTAAAAACTCTGCTGTGCAATGTTTTTGTTTACAGGGCAAAGTTCAGTAAACATGTTCCAGTCTAAAGAGAGGAGTTGGTCTACTCAGAAGTAACTAGTTGACATCTTAAGAAGGATGTTCCTCCCATTTGTATACAAATACCCCTGATTACGTAATATGCCAATTTAACATGAAATATTTGTGTATTTTTCTAATTTTAATCTTGATCATTCTTCTTTAAACTTTATCTAGAAAATAACAGTTCAATGCCTTTTTCCTTCTTGTCATTTTGTGCACTTACTTGTCATAGCCTCTCAAAATTCATCATGAATTTCTTCCTTTTGGCACCAGCATAGAAAACCTCAGATGTGATAAATGCCATTTTAAGAAATATTAAGCTATCTTTGATTGTTTCAGTCTTTTAAAGTTCAATATGGATAGCACTTACAAAAAAAGTACTTCTGATTCCCAGAAATCATAAAGAAGCAGGGAGAAGGCGTACCAGACTTAGTCCATGTGATGCGCACATTAGCAACTGAGACCATCCCAAACCTCCCTCCAGGGGGTGACTTGGCAAGCAAGTAAGTTTTATATTTTGTATATGTTCCATAATCACTATTTAGAAAATATTTTTCATTGAGAATTGACAAGATGGCAACTATTTTTAAGACTGATTTAGTTTGTTAAATGACATGTAGAGGGGTGTGTGTGTGTGTGTGTAAGAAAGATATCTTTTCTGAGCCCTTTGATTTGGGGCATTTTGTTTTTTTGATGAAACATTACCTTTTGGAGATGTTTTGGTTTTGATGCTTGCCATTTATTAGAATGTAGTCTCGTGCTCAAATAATTTTAAGTGCTATTTGAAATTATGTGTTTTAATGGCCTTTCTGAATTAAAGTAGTATATAAACATAAAGCATCATTGTTATATGGTCTTAACAGTCCCACAAAACTTACTATCCCAGGTTGAGTCTCTTCACTTGTTTGACTCTGTTCCTTTCCAACTTCTTTGGAATCTATTTAGATTGTGTTTTCAAAGGCCTGGCAGCCATTTTTCCAGGTACTTTGGCCAATGGCTTTGAGCTACTTCTATAGCTATTTTAAGTCCGAAGTGGAAAATTCAGATAGTAAACCTCCTTTATCTTAAAATCTCTACTTAAATTTACACAAAAGGATATATTTGAGTCTTATTTCTAGTCTCTATTGTCCTCTTTACAATACTACTAAATTGATCTTCCTTGTGCATGTATCTGATCATATTAGTAAGTAGTATGTTTAAAACCCTTCAATGGTCCCCCATTGCTTGCTGAAAAAAGTTTAAACTCTTCTGCCTGATATGCCACACTAGGTTTTCCTACCTTTTCTCGTGTTTCTGTTTCATGTGTTCCATGTTCCAGCCAGACTGGATTACTTTGAGGACATGTTCCACATTTTGCTGCCTCCATTTCTTTGATCATATTCCTTATGTCTGGAATTCTTTCCCCAATCTGCCACTGTTGACTTCCTATCCATTTTTTTCATGCCTAATTCAAACTCTTATAATAAATGCCAATTCCTCCAGGAAGTCCAGCAGAAGCAGCATGTTGCAGTGGAATGAGCAATGATTTTGGAGTCAGAGGACCAGAGTTCGAATCCTGACTATTATTTATTGCCTCTATGACTTTGGGCAAGTCACTTGATAACCCTGGGCATTCATTTCTTCATCTGTAAAATTAGATGGTTGAACTAGAATATCTCAGAGGTCTCTTCCAGTTGTAATCTATGATCCTGTGATCCTTCCCTGCTTCCTTTAAGTCAGTCAAGAATTTTTCTTGCCGTGGACCTGAAATAACATTTTACTTATATTTTTCTTAAATACTTATAAATTATTTTGTATAATAACTTGTGATTGATCATAGCCCTTCACACTCCCCTATATGGTCCTGAAGGGCAAGTATTATGTCTTAAAGTGCTCTAGCTTCTTTAGCACTGAGTACAGGGAAGAGTTTACTGAGGAGTCTCTTACAGGTAGTAACAATGTTCCAAAATGATCCAGATGACATTTTCTAGATTATTTCTATTTTAAAACTTTATTATTATTGGACTTGTAAAAACTGTTGCAGAGTTAAGCAGAACCAGTAGACATTGTACATAATAACAGCAACATTGTACAATGATCAACTGTGAATAACTTAGTCATTCTCAACAATATAGCTATCAACAATCCCAAAGGACTTATGATGAAAAATTTGCTTCCAGAGAAAGAACTGATGGAATCTGAATCCTGGACAAAGCACACTTTTTTTCACTTTCTTAATTTTTTTTCTTCCTGTTTCCTAACACAAAAGGGGAAAAGATGGGGAAATATTTTGTATGCTTGTACATGTAAAATCTCTATCAAATTGCTTACCATCTCAAGTATATGGGAGGAAGGATTCAAGATTCAAATTTTTAAAAATGTTTTCACATGTACTTAGGATAAAATAAAATGTCAAATTTAAAAATAAAATAAAAATTCAAAGGGAAAATAAAATTTAAAAAGACAAATTATTGATATTTTAGCCAGTACTAAAATTTTTTCAAATAATTCAAATGTAAATTTAACAGATTTTTTTTTTTGGTATGCATTATTGTAACAGACAACTATTTAAAAGCAAAATTAGTGCATATTACTTGGGTTCCTATTTCAGAATGGTTGTCCCTTCTTTTCCAACTATTTTAAATTCACATTTTTATTTAAATTTTTTAATTTTAAGAATTTGAGGATAATTTTTTTTACCATTTTGAATAATTTTGATTTTTGTAACAGTTGCTGCTTTTATATTGAAACATTCAAATAGGGCATTTGCCTGTCTCTCAAATCCAAGGCTAATTTTGAAGTTTTAACTTATGTTTTGTCTGCATCATAAAAGAACCTAGAAAATTAAATCTGAAATATTTAAATGTTATTATATCAAATTTGGTAGCTGGGTGGCATGAGGCATATAGAGTACTAGACTATAGTCAGGAAACTAAGTTCAAATCCAACCTCAGAAACATATTAGTTTCATGACTGGCTAAGTTACTTAAACACTGTCTAATTCAGTTTCCTCATCTATAAAATCAAATTAATTAGACCTATTTCTCAGGTGAAGGATACAATTTTTGTGAGGACAAAATGGCATCATATTTTTTTGTAAAGCTCTTTGCAAACTATACATAAATTATTATTTAATATGATTAATCATTTCTAAGCCAAAACTAACATGGACTTCATAGCTAGTAAAAGTTGCTGTTTATAAAGACCATAAAATCATTCCCTGACTCTTAAAATGAGTGTATTGCACCTTGACTTTTTCAGCCTTTTCTCCTTTTATTAAAAATCCCATAGATTGTAAGAATCATAGAATTCTACATGTAGATTATCTCTATTTGAAATAGTAATCTGTGGTAATGAAAATCAAAAGTGGTTCTTATTTACTAAAGGTTAGGAAATGGGAAATTATTCTTAAATGTAACAATATTTGCATATTCAAAATGTTCATGCCAATTGTTTATTTAACATGTTTATTGAGCAAAAGTTTATTTTGCTTCTTTTGCCAAATAAGAATAATACTTTTCTGCCTTTTTTTTTAAATTTAGGCGGAGTATAATTGAAGCCGTTTACAATAGACTGAATCCTTTCAGAAATGATGACACTGTAAGTACCCTCTTCTCTCCTCCCACTACCTCTTCCCCACCTCTCTAAATGCATATCCTTCCTACCTGTTTTTGCAGAGCTGTTCACTGTACCCATTCTCTTACACACACCCCTGATTGATTGCTCTGAATTCTGCTTGCTCTGATCTCTGCCTGAACTACAGTTCTAGTGATTGAGGACATAATTATGGTGAGTGGCCACCTCTCCAAAAAAAAAAAAAGAAAGAAAGAAAGAAGGGAAGAAAATCTTTTGTGAATTCTTCTTGGTTTGCAACATCCTTGACTACATACCTTCTGAATGTTTATTTCCACCATACATATTTAATATTAGGGAATAACATCTTTACCCTAAAAATGGGTGTTTTTGGTGGTTTTCAGTTTTAAGTAAACTTGATTTGGCACATGCAAATATTTAGACTATGTTTACATTTTAAAAAACATTTTAGTGTTGTTTTCAAATACTAAAAATCCACAGTTACATACTATTAGCAGGCTTTTTGTTGACATTGCATTCTGTTTTTTCTTTTTTTTTTTTTTTTTTTTCCTTTTTTTTTTGTTAGACTTTAAAAAATCATCTGTGAAATGAGGGAAATTTGGATTAAGGTATTTTCCAGGTTCAATATTTCTTTATAATCAGATTACACTATGATGTTTTTCTATTAAAATTTTTGCATTTCTGAAGGTTTTAATTTTTCTTTGCATTACTAAGGTTTATTAAAATGGTGGCATGAAGAGAAATTAGGGTTTAATCAGAGAATCAAGGTAAATCATTTACCATCTTTTTAGTTAAAAAGTCTTTGCTCTAAACTCAGCTTCTTCCTTAAATGTTATTTATTACAAAACAGAATCTAGCATAGAATCTGTTTCACAGGAAATCCTTTTTTTTTTTTTTTTTTTAACCTTTTTCCTTTCAAGATTATTCAGAGTGTAATGTTTGGCAACTCTAGGACTTAAAAGGTGCTTTTTTTTTCCTTCATAAAGGATTCAACATCAGCTGATGACATGTGGTAAAAACTTCTCATCTAGCCTGGAGTTTACCTTCATCCTCCCAAGGAAGTACAGCGCAACTTCACTGAACCTTCTTAACATCCATCTTCAATATTAAAGAAGGGGATACTATAAGGGTGAGCAAGATGACACCACAGAACTACAGCAGTACAACAACTAGCCCAGAACTGATCCTTTTTTTTTTTTTTTTATATAAAATTGAGACTTATGTAAACGTGATTTCAAACCATAATTCATGTTGTAAATCAGACTTCAGCAATTTTTGTTGTATGATTTTTTTTTTTTTTGGTAAAGTGCAATTGTCCTTGTACAAAATGCTCATATTTAATTATGAACTGCTTTAAAAATCCCTATCAAAGTTTAAAATGTTTGGCTTGTTGTGTGATGCAACAGATAGGTTGGTAGCCCTTTAAATTCATGTTGTGTTTTGGATCAGGGGTGAGGGTGGGGGTAGCGGCAGCCTGGCCAGCGAGATGCTCAAAAATACACGCGATTATGAAGAATAATTTAAAAATTCTTACAGAGATGAACATCCATGAAGTTGTTTCAAACACCCTTAATTTTCTTGACAGTGGACTAGCATAAGAATATAGCTAGTTCATTCATAAAACTCATTCAGGATGGTTTTTTTTCCCTTGTTGCCACTTATTATTGCAGGTAATAGTGTATTTCATAAGAATATCATATCGATCTTGAGGCTAGAATGCCTTGATTCTTTGCACCTCTTTTGCAAGTCCTTACATTAAATTAATTACTAATTGAAAAGGAACAGCTTCCTACATAGAGTAGGAATCTGTAGCATTTTTACTATCATGATTGGCTGGGCCTGCTGCTGTTCCTAGTAAAATATTCTGAACTCCATTTTATCAATAAAGATTGATTTTAACAAACAAGATATTTAATCATGTATGTGTAATTCCTCTTGCTTTTTAAAATGCCGTGTCATTGTAAATGAGGGGTTTCAGTTATTGAGACATGAAAGCCCATTTTTTTAAATGGACCACAGTGTTGCCCAAGGCATAGATGGAATTTCTCCCCACCAGTAGACGGACTAGAGGCTTTAAATAACTGTTCTTCCTTAATCTATTTTAAATGGGTTTTTTTTTCAGACTACTTATTTTTCATCTAGAAATGCATCAGCTTGAATTTAGACACCATTTAATGAAAATGTTAGTTGAAGCCTGATACTCTTAACACCTTATGATGTGTGTGTGTTTGTGTTTTAATTGACCCACTTAGTTAGAATACTTATGGTTAAAATACATTCGTGATTTGAATTAGAGCATGTTGACCACATATAAATATCGGTCATTAAAAATAACTTTCAAAAGTTAAGGAATTATAGGTATTAAAATAAAATTATCTTATTTTAGGCTTACCTTCTCCCTTTGATCATATGAAAGTAAGTTTTCAAATTAGTCATGCTGACAGACTACTGTTTTGTGCTCTTTTGTATTGTCTCTTTAGGTTGAAAATATTGTATTATCAATATGTAGTTTTAATTATTCTATAGGCAAGAAAGTAAGATTTTAACCCTTCACCGAATACAAAATCGAAACTTGGTGTAAAAATGTAGTATGATGCTCTCTATTTACTCTTGTCTTTTCCCTAATTTGGAAAGACACCTATTTGTGTATGTATACATATATGTAGCCTTAAAATTAATTTAAGGTTAAGGAATATTGGACAAAGTAATTTAAAATGTCTCAGATTTAGAGTTAATATACCAGCAAAATCCTTCCTTTATCCCTCTTGTGTGGAGTGATTAAATGTAAATTGTCTTTTTGTATTCTGTATCAGCATGAATGAAGAAAATATAAGTAATATTTGAATTTGTAAGTTTAATTTGGGTTAAAGACCACTTCCTTACCTAATGTCTAATTCCATTGTAGAATGAAAACTATCATTATGTCCTAAGTTATGGCTTTGTACACCTGCACAAAATTAATGTGTAGATAATATGGCAAGTGATTCTGACTACCAGATATACACACCAGTGTAGAAAGCTGAACTCTTCTTAGGACAAGCCTATTCTTTACTGTATAGACTAAAGTTTAATTCTAGAAGCAACAGATTTTAAACTGGACTATGGAAACTTTCTGAGATGTAAAATATTAAATCACAAGTAAAATTGTGGCAGAAAGCCATATTTCAAACCATAATGACACAGTGTGTCATAATGAAATTTCTTTTAAAACCATGTTAAGAGGCCCTACCTAAAGAATAAGGACATGAAAACATTCTTCTCTTACAGTTGCCAGTGCTTCACCTAGGGTGAAAGAAATGTCTAAAAGTCATTTATTCTGGCTTTGTGTTCAGTACTTATGGTCTGAGAACACTGAATCTATTATCTGTGAATAAACACTGCCGTGCTAGGTACTAATTTTGAGTATGAAAATACATGCAATGAGTATGTATATCTTCTTAGAGCAATGGACTATATGTTTTTACTATTCCCTGAAAAAATATTATCCATACTTTTAAAAGGCACTTTTTGCACCTTTGTTGTGTATTTCATTTATTGTACCTATTCAATTTTGTGTTGTTGTGCTAAAAACTTTAGCACCTCAGGGGCTGTGCCACATATTTTTGACGTGTCACATGCTATTTCCCTTTTGGGGAAAGTTCTTGTGTGGTAACAGTGTTGTAATGTGGTATTCCAAATGTAGTTTGATTTAAATGTTCTAATAGAATGGACCCAGTTTACCTATTTAAAAAGGAAATGGCATGTTGTATAAAAAACTACTTTCATAAACCGTACAAATATGTTCCCTTTACCTTACTTACCTTCACTGGTTCATCTTTTTTTTGTGAGTACTTATCAGCCAGATAAAATGTCTTAATGGTTATTCTGGGGACATGTACCTTTTAATAGGTAACTGTTAATGTTCTAAGCAGTTTTCAATATTAACATTGACTTTTAGAAATCTATATATATATATAAACATATTCTTTATTTTATCAATTCAGCATTAAAGATTTATTAAATGAAACTTTTATTTTAGTTATAAAATATTGCGTTGACCTGCTCTTGTTGTAGTGTTAAGAACCACTGCAGAAATTGCTCATTTTATTTCCTGATTTCACATAGTAAAAAAAAAAAATCAGGATTTAAAAAAAACCCGAATGTATATAATTTAGGCATTCTGAATTACAAGTGGTTTCATTACTATACTACAATCCCTTTGGTGGTATTTTGTATCCCTTAACATAGCGTTCCAGTTAATATTTATTGAGCTCCTTTTATGTGCTGGGCACCATGGAGGATTCAAACAAGGAACTTTGCAGTAGAGAAACTTAACTTTTGTGTGTGGTTTAATGCTACATGCCAATCAAATTAAGCCATAAAATTGATATCATTTGCCCTCCATCCTAACTCTCTTTACTTTTTCCTATCCCTCAAATTGAAATCTTACTTTTTTTAAAAAAAAAGTTTGTACTCGGCATAGGGATCTGAAATTTGGTATATTGAGGATTAAGTTTATTCTATGTGCTCTACAAATTTAACTAAGGATTTATGGCAGCCTTTTAGGAAGAAAACCATGAAACAGAGGCCCTAGAAATATATTTAGGGCTTGAGCATTAATTTTTAGTTCTTTCAAAAAAATCATTTTTACAACTAGTCTCATCATTAATTAGCAGCTCAGTGTCTTTTATGTTTTTTTTTCCCTTCTCAACAAAATGGTTTTGTGACTTAATTGTAATTTCACTTCTAATTATAAACATATTTATTTAGGAATTAAATATTTTTGCTTTAATGTACCATTGAAAAACAGGTATTTGTTTTTGTTTCGTTCTTTTAAAAATTCAGTGGAAAGTTTAAATTAGAAATTTTAAGGACCTAATATTTTGATTTCCCATTGTACAGTATTAGTACAGAATGTGGTATTAGTACAAAGCTTTCATGTAAATAACATCAAAATATAAAAACTGTTTCAGGTTGATTGTTACAGTTTTATGCTTTTGAGGGATCCAAAATCTTCTTATAATTTGGTTTCACAAACATTGCAAAGGAAATGACCATTTTAGTTGATTAACAGTGGTCCAGTTTTCTAATGGATTTGTTTTCCTTTAGGTATTGAGAAATTGTTGGTTTTCTTTATCCATAAAAAAAATCTTAATAGTTAATAACTTGAAACTCTAGATACGCTGATTCTTTGTATCTTTCAGTAATATGCTTTATGCCATCTATTTATGTTTATTAAATCAAAGCCCTTCTTTTTAAAAGTAAACATTATTTTGGAGTGCTAGAAATATTTTTTAACAATATCTTCCAAATTTTAGATGTGGATTATTAAGGGGAAAGACTTTTCTTTATTAAACAACAAATATTTCTCAAGAACTCAGAATAATAAAGAAATAAAATGAAATTTGCCTTTTCCTGTTTCACCATCAAGTGAGCATTTTCCATTTGTATTGATTTTGGCATCACTAGATTCTTTCCCTTTTACCTACTTGCTATTTTAAGCAGTCGCTCATGGCCCCGTGAAATTCTAGCAAACGCTTAGATGAAAGTATTCATTATGATAATTTTAGCTGACAATGAAATTGCTTTGGCCACTTACACTTTTATTTCATAACCAAGAACAAGAAAAAGAGGTGGCCTATTCGATCAATTTGCTGGGTATGTAGCAAATAGATAACAATGTTTTCCCTTGTCCAGCACAAAATGCCTTGTCTTTCTCTGCTTTGCTCTAGTTTTTCTTCCTTTAACTTTAATGATTATCAGAATGAAACAGGCCAATTCAGTTTGTTTGGCTAAGAACGCTTGGTGTTTAGCCTCATCATTACAAGAGAAAGCATATTTAAAGGTCTGAATGTCTAATGACTTTGGGAGGCAAGGTCCGAATCCAATTTCACTGGGGTAGAGAACTCTCCCTGTGGAAACTGCCTCCACTGTTAACAGACTTCTCTGCAACTTTATAGTTTTAGTAGTTGCATAGGGTCATTGACAGGTTGCATAATTTGTCCATGGTCCTGCTCCTAGTTTGTGTTAAAAAGTCAGGATTTAAACTAAAGTCTTCCCCAAGACCAGCCCCCTACACATTAATGGCTCCATGCTGCCTCTTATTGAATGATATATTAAAATATGATGTACATAAAAGAAGTATCTTGGGACCATAGGAGGAGTAGAGATGAAAAGAGTGGACCTTAATTATTTTAAAAGTTGTAATAGGTTTAAGTTCCAAGTCACTAATGCTGTTGTATCCATGTCAGGAAAATCCAACCTTAACTTCAGCCAATATAACATTTGCAAGAAATACTTAATGATAGAAGTAATTGCTCCAACAACAGAAGTAACTTTTAAAAGACTTTTATTAATATAGTCATTTGTATTTTTCCTGATCTCATCTGGTAAAAATAAAAGCAGTGTTTACCATAAAATTCTTTATCTTAAACATTGTCACTGCACCAAAACCCTTTCATGATCTCAATTCTATGGGTTATTTAAAGTTTTTTGCTGATTACTTTCTCATCAACTTTAAATTTTAGAAAAATTGTGTAGAGCTTTTTCATTCATTTGTGCATTGATTGTACCTTTTGATCATCTTGGAAATTACTATTTAAAACCATTTGCAAGTATCTAGTACTTTTTGAAACAATTTAGATTTATGTACATAGTTGATTCTTCAGCTACTTTCCTAATTCAATAATAGCAGATATAATCAGTGGGTGCCAAAATGCCATATTCATAGTATATTTATATAGTGGTATTATACTACTAGATATCTATATTTAAAAACAAACAAGAAAACACAAAATAAGCAAACTCAACAATTATTAGAATACAAGATGAACTCAGTTTACTTTAGGAAAGTGTTTTTTTTTTTAAGTATTTTTTTCAGAGACTTGGGGGAAAGAATTTTGTGAAAGTCTGAAGTGAAAAGTATCCTTTCTTAAGATAATTAATATCTGGGCTCTGTTCTCCAAGCAGAACATAGACTATAGATTTTAAAAATTATATCTTGTAGGTATTGAAAGGCAAAAGAAAACAGTAATGTTAGGACCAATCTCTCTCTCTCTCTCTCTCTCTCTCTCTCTCTGTAAGGAAATCTAATCCTTTTCTAAGAAGATTTGGCCCTGGAAATTGAACTGACAAAAGATTAAGTGGAGTTTTTTTTTTTAACCCTTAACTTCTTCTATGTATTGGCTCCTAGGTAGAAGAGTGGTAAGGGTGGGCAATGGGGGTCAAGTGACTTGCCCAGGGTCACACAGCTGGGAAGTATCTGAGGCCAGATTTGAACCTAGGACCTCCTGTCTCTAGGCCTGACTCTCAATCCACTGAGCTACCCAGCTTGCCCCCAAGTGGAGTTTTTTTTAAAAAAGGTTTGTAGTAAAAACACTGATCTAAATAAGGAACATATTATATAGTGCTTACGATGCATACTTTATTATCCACATAATTTAATTGTCAGATGTTCACTTTTTTTTTTTTTAACCTTTGAATTAGCAGACTAGATTTCTGATATTCATCTCATTGCTAGTGTTAGAGTCCACTAAACTTTATGCACATATTCAGGCCATCTCAGATTTCACAATATGAAAGATTAAAAAACTAATAGAGAAGAATAATACAGAGTCCAACATTTTCAGCCACCAGTGCCCAGAGTTAATGACATTTCTTCCAAAATATATGTCCAATAAAACGGTTTGATTATTAACTGAAGTTTGGATTTATTCTCAATTATCAGGTGTTTTGATTAATCTTGGACCCGTCTCTAGTTAATAGAAGACCCATTTGTATGCTTTGTTCTTTCACCTAATGCCCTTTATTAGCTCAGTAACTTCATATGGAGAAAACATATCTCATGTAGTTGACATGCAATGCTGATTGTTTTAGCTCCTAGCATAATATTCATATTTTTTGTGAAAGTGTAATCTTTCCCTTTAATTTGTATTAATATTATGAATGAAGACATGTAAGCTTAAAAAGCATGTTTGCAGAATGCTTAGCTTCATTATAAATTTATAATTTTGAAACTAATATACAAAAAAGCAGAGCTATTTTCCTTAAATACAATGTATAATATTCTCCACAGTGATTACCCACTATTTGCAGTTTATGTGATCCAAAATGTGTTTACAACAAGTTCAATAAATGTATATTTTGTACTGTGTACCAGTTTCTGGTCCCAAAGAAAATGTGTGAATTTAGTTTCTAATTTTTTAAGATGTACTTTCTGTTTGGACTACGTTCAAGAATTGCATTAAGCTTATGAATGGCTACAGATTGTATATGGGAAATGAGACTTAGAAATAATTTATAGTTCCCCCCCCCAAAAGGTGCCACTAAGTAATAAACAGACAATTGCATAATTTCTGTGTATTTATGATTGTTTAGTTTTGTATGGAATACTTATTTAAATATGATAGTCACTGCCATTGGTTTTTGTTCCTAGGAAAAGCCTGAATAACTTGAAATTGGCTGTAGGTTTCTATGTGGAAGAAAGTGTTGAGCATTTTTTTAGTTCATTCCTTAGCATAAAGGTAAATCTGAAAATTGCCATTTAGAATTACAGTGCTCTTCTTTGTTTTTGGTCAGGAACTATGCATTGTTATGGAGAATTACCCTTGTTGAACTCCTCACTGATACTGATTGCCAATTTTGTAATACACAGCCTTAGAGTTTCTTGGGATTTTTAGAAATTAAATCACAGAATTAGTATATATCAGAAATAGGACTTGAACTAATGTCTTCCTGACTTCTGTCAGTTCTGTCCTTGTTAAGCTACTTTTTATATATGTGGAAGTTCTTATTTATAAATAATCTTAGATCATCTAGTTCAAAACATCTAGTTATTATAGCATGAAAAGGCTACAAAAAACTTGACCAGAGCTTTTTAATAACGAGGAAGACTAAAAGTTTCTTGTGGGAAAATAAATATTCTTGTTTTCCCCTCAGCCTTCTAATCAGTGAGACTTTATCTTTTTATGTAGATATGGAGGTAGAATCCAAGAGATTGCCCTAAATGAACTCTATAGGGTTCTTCTAAAAGGACCAACTTCTAAAAGTTGGTCAAACTGAGTCTGCTGAATTTGTCTCTGATCAGCTACATAAGGAAATAGTTTTCAACAGTTATTTATACCTTAAGTTTGGTTTGATGAGAAAAAAAAATCTAACATACATGAAAAGATTTGTATTCTGCCTTTAAGGAAATATTTAATCAGTATCTTTGTTTCTTCCTTCTTTGAGTGATTTTAGAACAAATTAAATTATGGATGATATATGTGAAGCAGGTGGAGTTTCTTAGGAGCCTTCTGCTTTCTGAATTCAGGTAGTTAGCAAAATGGAACATGAAATGTTGTTTATACTAATCATGAATCCTGATAACCAGAGTGATACAAGAATGTGATATTGGTGGAACAAAATAGGATAGTATATATTCAATATAGAGTTGTTCGTCTTTTTAAAAATTTTTAAATTTTTCTGTATTCCTCAAGCCTTTTTGTAATTTTAAAATATTGGTGGTAGGAAATCATTAGAATTTTTACTTTCACTAAGCTTCAAGATAATTTGATATCTCCTGAGAAATCACCATAAATACTCTTCCTTCAGTTTTCCCCTCTATTCATTTATTAAACAAGTTAAGGTTATTCAAATTGCCTCAGAGTAGGGAATATTGTTTCTAATAAAAATAAATGTGACTATCGATATGAAAACTCCAGGAAGCTTTTAAAAATTATATCTATGATTTCATTGGTTTAGGGAACTTTCTCAACCAAACAATTAACAAACATTAAGTGCCAAGAGCTGTATTTGGTAACTGGGATGATAAAGACAAAGTGAAAGTAAGCCCCATACCCCCAAGAACTTCTGTCTCACCAGGGTAGGAATGGGCATATATAGGGATAAAAAAATAGATACAAAGTAATTTGAAAATGAGAAGACAGCTTCTAGGGAGATAAAGATTTCATATATAGAAGGAAGCATATGATCTGAACTAGAGATTCTCAAAGACCAAAGGTATGGAAAGAATGCATTGCAGATATGGGAAACAGTCAATGCAAAGGCATGGACTTAGGAGAGGTCCTCTGTAAGAAAACAGTAAGACAGCCAGTTTGATTTAACTGTACNCTTAGGAGAGGTCCTCTGTAAGAAAACAGTAAGACAGCCAGTTTGATTTAACTGTACTACACATGAAGAGGATATTAATATATGTTAAAGCCAGGGGGAAAAAAGTTTATAGGTAATGTTTAAAGTAATAGAAATCCATAGAGTTTTATTAAGAGCTAAGGAAAGATAAAGAAAGGAGAATAGTTAGGAGGCTGTTGCAGCATTTCAAGTGACAAATGATGAAAGCCTAAACTGGAGTAATAGCTATGTAAGGTAGAAAGAAAATGTAATATGCAAGAGAAGTTGTAGAAGTGGAAATGGTAAAAGTTTGGCAACTGATTTGGATATATGGAAAGAGAGGGTGAGGAGTTAAAAGCATGACACAGTTTATAAACCTGGAGGATGGAATTGGATGGTGATACCCCTAAAGAAGTCAATCATCCAATATTTATTAAACATGTAACTGTGAATTTCAAAAGTTATGCGTATTTTGGACAGGTGGCATTTAAGGATTTCAAACTGATAGCTAACGATGTGCTATTGGAACTTAGGGAGGAAAATAAGACTGTATAGTTTGAAAATCACCAGCATAAAGCCATGTAAGTTGATAAGATCATTTTCAGAGAAGAGAAGGCTTTGGATAGATCCTTGGAATAAATTAATATAGATGATGTTCCAGCAAAGGAAATTGAAAAGAAGCAGTCAGAAAAGTAGGAGCAAGAGAAAGTGCTGTCATGGAAGCCCAGTGTCAAATAATGCAGCTATATAATATATAGTCATGCCTAGCTGCCCTGGTTCATTACAAATTGATATTATCAGACTACAACTACAGGTACTTACCATATTATGGTAATTATTTTATTCCTCTCTAATTGATTTCCTACACCTATTCCCCCAAAAAACTATTCTATACCTTTTCTCTCCTTCACCCTCCCCCGCACCTCTTTTCTTAGTTGAGTATTTCATGTCTTATTTAGAAAAATGAGGCAATATGCCTTGAGCTCTCTCTTCTCCGTTTTTTATCTTAAAACCTCTTGACACTGCCCGTTCTTCATTTTCTTATTTTTTTCACTGGTTTTTGATATTTGACAATGTGCTGGTTTTTGCTAAGGTCCTTGAGCCCATTCCTTCATCAGTAGACTGCCCGTTTTAGTTATTTCTCTTCAGTACTCTTCAACCTTTCCCTGTTTATTGGTCCTTTCTCATTTGCCTCCAAATATTACCCAAGTCTCCCTCATCCTTAAAAAAAAATTACTAGATGCTACCCTCCTCTTTTGACATGATAGTTTTCTACTTTTTTTCTAAAGCTCTGAAAAAGCTATCTACATTTATTGCCTCTACTTCTCCCATCACTCACTCTCCCTTCTTTGCACTCTACCTTGCAGTTTCTTCATTCAACTGAAACTGCTGCCTTCAAAGTTACCAGTGATTTCTAATGGCCAAATCTAATATTCTTAGACAGTCTGCATGACTCTGGGTGACTGTCACTGGAATTTCAGTCTTCTCTGAACCTTTGTCGCATTACTCTCCTGATTTTCCTCTAATTTTTCTCTTCCTTAGTCTCCTTTGTCCCAATCCCTTTTCTCTCCAAAGTCTCTCTCTTGAGCCTTGCCCTCTCTACAGTTTTCTGATGCCTGTCCTGCTTCCATCTATATGTATATGGCTTGTCACAGATCTGTGTATTCTGCTTCATTCTCTCATGTGAGCTTCATCATCTATCCGTTGGACATTTCAAACCAAATGTTTCAGAAACAACATGTTTAAAATAGAATTCATCTTTTCTCCCTATGTTTTCTCCCACCTCAATCTTGGGAACTTCCTTATTTCTCTTTAGGGTACTATTCTTTCAGGCTCCTTTTTTTGTAATCTTGGTATTGTTCTCAATCATTCACTTTTACTCATCCTGTGTATTCAGTCAGTTACCAAATCTTGTTGCTATTATCTTCATGATATCATTCCCCTCCTATCCCTTCTCTCTATTCACCCAACAACCACCTTTTTTCAAACTAGACTCTTCCAGCAGCTTCCTCATTGGTCTCCCTGGCCCAGTTCTTTCTCCATTCTATCCTCCATACAGTTGCCAGTGATTTTCCTTAGGCACACACATATACATATATATACCTGACTATTTCTCTCTACTTAGTAGCTCCCTAATGTCTCTAAGATATATAACTTTCTCCATTTGGCCCCAACCAATCTCAACTTCATTGGACAGTTCTCCCCCTTGTACTTTGATATCAAGCTAAATTGGATTTCTCTTTGTTCCTCATACTTAGGACTCCCTTCTCTATACCTTCCACTGACTACTCCATGCTCAACTGTCCCTCATAGAATCCCTTTTTTTCTGAACTCAACTCGGGCAGCTTCTTTTGAATGAAGTCTTTCCAAATTCCACCAACTTGTTGGCATCTCCCCTCTTTAACCAACTTATATTTCTTTTTTTAAAACATTTATTAATATTTGTTTTTTTGAAAAGTTAACATGGTTACATAATTCATGCTCTTACTTTCCCTTCGCCCCCCTGAATTCCCCTTCCCCCCATGGCAGATGTGTATTTCCACTGGTTTTAACATGTGTCATTGATCAAGACCTATTTCCAAATTGTTGATAGTTGCATTGGAGTGGTAGTTTCGAGTCTACATCCCCAATCATGTCCGCCTCAACCCATGTTTCAAGCAATTGTTTTTCTTCTGTTTCCACTCCTGTAGTACTTCCGTATCGTTCTTTTCCATAAATCTCTCAGAATTGTCCTGGATCATTGCATTGCTGCTAGTACAGTAGTCCATTACATTCTATTTTACTACAGTGTATTGGTCTCTGTGTACAAAGTTCTTCTGGCTCTGCTCCTTTCACTGCATCAATTCCTGGAGGTCTTTCCAGTTCACATGGAATTCCTCCAGTTTATTATTCCTTTGAGCACAATAGTATTCCATCACCAACATATACCACAATTTGTTTAGCCATTCCCTAATTGAAGGGCATCCCTTCGTTTTCCAGTTTTTTGCCACCACAAAAAGCACAGCTATAAATATTTTTGTACAAGTCTGTTTATCTATGACCTCTTTGGGATACAAACCCAGCAGTGCTATAGCTAGATCGAAGGGCAGGCAGTCCTTTAGAGCTCTTTGGACGTAGTTCCAAATTGCCCTCCAGAATGGTTGGATCAGTTCACAACTCCACCAGCAATACATTAATGTCCCAATTTTGCCACATCTCCTCCAACATTCATTACCCTCCCCTGTTATCATTTTAGCCAATCTGCTAGGTGTGAGGTGATACCTCAGAGTTGTTTTGATTTGCATTTCTCTGATTATTAGAGATTTAGAACACTTTCTCATGTGCTTATTAATAGTTTTGATTTCTTTATCTGAAAATTGCCTCTTCATGTCTCTTGCCCATTTATCACTTGGGGAATGGCTTGATTTTTTTATATAATTGTTTTAGCTCCTTGTATATTTGAGTAATTAGACCTCTATCAGAGTTTTTTGTTATAAGGATTTTTTCCCAGTTTGTTGTTTCCCTTCTGATTTTGGTTGCATTGTTTTTGTTTGTACAAAACCTTTTTAATTAAATATAATCAAAATTATTTATTTTACATTTTGTAATTTTCTCTAACTCTTGCTTTGTTTTAAAATCTTTCCTTTCCCAGAGATCTGACAAGTAAACTACTCTATGTTCACTTAACATATTTATAGTTTCCCTCTTTATATTCAAGTCATTCACCCATTCTGAATTTATTGATCTAAACCTATTCTCTCCCATATTGTTTTCCAAATTTCCCAGCAGTTTTTATCAAATAGTGGATTTTTGTCCCAGAAGTTGGGCTCTTTGGGTTTATCATACACTGTCTTGCTGATGTCACTTACCCAAAGTCTATTCCACTGATCCTCCCTTCTGTCTCTTAGCCAGTACCATACCGTTTTTCTTTTTATTAATTCCTTGAACATAGTGATTATTTCATTCTTTTGTCTTTGTATCCTTAGCTTGTAGCACCAGGCCTGGTACTTTATAGGTATTTAATGTATGCTTATTGTTGATAATCTTTATCTAGCTGAGGTGGAGTTGAGGATTAAGTCATGGGAGTTAAGCAGATTAAGGAACCAGGAGGTTAGGTTATTTGAGCAAATAATGTAGTACTCTAATGTAAAGGCAACAATTATAAACTGTAAACCAGGCACTGATCTCTTTGAGAAAGGAGGAAGAATATAGATTGGGTGATAATTTTCCATGAAGCAATGATGACAACAGGAGTATCTAGAAATATCAACGGAGAATACAGAATTCTGACTCCCCAGAATGTGCTATTATTCATTATCCCAATATGCCTTTACCTTACATACTCTCCACATATTTAGATTCCATAGAACTAAATAGGAACTACTTTTTTTTAAAGCCATGATCATTGTCTCTTAAATATTGGGGAGTTCTTTTTCTACTATATGTTATTTAGAACTTAAGAATTTAATAGCTTTAGATTCCTAAGCTTGTGTGTTTAATATTGGTGCCTGGACTTTGAGATAAGAAGTAGCTTATCTAATCAAACATTGTTTTATATCAGTGGTACCCAAACTTTTTTGGCCTAGCGCCCCCTTTCCAGAAAAAATATTACTTAGCACCCCCTGTCACATACTATCACTGCCCCCTTACTGTTATTCACCGCCCCCAAATGCACCTGTGGGCCATCACCACTACCCTGGATCTCTGCAGCACCCACCAGGGGGGCGGTGGCACCCACTTTGGGAATCACTGTTTTATATTTATACTAGATAGACATTTGAATCATCCATATCAAAAGAGCTTCCTTGGTTGTTTTTTATTAAAATTATAAAATATTTTTCCAGATATTTTCCCAAATTAAATTGGTTCTTTTGAATTAACGAAAACTCTAAGTAAATACCTGATGCTTCTTAAGTGTTGTTATATATTCCTATATTTGTCTCCTTAGTCTTAATTCCTCTGTAGTATATAATATGGTTTTTTAAAGAGAAAAGGTCTTACCCAATTTGTTCTTTTTAATTGATATTTAGCCCATTGTCCATTTTTCATTAGCAAAAAAGTTTGATACTACAGTCTTGTGAAATACACATATTTTGGATATAGGATTATTTCTTACAGTTCATAAAGAATTACTTATGAAGAACATATTTCAGTGAAAACAAAGTTCTTAAAACTGGAATTGCCAATTGTTAGTGGCTAACATTTAGCAACCTAACAATTTTATTTGTCGTTATCTGCTTGAAAGATAAGATCATACTTCTCATGCAGTAAACATTCAATTTTACTTCAACAGGAAATGGGGAAAGAATGTGAAGGCAAAGAAGAGAAGAAGATCAGGGGGAATCATTGAGGTTTATTTAAAACAAATTATGTAATTAAACAAGAGGAACTTACCTTTGCTATGTTGACAGCTCATTGGAATTGTCCAGGATCCTAATACCATGACTGAGTAATTTTCTGTATGATAGACTTGGTATAACAGGCAGTCATAACTGAAGTTTTGAAAAATCTTGTCCTAAAATAACAATCAACACAGACTTAGATTACATTGTACTAACTTTAAATCTTGAATATGTTTAGTTTATTTCCCTTGTTCTCCTTAGTTTGTATTTCTTTGATGCTTTATATTTTACTTAAATAACCTTGGGTTTAAAAAGTTTGGGGCCTTCCAAATGTTAATATCAAATAAAGTGAGAGCTCTAGATTTATAATTCGAATCTAAGGTAATCTAATTATTGAAAAAAAAAAATTTAGTAATTATTTGGCTGCCCTCAACCCCAGGACTCTGATGAAATTGGTATTTGTTATTGTACTCTTTAAGTCATAAGTTAGGGATCTTTAGAACTGTTTCCCCCTCCCTAATTCTCTGTATTTTCGTACTAGAGTAGTGCTGCTACATATTTCCATTTGAAAAAGAAGCTTATCCTTTTTAAGTTTCTTAACTGTTCCTGTTATCTGAAATTATTGAATGTGTTAATAAATGTTAATAAAAAAGTGTTTTTACATAAGTTAGAGGACTGTATAAATACTGGCTATTGTTACTATTATTTTTAAAAATGGTTTGTTCATTATGGCAACTTTTCAGAATATTCCCCATAAAATATCTTTGGTTAAACTAGGGGATGCATGGAAAAACCTTACTTTTCAAAAAAGCCCAGTGGAATTGTATCTGAGTTAAACTGTTTTACTTGACTCTCTTTATTTACTTGTTTTTATAGGTAGCATAATACTTAAATCATTAATATTTGAACACAGCTAGCCTTTTGTCAGAAATCTAGTGTTGAACAAATACAGTGAAATGTGTATCCCTTATATCACAGAAGGATAACTTCCTAGACATCTTTCTTTTTTGGTAGGATGGAAATAGGAGCAGTAGTAATAACCTTTATGTGAGTACAAAAATGTGGCTGATAATTGGAGTTTTAGGACTAGGATTCAAATCTCAAGATGTGTCCTCTGTTACTTGTAACACCTGGGGCAAAAAAAAAAACAAAACTTTTTCCTTTCTGAGTCCTTCGTTTCCTGATCCATAAAATGGGATTCATTCTAGTGATAGTTATTTTCCTTCTCATGATTTCATGTAGATATTTCCATTAAAAAAATTTAACCTGCTCATCATTTCTTACGGTGCAGTTGTATTCTATCACAATCATATGCCACAATTTGGTCAGCCATTTCTCAATTGATGGACATACCCTCATTTTCAGTTCTTTGCCATCATAAAGAGAACTACTATAAATATTTTAGAACATGTATTTTCTTTTCCTTATCACTTTGCAATATAGATCTAACAGTGGTATTGCTGGATATAATGGCTTTATAGCTCTCTGGGCATAATTCCACATTGCTTTCCAAATGGTTGGAGCATTTCATAGTTCCACACCAACAATGCATTAGTGTTCCATTTTACTACTTCACTTCGTTGGCTTTTAGGCCCTTTTGTGCTATCAGGAGTAAAATCATGTCCAGCAATATTTGTTGGAATCTAAGATATAACCATTTTCTGAATTTCCTGTTGGAAGACATTGTGCTAACATTTATATAGCACTTACTATATATCAAGCTTTGTACTAAGTGCTTTACAACTAATACTATCTGAATTGTTCCTCAAAACAACCCTTGGAGGTAAGTGCTATTATTCCCATTTTACACTCAGATCATATGGCTTGCCCAGAGCAAGAGCTAATAAGTGTCTGAATTTAAACTTGAACTCAGGTTTTCCTGATCCCAGGCCTAATCTGTTGTAACACCTAGTGACATTAACCCATACACATTTTTTTTTACCTGAGGCAAAGAGGCTTAAGTGACTTGCCCAGGGTCACACAGCTAGTAAATATCTGTGGCTACCTTTGAACTAACTTCATATTCACTCTCCTCTCCTTTTAATAAATCCTTACTTCCATTTTCCCTAAGGAACACTTCAGAACCTGGCATATAAAGAAAAGAAAAAAGGTAGGAAACTGCAAATAGAATCTGGGCTTGGAGATTGCACTTAATAGATTTCCTTATTCAAATCACTATAAAATTCCTTTTTTCCTTATTCAGCTCATGTCCTTATCTCTTTTCCCCTTCTTTCTCCTCACTGAAGCCAGTCAATGAAAAAGTATATACGATTGTAATGGAAGGAACAAGGAGAAAAACAATCTCAAACCATTCTCCAAATCCCATAACAGGATGAAAAAGCCGAATTTGGAAGCCTCAGATTGAATTATAGCCCTGATACTTTGTCAGCATATCTCTTCTTTCTGAGCTTTGAAAAATGGAGGGAGTGGACTAGAAGACTACAAAGATCCTTTCCTGCTATATAGCTATGATCCTTTGTCCTTTACAGAATACCTGCTGTGTGCCTAGTACTGTGCTATGCACTGGGAGAACAAAGAGAAAAATGACACTCCCTGTTCCCTAGGAACTTACATTCTATAAGCTTTGGATAGTTTATCCTTAGAGTCCTCATTCAATTAGAACTCTTGTTACTGACATAACTTCTTTTTTTTTTCCTAATTTTTATTTTCCCATAGTTGCATAATTCATGTTCTTTCCCTCCCCCCTCCAGTAGCCAATGCGCAATTCAATTGTGTTTTACAAGTATCATTAATCAAGACCTATTTTCAATATTATTTGCAATAGAGTGATCATTTAGAGTCTATATCCCCACTGAACCATGTGATCAAGCAAATGACATATTAACTTCTTCAAACTTAATAAGCATTTACTTGTTTCTGATTTTCTAATTTTGTGTGTGTGTGTTGACATTTTTAAAAAGACACTAAAAAGAGCATTCCTCAGAGTCATGCATCAAAGTTTAAACATGGGATCCTTGGCTTCACAGACAACTTGCCTATAGCTGGAGGACTCCTACTCCAAGATAATGACCTGACTATATATGGTGTGATTAAGCAACCATGTAAAAATTCTTGTGTCTGTTAATCAATAATACATTTTTCTGCACTAGACATTTTATTTTTATAAATAGTAATTGTCCTGAATAAAAGTCAAAAGGAAGACAATCTTATTTTTAGAATCTTAATTATTTGAATCTTAAAATTTTTAAAAAATTTTAAAATATGCCCTGCTATTGATGACTTCACAGATGTTTTCCTTATTTAAGATATGTTAGTTTACCTCCCATTATTTTCAAGATGAGAAACAACTCATAAGTATTTGAATATTTTTAAAAATCCTCTAAAAGCTAGATGTTTGGCCATTTAAAAAACTAATTGTCTTTTAAAAGATTACCTAGCTTTTAAACTCCCTCCAACCCCTAGAAGGGTCCTGAGGACCTTAAGGGAATGAGCACTGGCAGCTAAGGCTTTTTAACTAGCTTGAAATCTCAAAAGAAAAAAGACATGATTAGCTCAATTCATTTTTTTTAAACCCTTACCTTCCATCTTGGAGTCAATATTTTTGAAGAAACTCTGGGTATTTAGGGCAAGTGATGAAACTTCCTCTTTTCCCTGTAATGAGCTCAGACTGGAGATAAAGAAGGGAGGAATCCCCAAGAGAAGAGCCATCTCTGACTGAGTCATCTCAACTGAAATTTTTGCTAGCCAGGATAATTGATCTGCCACTCTTGATTACAATATTAAACAAAACAAAACAAAAAACCTTCAGTAAGGTTCACCTGCTTGCCTTTTTCTCTTCCTGGCAATCTCCCTTATGGTTTCTGACCAAATTTTTTCCTCCCGTCTTTTCTATCTGCTGATATACACAACTTATGTCCCATTTTTGTGGGGGGGTGGGGGAGGGAGTTTACAAGTGTGACTTTTATTTAGAGCCATGTCCCCTTTCTACAGTGCATTTGCCAGCTGGCTTTTACAGATATATCTTAGGCACTGATAGACTGGACCCTTTTATTGAGTCTGCTTTGTCTTGGGTTTAGCTTTAGCACCATGGTGACAGAAAAATAGGTGGATTCCACTTTTGTGGCCACAAATGTATTTAGGTCATTTTATTTCCTGAAAGTATATTTCTCCTAAAGGATATTTCCTTTAAACTTTAAGATTTTAGTGTAGACTTTTTAATTTTTTATTTCATGGCTAGAAAGTGGTTTTGAGAAATCTGACTAAAATTAGACTTTGGCCTTAGGAACCATTAAGGATGAGGTTTCTCATGGTACAAATAGTGTTCTCCTGTGCGACTTCAGGATGTCAGTAAACTGAACATCTAGGCCTTTCTGATAATGTTTAAATGAGATTAAGGAAGTTTTTCTAAGATACTAATTCTACAGAACAAGATAGAGGCAATATCACATCAATTTTTCCCTTTTTTTTAAAGTAAAAGCAAAAAATAAACTTTTTTTTTAAAGAACATTTAATTTTATTAGTTCCTGACTACCTTCATTCCATGGCTAACATTTTCTTTTCTTTTCTTTTCTTTTTTTTTTTTAACTTTAAACCCTTAACTTCTGTGTATTGACTTATAGGTGGAATGGAAGAGTGGTAAGGGTAGGCAATGGGGGTCAAGTGACTTGCCCAGGGTCACACAGCTGGGAAGTGTCTGAGGCCGGATTTGAACCTAGGACCTCCCGTCTCTAGGCTTGGCTCTCAATCCACTGAGCTACCCAGCTGCCCCTCCATGGCTAACATTTAATAAATTCACCCAGCAAAGCTTGTCAGGGAAAATGGCAATTTCCGGCTATAACTCAATGCCAGCCATATATTCCTGCATTGCTTCTGTCTCTTGGAATCTCCAGTTTCCATTAAGATTCAACTTAAGTACCACCTTCTTCCTCACCATATACTACAGCACTTTACCACAAAACTACTTTAAATTTATTTGCAGTATATTATGTATATTCTGTGTAGATGTTCTTGTTAGAATATGAGCTCCATGAGGGCAAGGACTATTTCTTTTTTGTCTTCATATTTCCAACACCTAGCACAGTGCCTGGCATATAAATAAATAATAAATACTTGTAGATTGAGTCAAAGTAATCATAATAGAATTTGGAAAAAAGAAAAAAGGGCTGCTCTCAAAGAGTGCAGAGAAGGAGATAGTCAATAACTAAAGTGAATTTTTATACTTCGTAGCAACATGGTTTCAAAGCCCTTTGCAGATGTCTCATTTGAGCTTAGTAACTATTCTGTGAAACAGATGCCATTATTAGCCCCATTTTACAAATGAGGAAACTGCAGCCTGAAGTTTAGTAACTTTATAAATTCCTTGCGAGTAGGGATTGTTTCAAGGTGCTTGGAAGGTTTTAGAAATGTTTTAACATATGTTCATTAATGGATCACCTTGCACAAGGGCCACACAGCTAATAAGTGTCTTGGGCAAAACTGACTTTGGGGCTCTTTCTACCATGCCACATATCTACTATATATTCTCATTACTAGCTTGTCTCAGGAATACTTCTGACTGTTTGAACTGGAAGGGACCTTAGGAGTCATTAGTTCAAAAACCTTCATTTTACAGATAAAGACGAGATCCAGAGAGAATAGATTAATTTGTTAATTAGTATCAATTCCAAGGGAGAAGGCCAGGGTTTAAAAAAAGAAAAACAAATGGTTTTTCATCTTAATGGCTCACTGAATTTGCCTATATCCTGGGCTGTTTAAGTAATAAAAGGTGGTCTTCTGGAGATAAGGCCTAATTTAAAGTTATTAACAATTTCTACTTCAAGCATTGTCCCATAAAGTAGAGGAAAAGGTACTGAATTCACTTATTCAAGGAGGATTTGACACATTGCACAGTTTTTGTGTTTTGCAATGCTCTGTGTGGTTCTGTGATAAGAGGAGCCCCTGTCCAAATAGAAACCTTCTTCCCCTCCCCAAGCTTGGTCACTATCAATGTTTGATCACATTACTTTCTTCTGTTATTCCTTCCCCATATTGACAACAATTCTCCCTAAAAACTAGGGAGTTTTTGCTAGAGTCCTAGGTTTTCAAATAAACCCAACTATTGTAGGGTTTCTCTCTTTCAGCCTTCCCTGGTATGTCAACAGGTCTTTTAAGAATAAAATAGCATGGAAACTTGTGGAAATCTAAGGATCTACATCACACATTAGCTCAGCACAATTCTAAAACATTTTAAAAAAAAACCAACGTTGCTGGAGCATGCCCTTCTACCCAATATCGCCTCTTCTAACCCTGATGCTTAGAATTACTCCTACTTATTTATCTTTTTTCCACTTCAGGGTCTGTCTCCTCAGTTCTACTAGTCGCTTAGTCTCCCCTGGCTCTCACTCTTAGACTCATTTCACCTTCTTAATAATTAACTCTACTTCCAACCATAAGCTCAGCCAAATTCTCTCTTAGCTCCCTAGGTCTCTGGGAAAAACAGTAAGTATCCTTTTCTGCCTAGGTCCCAGACCAAAACAACTCCCTTTGTGACCCCCTGAACTACTCATTTGGAATGAAGATTTAGAGAGAAAGGACTTTGCTATAGGATAGTCCTATAATTGGATGAGCAATACCTCCTTTTATTCCTTATTTGTAATAGTCTTTGTAATCCAACCTCAGACATTTATTAGCTGTTTGATCTCGGGCAAGTACCTTGAGCAAGCTTCTCTTTCAGTTTGCTCAATTTTAAGAATAGGGGTGATAATAACGCTTGTCTCCCAGGTGTTATTTGCTGTGAGGAATAAATGTGATAATGTTTGTGAAGTGCTTAGCATACTATAGAAATGTTACTGTTATTATATTTAATCCGTTCTGTTACCTGCAATTTAATATGCATGCATTATGTGGACTACCCAGGCAATGTCTATAAATAAGTAGTATAAGTAAACAAATACTCACGGAACCTGGCACAGTGGAAAGAACACTGTTTTTGGAGTAAAGGGCCCTGAATTTGGGGCCTGGCTTTGCCTCCACCAGTATGACCTTGGGCAGTTTATTTAATCTCTTAGGGCTTCTGGCCTCAGGTATAAAATAAGGGAGTTACACAAGATGGTCTCAGAGGCTTCTTCTGACTGTAAAGCTAGTGACCTTTGATGCCTGTCAAAATAAAAAAATCAATGTCATTACTGGAAATTGGGGCCTATAACTATTGAGAGACTTGTAGAACCTTTGAGTGGTTTAAGAAGAACTGGTAGAGGAAACAGTCCAGTCTTTGACATGTTAGTCTTGGGGACAAATGTATAAAATGGAAGAGATGGCATATAGCAGGAAGGAATTATCTACTTTCCTCAATGAATTTTTATAAAAAAATCTTTTGTTTTTTTTTTATAGCCTATAATTCTCAATTACCTCTCTCTCCCAGAGAGCCATACATTTATAACAAAGAATAAAAAAGAGAAAACAGATGAGTAAATCCACCCAACCCTTGAATGTCTAACATGTAGTTTCCACACCTGTAGAGCTGTACCCCATCTCTGCCCAAAAAGGGAGAGGTACATACTCATATCTCTTCCTTGGGGCCATTTTTGGACATTATAATTACCCAGCATTCAATTGTTATTTCCATTTATTGGAATCATTGTTATATATTATTTTCCTTGATTGTTTACTTTGTATAACTTCAGAGAAGTTCATGCTTTTCTATAGTCATCATTTTCATGTTTATTATAGCACAATAATAGTCTGTTAGATTAATGTACTAAAACTTGTTCATTTTCCAATTGCAAGGTAGCCACTGTTAATAGTTCTTTGCTCCTACAAAAAGTACTGCTATCAATATTTTGGTGTATATTAGGTTCCTTTTACCACTGTCCCCCTCCTTTGGGTGGGGCAGCTAGATAGTTCAGTGGATTGAGCACCAGGCCTAGAGTCAAGAAAATCTTGAGTTCAAATCCAGCCTCAAATACTTACTGGGTGAGTTACTTCACCCTTATTTGCTTCAGTTCTTTACCAGTAAAATGGACACTCAATGGAGAAGGAAAAGACAAACCACTCCAGTATCTGCCAAGAAATCTCATGGACAGATTCCATGGGGTCATGTAGAGTTGGCCACGACCAAATAACCTCCTTGGGATATATGCCTTCTTTATTTGAATTTCTCCTTCTGCACAAGCTGATAGGCTCAGAGTTTGATAGCTGGTTTCTACAGGGACCTAGGAGGGATAGAAGGCAAGTAAAATCAGGCATGGAAAGATTTCTGCTTAGATGTCAATGAAAAGTCAGTAGATAGGCACAATTCAGTCTGATACCCACACCTGTACTCCAGAAAAGAGAAAGCAAATTAAATAATGAGTAAAAAATAGAAGCTACAGAAAGAACCTTTATCCAGCCTAATTGAATCACTAAGGAAAGGTCCTAGACAGAGGAGCCTGGGGGAGATAACAATTGAAAGCCCTCTAGCAAGGAACTCCTTTGGAGTTTCCCAGCCGGGAAATCTATATATAAAGAACTAAAAGACCAGAATGCTCCAGGGAGGAGGCCCAGGTTTAGTTAAGCACCTGAGGAGTTGTAGGCCAGATTCTGGAATGGGAGGGAGCAAAGCTCCTGCTGAGGTGATTGCGGTCATATTCAGGGTTCTAAATGTTTGCAGCAAACCAACATGAATAATTCCTAATATATCCTTGAAGAGCTCAATATTTTATACTTGAAGGGTACAAATAAGCCTATGATCTGTGAACATTTTGTGTATAGCAGACACCAGCAGACAGGAGGGCTACAGTCTTCAAGATTCTAGTAAGGATTCGGAAGCTACCATGACACCCAAGTGTGCAAGAGTAGTCAGAGCCTAATCCTAAACAAAAAAATTCAAGAAGTAAAGCTAGAAATATGGCTAAAAGAAAGTTTATGGGTCTGAGGATGTCCAGGCAGAAAAAACCCCAAAGGAAGAAAATAACTCCATAAAGATTATGGACAAAGCCTCAGATGAAGTTATGACTTGATTCCAAGGTTTATTAGAATTCATAAGAGACAAAACAAGGTTTAAAAAAAATAAATAAATAAAGGTTTCAGCAAATAGAGAGTCAGGCCTGGAGACAGGAAGTCCTAGGCTCAAATATGGCCTTAGATACTTTCTAGCTTTGTGATCTTGGGCAAGTCATTTAACCAACATTACCTAGCCTTTACTGTTTTTTCTGCCTTGGAATCAATATGCAGTACTGATTTTATATGGAAGGTAAGTTTTTTTTAAAGATATTATAAATTAATTATAGAAAAAAATTGAAAAATTAACAGCATATTATAAATGAGGTCTAAAATGTTACCCAGATATACAGACTCCTTATACATTAAAATGGCCCAAATCATTTAATGAATCCATAAAACAAGTATGAGAAAAATATGTATTTCATCAGAAACAATTGATCTAGAAAACAGAACAAGGAGAAAGAATAAAAAAAAATCATCTGACTACCTGAAAATCATAACCAGGAAGTCTGGATACCATAATTCAAAAAATAAAAAAAAATAAAACTAAGGAACTATAAAGCAAAGAAAAAAAAAAGAATTCACTGGTCACCAAAAAGAAATCCTAAAAGGAAAATCCCCAGGAACATCGTAACCAAAATCCATAGCTTTCTGTTTAAAGAAAAAATATTTTGAAGAGTCCAAAAGAAGTTCAAGAATCAAGCAACCACAGTAAGAGGAAAACAGGTTTGTTCTATAAAACAGGTTTTCCAAAGAGCACAGGGTATATTTAGAGTGGGTCATGATGGGAGGGATTGAGGGAGAAGGGGTCAGGTAGCTAGGTGGTGCACTGGACAGTTCTGGACCTAGAATCAGGAAGATATCTTCCTGAGTTCAAATTTGACCTCAGACAATAATTGGCCCTGGGCAAATCATTTAACCCTGTTTCTCAGTTTCCTTATCTGTAAAAAGAGCTAGAGAAGGAAATGGTAAACCACTCTTGTATCTTTGTCAAGAAAACCCCAAATGAGGTCATACAGAACTGAACACAAATGAAAAATGACGGAAATAGAGGAATGGAAAACAATGAATGATGCTATGTTGGGGTTCAGAATCTAGGAATCAAAACCAGGAAAGATCAATTCACCTTAAATGAAAGCAAGTGTGTGACTTGCTTCCTGTCACAAAATAGGGACCTGGGCAGAGTTTGTTAATCCTTGAGGAATGAATTCAGGAACATTTTCCTGGCCTTTTTGGTCTCAGGGTGGAGTTCCCTTTGGGCCTTAGGCTGCTCTGATAAGGAGGCCAGTGCTGGGAGCTGCCTTCCCCTAAGGCAGGAGACCTTTTGGGATGGATAAGATAGAATGTTTTTTCCCATTCTCCCTAAGGCTGGAGAGTGGGGAGAGAAAATGACCTTTCTGGTTTTAGCTACTTCATAACAACCCTGAGAGGTAGATGACTTTAAAAGTACCATTACCCACATTTTACACCTGAGATTAAAACTAAGAGAACAAGTTAATTTACTCAGCTAACATCCAAACCAGATCTCCAAATCTAATCAATATTCTTTCCATTGTCCACTCAAGCTCTCAGTTTTGTCCTAAGGGCAGGAGGGAAGTAAGCATTATCTCAAACAAAAACTTTGTAATAAAAGAAAATAATGGTTCAGGAATACTATGGTTCTGGTAATCTACATTAGTCTACTGACAATAGTTGGAGTCTTTATGAAATAATGTTTAAGGATCCCATTTCTCAAAAGTATATAGATCTGATTTATATTTCAGACTCATGAATCTTTAAAAGGACATTTGTCAAAGATTTATACACTTTGTCCTTGCAACACAGTAGATGTTAGGATCAGCTTGAAGTCAGGAAGGCTTCATCTTCCTGAGTTCAAATTGAGCCTCAGCTTTAATATCTATGTGACTCTGAGCAATTCATTTTAACCTTGTTTGCCTCCGTTTCCTCATCTTTAAAATGAACTGAAGAAAAAAATGGAAAACCACTTTGCCACGAAAATCCCAAATGGGATCACAAAGAATTGAATACAACTAAACAAGAGAGGGGTTCATTCCTGTAATACAGGGGTTCTGAACCTGTTTGGGGAGGGTACGAATGTTTTTTTTAATATAACTATTTCAAAATATTTGGTTTACTTTGTAATTCTTTGC
The DNA here is from genome assembly GCF_016433145.1 of Gracilinanus agilis. NCBI lineage: Eukaryota > Metazoa > Chordata > Mammalia > Didelphimorphia > Didelphidae > Gracilinanus > Gracilinanus agilis. Next base: position 468,111,316 of record NC_058131.1, on the reverse strand, counting down.
GTTTTATTTTGTCTTTAAAAGCACTGTTCTGCAGAGTCCATAGGTTTCACCAGACTACTTAAAAGACCCAAGATACAAAAAAAGTAAGAACTTCAGAAATCAAGCTGATTCACAAATTCTTTATTTTTTAAACCCTTACCTTCTGTCTTAAAATCAATAGAGTATATTGATTCCAAGACAGAAGAGCAATAAGAGCCAAGCAATGGGGATTAAGTTACTTGGCTAGGGTCATATTAGCTAGCTAGGAAGTGAGGCCAAATTGGAACCTGGGATCTCCCATCTCTAGGCTTCTTTGCAGTTGGTAGGGAAGACCATATTTTCTCTGGAATGTATTTAAGAGCTGACAAGGGGGTTAGAGGAAAGCTATACTTCCATTGAGCAGGGCCCAATAAGAATTAGGGAAAGTTATTTAGTCATTTTTAGCCCTGACAAACTACATAACCGCTTTGGGGATTTTCTCAGCAAAGATACTGGAGGAGTTTGCCATTTCCTTTCCTAGCTCATTTTATAGATGAGGAAACTGAGGCAAACAGCTAAGTGACTTACCAAGAGTCACATAATCATTAAATGCCTGAGGTCATAGTTGAACTCAGATCTTCCTGACTAGGTGCTTGTTACTCTATCCATTGTGCCACTTAGCTGCCCTTAAGAAGAGGGGCTTTCTCCTTTTTCCCTTGCCTCATGTCCCATGTTCCATGTCACCTTTTAACTCCCACAAACTCTACTAAGAATATCTGGATTAGGATCCAATCCAGAAGGAACCAGAATTTGAACCCATCATTAAGATTAATAATAATAATAAAAAGCAGAAGGGTTCTTTGTGATTTCTTACTATGAATGAAGGAGAAAAGACTGATTTTTCTGCCCACTCCAACCCCCCCCACCAATAATAATTACCAGGATCCTGAAGTGACTAGAGAAATGTGAAAATGTGGTAGCATTCTTCATGCTTGATACATAGAGTAGGTCAGCACTGACCATATAATAAAAGCAACAGAGATAATTCCATGAATGGAAAACCAGAGAAGAGTTAAGCTGTTATCGGGTGTTGACTCAAGGCCTCCTTTTAAATTCTTCTCTAATTCACGTAAGTCCTAATTCCCCAACTTGAGAAGTTGTTATTTCAAGACATCTTGAAAAGTTGCCTCATCTTCTATGAGGGATGTGAGAGGATACAACTAGGAGAACATACATATGGAATGCCTTTCCTAATGTGACCAGGTGAGACACAAATGTTAAAGATTCTCTTCTGTGGTTTTCTCCTTTGTTCATAAGCACCGTGATAGAGCCCTTATCTGAAAACAAGTGATCACCCATCTTCCACTTGGATATCGCCAATGATGGGAAACTCAATACCTCCTAGGGTAGCCCATTCCACTTTTGGGGAGCCCCAAATATGCTACCACATTTCACCATCTTGTTTGAAAGGATATATAAAGACAGAGATAGATTATTTGACAGCTGGTCCTCATTGTGAGTTCTACTTTCTCTGCTCAAAAAGATTAAGAATTTCTTAAATACTTATTATTTACAATTTTAAAGAAATCCCTACTCAACGAGCTTATATTCTAATGGAGAAGACAATGAGTACATATATAAACAAATTCAGGCTGAATATAAGTTCATAGACATGATATTATACAAAGCTCAAAATTAGTGACCCATCAATCATCCTTTGGGAAGAACATGCCTAAGGAGAGAGCCCAGTGATATATCATCATGACTGTTCTATAAGCAAGATTCCCATCCTCTTCCAAATGGAGAATTTCATGAGTTACACATTGGAACTCTTGGCACTGGTCACAAGGATTGAGCTTATTGGCCAGTTTCCCATAATACTAACACTAAATTTTTTTTAAAAGCCTACTCCAAGCTTTCTTACAGGTAGCTGGACTACATCCTTTTGTGTGACCCTAACTGCTCTGGTTCTCAGGATCCTTCTAATCACTTAAGCTACCCAATAAGCCAAGATTGAAAGGTTTTGCCAGAATAGTTTAAACCTCCTCGTGCCCTTCCAGACCTGCACTCCACACTGATACTTTCTGACCTTAAGCAAGTCATTTCTGACTTCTCTGGTCCTTAGTTTTCTTATCTGTATAAAGAAGGGATTGGATTAGTTGGTTTCCACGTTTTCTTCCAGCTCTAAAATTTTGTCTTAACTGTGACTTTTCTACCTCTTTCCTCTGTTCTCTCTTCTACCAAAAAGCCATCTATTTTCTATTTTCCCATAGTCTGAGGGCTTCAGTATTTCTGTATAATTTCTTCACTATCATAGTGTATAAAATTATTAAGATACAAATTATTTGCAGCCCAAATGCTTTTATCCTATTAGCAGGTTCAACCAGACCCTTGATAACCTTTTCCCCAATCCAATTCAATTAGCATTTTGTGCAACTGTGTCTCACTTAAATCCAATTCACGGGCAAGTCATCACCCATTGGTTCTCTTAAAAAATGAAGAACAAACATTCATTAGGCATGTACTACATGCCAGGTACACCAAACAAAAATCAGTCCCATGTCTCCAAGAAAGCACATTCTACATAACTTCAGGAAGTGGGAAATAGTGTTAACTAAGGAAAGACAGTTCCACTTTCTGGGGTTTCAATATAAACAGATAATTAACAAGCATTTATTAAGTACCTACTATGTGACAGGTACTATGTGTTTAGGCACAGGGTCTACAAAGTCAAAAACTAAAATAGTCTTTACTCTCAAGAAGATAACATCCTTTTGGGGAGACATAAAATATGTATATTCAAGCATATATAGGGTATTCCAAAAGTCTTAGTGCAGTTTTTTTTTTTTAAACCCTTGTACTTCGGTGTATTGTCTCATAGGTGGAAGATTGGTAAGGGTGGGCAATGGGGGTCAAGTGACTTGCCCAGGGTTACACAGCTGGGAAGTGGCTGAGGCCGGGTTTGAACCTAGGACCTCCTGTCTCTAGGCCTGACTCTCACTCCACTGAGCTACCCAGCTGCCCCCTAGTGCAGTTTTAACCTACTAAAGCATAGTGCACTAAGACTTGTGATTCTCTGTAGGAGGAGGGAGAGAGGGCACTAGCACAATAATCTCTTTTACTCATCATTCTCTTATTAAGTTGTGCAAACACTTTGAATCTTAAACTAAATAGTGAAAAGTTTTCTTTAATCTCCTTTCTCCTCCCATCCACTTTCTCCTTTCTCCTTGGTGAAATCCAAGACATGCTTTTACTCTTAGCTGTGATGGCAAGCAGGAGTCTCTTGAGGAGGGTAGTTTCATATGTACTGTCTTCTACTTTGTAAAAAAGGAGAAAAAGACAGTTACAAGAAAAGGTATATAGAAGAGTAAGTCATAAGATTCTAGGTTTAGAGCTGGATGGGAACCTCAGAAGTCACTTTGCAGATTGGGAAATTGACACTGAGAAGTGACTTTCCCAAGTCACACAGATATTAAGTGTCAAAACCAAGAACTGGACCCACGGCCTCTAATTCTAAACCCAGTGCTACAGCCACTGCATTATGCTCCCTTGTCAAGTTTGGATTTCTATGTTCCATTGCCTTAAACCAATGATTCCCAAAGTGGGCGCTACTGCCCCCTGGTGGGTGCTGCAGCGATCCAGGGGGAGCGGTGATGGCCACAGGTGCATTTATTTTTCCTATTAATTGCTATTAAAATTTAAAAAAAATTAATTTCCGGGGGGCTAAGTAATATTTTTTCTGGAAAGGGGGCGGTAGGCCAAAAAAGTTTGGGAACCACTGCCTTAAACTACTAGAGTTTAATTACCTGCAGCTGTAATTTGGTTTGAGTGTCACTGGTGAACACTCAGGATTGATGAGTAGCCAGAGCAAGGGACCATTTGGTCTCTACAATCCCTAACTCCATTCACCTTTTCATGGAGAGAGGCCCTTCTGTCCCTGAAGAACCCTGCAATTAATTCTGTGCAGTCACCTGCAGTGTATTTTTGTTCCTTGGATAAATTCCATTTCCTTTTCATTGTCTCATGCTGTTTGGTGATGTAATAGGACACTCAGAGGAGGCTACTTTTAAAAGGAAACATCAGCGAAGGTTAGCAAATTACCATTCATGGTTCCATGAATGATAAAGTCACAGGAGATGGTTGGATGAAATGCACTAGTATAAATAATTACATGCTTGAAATTTGGGCTAAGTGGGAAGGAGGTATGGAAAAGGATTTAGGGCAAGGGTAATGCTAAATAATTGTTTAGGATTAAATCACAGGGGGCGGGAGGGTGGGGATGGATCAGAGCAAAAAAACGTGCTGTTGAAGACACTACATAGACAAAATTTGATCTTACCCTATCTTCCAACCATTTTTTTTAACCTATTCTTCTTTCCTTTGGACCTCTTACCTCGTCTCTTCTCAGATTTCTTTGTCCTGCTGCCTGGAGAAATACCAGGCAGTTTAGTCAGTTTGAGAAATGAAAACCATAGGATTTCTTGAAAACCTACATACTTTAGATGGCATACTTTCTCCTTCAGCTGTGTTCTCTGATCTTTAAGCTAAGAGACTGCCAATAGCAACCTAGGAGTTTATTCCGTCAGTAGTCTAAGTAGGATATCTTAAGAATAGATGTTATCAAACATTTACTATAATACCCTGTTATGGTGATATCCCCATAAAATAAGTAAGGGGCTACTTATTTTCCCCCCATTAAGATCAATTTGAACAGATAATAACTAACATAGTAATTTCCTCTATCAAATGAAGGGATTGGATGAAATATAACAATAAGAACCATTGCTATGCCCAGGTGGTCTAGGGTCCTCACCCTTTCTCCAGCTCTCAACCCACTCTCTTAGACTTGGTTCAGTCTGGGGAGATTCTGACTTCCAAAAGGAGAGATTTCAGGATCTTTCTTCTCATACTCTGATTTCTCATGCTGATATCCTAGAAGCCCAGGGAAAATGATTGAAAACTTAGATTTTACTCCCGGGGTCTCCCCAAAAGAAGAGAGTAGAAAGGTACTTGATATATAGTATAAATCAGGTATAGGATAGCTATTTATTTCCTACAGACAAAAGAAATACCTAATAAAGGATACTCACAGTAACTGATAACAATTGTTATATTCTCCTGGGATGTTCAAGACATGAGGCAATTTGAGGAAATGCTAAGTGAGCATTTCACATTTTACCTTAATTCTGCACTTTCCAAAGGATTCCCTCTAGACCCATGTCTTCTTATAAGCCCAGCCCAAGGGATAGACTCCTTACTAGTACAGTGATCCATCATCCATTGCAGGAGTTACATTCCAGAGACTCCTGCGATAGGTGAAAATCCACAAAGTAGCAGCGTTATATTTATTTTATTATTTATATATTTTTTAGCGCTTTATAACCCCTTTCCACTCTCCTACAAACCTTTTCCACACTCTTATTAACATACAGTTACTGAGCCAATCAGCCTCCAGGCTGCAGAACACAGTGCTGTGGTTGGTCACCTTTCATTCCATCAGCCAGTAGTGTACCCTGATAAGTGTAGCTTCATGATACAGAATTAGATGCATTTTTTTTAAACCCACAATACAGTGAACAGCGATATAGCGAGGGACAACTGCAATTATCTTATCCAAAAAGCACTGTAGTTGTTGCCGATGCTTCTCATTCCTGTTCTGGTGCCCTGACCAAGGGGCCCAAGATCTTCAGCCTTTCAAAGTTTTGCCTCCAAAGCTAGAAACATCCGTCTCAGGATCACTGTTTGTTCACCTATCCTCGGAGAAGAAACTCAAAACAAGAAACACGAAACAGAAAAAGCAGCCTGAGACTTCCAGGCCCTGACTCAGTTCTTCTATTCAATCCCTTGCTTTAACTACCCTGAGCTCATAGTTGTCATTCCATCGAGGTTGGGAAGAAATCCATTCCTGGCTCTCATCCCTCTAGACAAAGAGGAAAAAGAGACAGAGGGCAGTGTTACTCCCTCATGAAGATCCATTAAGCCAATGATTTTTTCTGTTCAGTGACCAATAAATGCCAGCTCCCCCTCACGACTGTGGCATATTGTTAAAGGTAAATTAAACTCTGGTCCTTAATTTCTGTAGAGTTTATTAATATTTACTTGAGTAAAAGAAGGCAGAGAGATAATTAGTATCCCCATTTTATACAGGAGAAAATGGAGGCCCAGAGAAGTGAAATGGTTTACCCACAATCACATAGATCATAAATGATGGAAGCCGTCTTCAAAATCAAACAAACTCAATTCTCTAGTTGAGAATTGATTCCCCTATTCTCTAAATCCAACCTGCCTTTTGTCATACCATGCTGCTTTAGTTGAAACAAGGGATGAACTACCTTGATCTCCCAGAAACAAAGTTGTCTACCTTCATTTTGTTACTAGAATTTTTGAACTTGGTAATAACTCCTGAGGATTAGCCAATGGACATTTGTAAAAGTGGGGTGAAAAAAGAAAGCCACTGAACAGTTAGGTAAATGACACTGGACTAAGGAGCATAGGATTTAAAACATAGATTTAGGGAACATCTGGCCTAACACTTTAATTTTACAAATAAGGAAAATGAGTCCTGGAGAAATAAACTAGCCAGTGCCACAAAAGTTGTGAGTAGCAAAGCCAGAATAAATAGTTTTTATTTTATTATAGAAACTCCTAATTGTAATATTCCTTTTAGAAATGAATAGAATTAATATAACAATATAATGTGACATTATATAGGTCATGGGAAGTAGGGAGGTGAGGATTAGATATGTTAAGAATATTAGTTTGACAGCAATATGGAGGATAGATCAGAGAAGGGAAAGTCTCCACTAATCCGTATTTTGGGGTATAGGTTTTACAGGAATCCTGGGCCCTACTGACCCATATACTAGTTAAGGTTTGTTCTAGACTGAGCTCCTTGAGGCTCTTGTATTCAAGCAGTCAGGAAATGATGTCAGCATCCTAAGCCTTTGGTCTCCTGAGCCAACCAAGTCTTAAGGATGGTCTTAATACCTTTGAAGTAAAAACTAGCCTGGCTTGAATGGGAATGAAGTTAGGCTATTATTCCTACATAATACGTTCTCTCCATGGCCACCTAAAACCCTGACCTTCTAGAAAGTGTTGTCGAAAAAGCGTGTGATTTAAGTAAGAAGAGGTAGACTGAAATTTTAAGTCTATCACTGGTATGGATTGTGAAGTTTAACAGATGAATCAAAGTTTAAATGTATAGTACAAGGTAGGGAGGGATCTAGACAACATGCTTTAAAAACATTTGAGGAGTGGAAACAAAGTGGCTTGGGGGATAGAGCCAACCCTAGAGACAGGAGGTCCTGGGTTCAAATATGATCTCAGATTCTTCCCAGCTGTGTGATCCTGATCAAGTCACTTAACCCCAATTGCCAAGCTCTTAATGCTCTTCTGACTAGGAACCAACACTTAGTATTCATTCCAAAGCAGAGGCTAAGGGTTTAAAAGGGAAAAAAAAAATTTGAGGAGAGGGAAAGAAGGTTGTCATGGAGAGGGGGATGGATCTGGGGAGGGAGAGATAAGGGAAAGCCAGAATGAAAAGATAGCATGGGTTGAAACTTTAAAGGAAGGGAAATATTCTGGGAGGCAAAGATAAGAAAAATTTATACCCCATACCATCTGTGGAGGGTGGCCAACAGAGTACATGGAAGCAGAAGCAGAATGCTGGACATGAGTAGAGGAGAAGACAGCTTGAATCCTGCTCACTAGAATGGATTGTTTAAATTTCAGAGTGAACATTTACAGCTTAGAAATTGGTAAATGTTACAAATCAGGGCTTTAATGTATTGTTTAAGAATCAAGAAAGTGATGGAGAAAAATATCAATAAAGTAAACTTAAAAATGTGTTGTGCATTTTTTTTTTTTTTGGAGAGCCTGTTGTTAAACATTTATAAGCACGATCCCTGGGTATGGGGACTAGCTAGTAGCAATGGTTTGGTTGAAATATAGAATATGTGAAGATGAGTAAAGCTAGAGATAGATTAGCACCAGACTGTAGAAAGGCTTAACTGTTAGACTAATAAGTCTATGTATTATCCTAGAGGTAAAAGGGAGCTCTAGAAGGTTTTAAGCTGGTAGGACTGAAAGGCAGCGTGCTCTAGTGAAAAGAGCTTAGTTTAGAAAAATAGTAGAGACATGGGCAGCTAAGGCAGCTAGGTAGCATAGTGGATAGATTGTCAAGCCTGGAGTTAGGAAGATTCATCTTCCTGAGTTCAAATCTGACCTCAGACAATTACTAGCTGTGTGACTCTGGCCTAGCCACTTAACCATGTTTGTCTCAGTTTCCTCATCTGTAAAATGAGCTGGAGAAGGAAATGGCAAATCATTCTAGAATCTTTGCCAAGAAAACCTCAAATGAGGTCACAAAGAGTCGGAAATGACTCAACAACAACAGAGACTTAGGTTTGAATCCTGATTCTGACATTTACTAAGTTTCTGACTACGTGCAAGCAATTCAGCCTCTCTGGTTTTTCTTTTTAGCTATTAACTGAAGGTGTTGGATTAGAATGCCATTAAGCTTCCTTAAATTTATGAAGCTAAGATCCTATGATGTGAACTTAGCAAAACCTTAATGTGTTCTGTGGAAACCAACTCTTACTAGATTATGTATCTGTTGAGTGCAGAACAGCTTAGCCATATTTGGGAAGGCATATCACAAGAAAACTGGCCTACCAAGTGGTGGATTATTTTGGCCATAGCAATTCATATACATGGAGGGATTGTAATCTGTCTTCATTGAGGGTGTATGCACACCGATGAAATCATGGAGCCTTAAAGTATTTTTCCCAGTAATACGTCATTGTATTTTTTTTTTTAATTTTTTAAACCCTTTACTTCTGTGTATTGACTTATAGGTGGAAGATTGGTAAGGGTGGGCAATGGGGGTCAAGTGACTTGCCCAGGTTCACACAGCTGGGAAGTGTCTGAGGCCGGATTTGAACCTAGGACCTCCCGTCTCTAGGCCTGGCTCTCAATCCACTGAGCCACCCAGCTGCCCCGTCATTGTATTTTTTTCCCTCAAAAGTTCCATGTAGAAACATCATCTGACATAGAACCTCAAAGTATTAACGTCTACTCCAAGTAGTATGGAATCACTTTTATAGATAGAGATCATTTTTTACATTTTTAGTTTGAGAAGTAATTTAATACCGAATGGATGAAAAATTCCCAAATGAGATCACATATGTAAAATGCTTAGAGCATTATTTAAATGCAAACCATTATTATTATTAGCTATTAAAACTACTTCGTCTTAGGAAATGCCTCATTTCGCTCAGTCAGTTTGTTATTCGGTAAACATTTATTAAGAACCTACCATGTGCCAGGCTTTGTGCTAAGTACTGGGGATGCAAAGAAAGGCAAAGGAAAGACTGGCCTCAAGAGGTTCACAGTCTAATGGGGGAGAACGTGTAAACAGCTGTGGATTGGAAAAAACCCAACAGAAGGAAGGCACTAGAATGAAAGGGGATCCAGAAGGAAAAATATAGGAAGGGACATTTTAGTTAGGAGTTGAAGGAAGCCAGGAAAAGCCAAAAACCAGGCATGTATTCTAGTTCTGGAGGACAGCCAGGGACATTGAACCCGGAGACACATCGAAAAATGTGTCCTGCCAGCTCTGACTTTTTACCATTCTTAATTATTCAGTCGTGTCTGCATGGAACAAAGGCAAGCTGGTGAGACTGTGGTGATCCTGTCCTTTCTGGCAACATGACTTAGTTTTTATCATGCTCTGTTTCTTCCTATAACCATTAAGTCAGTTTAATGCAGCCACACAGCAGCCAGCCTGGTTTTCCCTGGGGCGGAGGATCTAATGTCAGTATAGCAAAATACGATTCACATCGAGTTGGATGCATTAAATCTTTTTACTTAGGGTCTTGTCAAGAAAAACCAATCTGTCTGCTATCGGGTGCCCTGAGAACACCCTTGCCCGAGCAATTGTATGTGTGCACTGATAACAGAATGGACTGGCACCTGCTGCTTGGGCACACTCCTGCCAAGGTCAAAGTCGCTGACCTCCTAAAACAATAACAAAAAGCGGATTATATCAGAAGGTGACCTTTAAAAAAACCTCATCTCTAAAGGTTCAAGTTAACTGCAACAATAAAAAAGGAAAATGTGCTTTAAAAATACACACATGTTCTTTTCCCTCATTTAACTAATTTTTATTTTCTTTCTACACACACATTCAAACCAAAGCCCCAGAAAAAGATGAACATATGGATTGTAGCAGCAGAAGTTACTCTGGCTCATCAGAATCCCAGGGATTCAGATCAGGGACGCAAATGGAATTAGGAAATGTTTTCTAATAAAAGCAAAAAAAAAAAAAAGTCCTTGTCTTTCTTTGGTAATCTAGATAAAGACTATCTCTTCATAAAGTAATTAATGAGTTAGGGTGGCACATTGGATAGAGCGTCTGGCCTGCAGTCAAGAAGACCTGGGTTCAAATATGGCCTCAGACACTTCTTATCTGTGTTACCTTGATCAAGTCACTTAACCCTAGTTGCCTAGCCCTTGCCCTTCTTTCTTAGAGTTCTTAACTAAGACGGAAAGTGAGGGTTAAAAAGAAATAACCAGTCAGCTACTTGGTACAGTTTTGAGGCTAGAATCAGAAAGACATGGCTTCAAATATAGCTTTAAATACTTATTAGCTTTGTGACTCTGTGCAAGTCATTTAACTTCAGTTGCCTCATCTGTAAAATGGGAATAATAATAAACCCCACCTCCAAGGGTTGTTTTGAGGATAAAATGAGATAATAGTTGAAAAAGGATGAATATTAGTTATCATATTATTATGTAATTAATTAACTAAGGGCCTGTTAATAAGGAGGTCCAATCAGACTCAAAGAATTAGCCAACACATGGCTCCATATCACCAAAAAGAAAAACATTGTTTTTCTTTGGGCTAGATTACTAGTATAATAGACATGGCCAATAAGAGAAGTCCTTAGAACATTATCGCTCAAGGTGCTTGGGTTCAGAAGGCAATTCCCATAGGAAGAAATTCCAGACTTCGTTTCCCATGATATCTGGGTACGGGGAAGTTTTATCACAAGAGGAGGATTCTGATGCGTTATAGAAGTGGTGGGAGGTGAAAAATACTATGGTAAGAGGTGATGAGCCAGTGCTTCAGTTGGTGTAAGCAAGCCAACAAATAAAGATGTGTGCAAAATTATTATGACTTCTTCCAGTCCAGGAGTCCTGGCAGAATCCTGACAGCCCCACAGAGAAAGCCACAATGGTCTGACTGCACCAGAAAGATTTCAGCAGAAAGAGAGATTGTCAGCTGTGGGAATAGAGAGAGAAATGGAGGCACGAATACTCAGGCTCGAAATGTTTTCTAGCTTTGACAGAGGGCAGATTTCACAAAAGTCTCAACACTCTGGGAGTCTGTAAGAGACTATACTCATTTGCGTATGGGGACTGAGAATCCTCTTGACTCACTTTCCTCTCTTACTTTGTAATTCCTAACAGTTAAGTAGTTTGCTATTTCATTTATGATAATTCTTGTTTAGCCACTGGAGAACTAAGCTTGAGCTTAATTTTGTTTTATGTCATTAAAAAACCAAACCAACCCTTATCTTCTATCTCAGAATTGATAACAAGCATTGGTTCTTGGGCAAAAGAGTGATAAGAGTTAGGCAGTTGGGGTTAAGGGACTTAAAATAGGTCTGAGGCCAGATTTGAACCTAGGACCTCCCATCTCCAGGCCTGGTTCGCTATCCACTGAGCCACCTAGCTACCCCTGATCTTAACTTTAGAGATCCCCAATCTATCCTAGGATAAGTTTTTTGAATATATGTAACGATAGGTTCTCAGGCTCCCTACCTGGATAGAATTGTGATGGGAAAGGGATGCCTGAGCAGATAGATGCTCCTCCAGAATCACCATTTTAGTGATGTTTTGTCTTTGGAAGCTTTTAAGGAAGGGAAGTTCATCTAGCTTTTGTAGAAGGAAGTGCTACTGGAGAGTCAAGCTTCATGTGACTCCCCGAACCTCTCTTCTGACACTCTGCAGCTGGACATCGGCACTCGGAAACTCCTGCGTCATTTGGTTAGAGGAGGAAGACGCAGAAGGAGGCAGAGGTCTAATGTGGCTTCAGGTCAATGATCGTAGAAGTCATTTTGCTTTCTGGTCACATTCCCTCATCCCACCCCTGACTCTCCAGACCCTACATATCATATATGTCCTGTGTCTAACGGGAAACAGTCTAGCAGCAAATCAAGTCATTGCCTGGTTAGGTAGAGATTTGCAATAAAGTTTTAAATACTTATGACTTGTGTGATCACAAGCTGGGGTGAAATGAGATGGGACAATTTCTAAAGCAAAGGGCAGTCTATAACAGAGAGCCATAATTATACGCACAGAGCCCTTGACCTTGCTGACAAAAGCTCTTGAGACAAATATGGGGCTAGCTTAAGCGAGAGAAGCCCCCCAGCTGGCGTTTGTACACCATAGAACTAAGTAAGGTTTCCCCTTAAATCTCTCTTGCATATAGCAATATGCAGGGCTTTACTATATGTGGTCATGTGACACAGGCACATAATAAAGCACTGCATGGTGCAAGACCAAACTCTTCTAGTCTGTTTTTCCCAGAAGCCTCCAAAAACCAAGTCTGGTGATATATTTTCAAACTGATTAATTCTGGGATGACGTCTCTCTGCTTGAGTTTCCCATCTCCAGGGGAATGCTATGCAAGGTATAGAACTCAGGAATTCAAGATTGCATTGAAGATATCCCTGAATCCAAAGATCATTTGATTGGGATATATATTAGACTACCAAAACCCAAGGATCGATTGAAGGCTCCATCTAAGGAGAGAGCAAGTATAGTGGAAAGTGTGCTAGCTCAATTCAGATCCTACCTCTGACAAATACCTTGGACAAATCAAACCTCTATCGGCTTCTTCTTCTATAAAATGGAGACAATAACTACACTGGTACTTAAAGGATTATTGTATTCTGTAAACCTTATAGTATAAATTATGCTAGCCTTGTGAGCTTTGATAATATTAACAGTGCCCTATTCTGTTTTTTTTTTAAACCCTTACCTTCCATCTTACAAAATCAATATTATGTATTGGTGATGGTTAGACAATGGGAGTTAAGTGACTTGCTCAGGGTCACACAGAACAGTGCCCTATTCTAGAGAAATATTAAATGACAATATCCAACAGTTGCATCTTCCAACAGTTACATCCTTGGGAAATAATTATTTGGAATTAAGAGCTGATAGAATTTTCCTTAAGAGCAAGAAAAACCAATACGGCTTCTTATCAAAACAGTGCAAAATACCAATTTGGTTTCATAGCTTTTCTTCCAGGTTAAATTCTAGGAGATATTCTACACTAGTGAATGTTTTGAAACCACAGAATTGTTCCTGCCCAATAACTGGTTAATTCCCGTGAGGGGTAAAGCCATCTTCTTTTCATGTTGGAAAATGTCATAAAATCAGAGGGATTGAGGTCCCTTAACCCAAGATCACAGGAACATAGAAGAGCTATAAACAGGAACAAGAGGCAAATGTTTAACAACCAGCTCTCTGGAGGAAGAAAACAATACCAACAACACATTTTTTATTTTGACCCTTACCTACTGTCTTAGAATCAATACTGTATATTGGTTCCAAGGCACAAGAGCAGTAAGGGATAGGCAATGGGGGGTTGAGTGACTTACCCAGGGTCACACATCTAGGAAGTATCTAAGGCCAGACTTGAACCCAGGCTCTCCCATGTCTAAGCCTGACTTTCTATACACTGAGTCACCTAGTTGGCCCCCAGTAACATACTTTTAAGTTCCCAACTGCATTATTAATATTTTATCCATCATTTTTTAAGGACAAAAAAATCAATAAAATAGATAAAAAAAAAAATAGATCAAGCCATGATTTATAGTTTTAGCTAATTTCAGAAGCGAAAATGACCACACTGGCTCCAGTACACCTCTGGTTATAAAAGACCTTAAAGATCATCTAATTCCCTGAACCAATGATGAAACAGACCCAGAGAGATTAGTGACTTGTCTAAGGACACATACATAGCAGAACCACAATATGCACCAAAGTCTTCTGATTCCAAATCTGTGTCTTTTTCTATTATAGGACCACACCTGGCTTCCTATCTTCCTTAGCAAGGGGAAGTTGTTTTTTTTTTTTTTAAAGCAGAGGAAAATAAAATAAAAGCAGAAAAAGAAGTAGAGAGAGATTCCATATTCTTTTTATAATTATTCCAGCATTGATCCAAGTCCCATTACAAGAAAGCTTTTCTGGATAAATAAATTAAATAATTCCCTGGGCAGTTTGGGCTCATTTCATCTTATTTTGAGAGCAGATGGCCACTCTTCTGGGAAAGAATCCCTTGCACAATTCAAAGATGATTACATAACAAAAATTCTTTTCACTCTTCTCCAGACTGAGGAAGCTTGATTCTTTTAATCTTATTCTCATAATACTTACTTTCTATTTCCTTAATCATCTTTTTTTTTTTAAACTTTCAAATTCTTCCTCTGCTCCTTTTACTAAGAACTCCAGAAGTGCTTATGCCATTCTAGTAAGGTTCTGACCTTCAAAATAAAGGGCATTTATATCTTTCTGGACGTTTTTATGGAGCCATTATTTGATTGATTCCCTCCATCAATGCAAAGTTGCCACCCCTGCAAGTTTTCACATTCTCTGAAGTTCTTGTCCACTTCTTTTCAGAAATCTTCCTCTGTTTTTTGTTTTTGTTTTTTAATTAGTACTTGGGCATCTAGGTGATACAGTAGATAAAGCATTGGGCCTGGAATCAAGAAGATCAGAGTTCAAATTTGACTTCAGATATCTACTAGCTCTGTGACCCTGGGCAAGTCACTTGATCTTGTCTGCCTCACTTTCTTCATCTCTGAAATGAGCTGGAGAAGGAAATGACAAACCACTCCAGTATCTTTGCCAAGAAAACTTCAAATGTAGTCACAAAGAATCTGACATGATCAAAACAACTGAACAATCGGTAAGTACTGCTCATCTGTTTCTTTCTTTCTTTCTTTCTTTCTTTCTTTCTTTCTTTCTTTCTTTCTTTCTTTCTTTCTTCCTTTCTTCTTTTAAAACCCTTACTACCTGTCTTAGAATCAATACTATGTATTGGTTCCAAGGCAGAAGAGTTCCAAGGCAATTGGGGATAAGAAACTTGCCCAGGGTCACTCAACTAGGAAGTGTCTGAGGTCAGATTTGAACCTAGGACCTCCCATCCGTACGCCTGGCTCTCCATCCACTGAGCTACCCAATTGCCCACTATTTTTCCTTTCTTGACAGATAACTGGCTTACCTCCTTTTCTGGTCACACCTGCCTTTTATAGTTTCTTTTATTCCACTTTTTGTGAATAAATCAGTTTGCAAGATGTAGCAGTCTACTTATTCCCACCATGCTTTTTTACCTTCTTCACTGGGTTATTTGTGATCATAATTCTTCTGAGATTGCATGACCTGTGACCACAAAATGGGGAGAATTTTGCAGTTAAAGAGTAAGCTGCTTTAGCAATGAGGAGCCTGAAGTCATTGAAATTATTGAGCTCATTGAAAGCATGAAGCATTTCCCAGCTGAGATCTAGCTTGGTTACTAGCTCATAGGTCTTCAGTGCCCATTCAAGAGGATGGGCAACATACATTTTTCATCTGCTTTTGTTTTACCAGGTGGTTAGATCTGCAGTTCTCAAAGTGTGATCTGGGGGATCCCTGCAGATCTCTGAGACATGTCCAAGGAGTCCTCAAGGTCAAAACTATTTCCATAATAACACTAAGATGTTTTAATTTTGAATACAGTACATATTGACAGGTAACACACATGCTAAATATGGATAGATATAACACACATAAACGAAAGCTCTTTGAAGGGTCTTGAATGATTTTTAAGAATGTAAAGGAGTCCTGAGGCCAAAGAGTTTGGTCAATTCATCTGGATACAGTTATGAGTAATCCCAGATCATTGTGCATTTTGGAGATAAGGGATAATGGGAAAAGGTTTTGTCAGTTTTAATCTAATAATGGGTGGACAAGATTATCTGTCTTGTCATTATTAAGCTTTCCCAAGCAGCAGTAAGTAGGCGAGGCAGTTAGGTGATACCTAGATAGAATACTGGGCAAGAGTCCAGCAGATCTGAGCTGAAATCTGATCTCACACACTTACTAGCCATGTGACCTTGGGCAAGTCACTTAACCTCAGGTTCCTCATCTGTCAAATGGGGATAATAATTTCTTTTCTTGTTTAGCCATTTTTCAGTTGTGTCTGATTTCATAGTCTGGATTCGGATTCATATACTGGAATAGTTTTGTCATTTCCTTCTCTAGCTCATTTCAAATATGAAGAGACTGAGGCAAACAGGTTTAGGTGACTTGCCCAGGGTCACACAGTTAGTAAATGTCTAAGGCGGGATCTGAATTCAGGTCTTCTTGACCCTAGATGCTCTCTGTTCTATCCACTGTGCCAACTAGACGCCCTTCAGGATAATGATGGCACCTACATTTCAGGATTGTTGTGAAATTCAAACAAGATATTTGTAAAATGCCTTCTTAATATTGGCTCATAGCCACTTCATAAATGCTAGGTATTGTTATTATTACCTTGTAACCAGACAGTTCTTATACCTTCTTGTGTCTCCCATTTACAGATGACTAACCACCTGCAAGTTTATTGCATGATTCCTGTGTACTTGAAATAACTCAGCTGAATCTAAAAGTTGGGTCAGTGTTATGAACTATAAAATCAACAGAACCTTTGACATTTCAGATGTCATCGGGATTGATGTTTACCTCGGGACTATCACTATTATTTATCATCATAGTCAAAAGCATAAATAAACTAAGACAAAAAAAACCCAGTTGGCTGAGGAAGTTCAGATTTGGTTTCTTTGTTGATTAAAGGAGAGGCTTGACATCTGAATGGCTTTTTCTGTCAAGGAATCTCTTTTTAGTGTTCATTAGCAATCATAAGAGCAAGAGAAAGTTGTGTAGTTTTCTGTTATACTTATATTAGTTTGGGAGATAGATTTAGAAAATGAATTGTGATGCCTGAGTCTAAGTCACAAACAATTACTGTTCCAATTTATACTTTACATTTGCAGAATGGAAACATAATTCACTAGAATGGTACATACCCCACAGATTCCTCTATTCAGTGGAGAAAAGCTCCAAACCTTTTCAATTAACCACCTGCAGGTAGACCCAATGCTGACAGCAAATCTAGTATCCTAAGGAGAACTCAGGCCAAAGGGAGGAAAGGAAAAATAAATTCTAAAGAATAAGCAGAATATAAGGATGAGAGCAGTTAGATGGCACAGTGGATAGAGCATTGGTCTGGAAGCAAGAAGACTTGAATTCAAATCTAGCCTCAGACACTCACTAGTTGTGTAACTCTGGGCAAATCATTTAACCCTGTTTGCCTCAGTTTTCTCATCTGGAAAATGAGCTAGAGAAGAAAATGGCAGGTTATACCAGTATCTCTTCCAAGAAAACCCTAAATGGAGTTCCCAAAAAGTTGGGAAAACTTTTTTTTCACTACTGAAAAAAGACTAACCAGCAATTGTAAGGAAATCTACTTGTATGAAGGAAGAGAGAATAGTTAAAAAACAAACAAGGTTATTCACCAATGAAGACCTTGTGAAGCTATGGTTTAAGATATTAAACATAATAAATGGATATTTCCCACTACACAAGAAACAAAGAAATCACTGTAATTTCCATAGTTAACCATAGACTTCACTTAGTTTTTGCTTGTGGTTGTCTCCCAGAGGTCAGCCAGAGTGTATCGATGGAGTAAAAGAACCATCTCCATTGAGAATCACTCAAAAATCAAATTTTGATGATGGTGGAATGGTAGGAATAGTACTTTAGGAAAGAGCATGAGTAGTTGATGCCTCCTTCAGAGAGCAGCAATGGTGAGGTAAAGGAAATAAGTTTTGTCAAAGTTAACTCTCATAGATGTTGGCATATAGTTGAAGAGTAAAGTTTGGGTGGCCCAAGGCAAAATTCAGTTATGTGTTCCTGACAGGCCAATGACTCATGATGTCAAGGTATTAAGAAAAGTTTTCAAGGAAGATGCTTCTGGAACTGGGAACATGCAATATGATTGAGGGTTGGAGGTCTCTGTTTCTCTTTGCCTCTATTCTACCATGCCAAAAGTACAACTACAGATTTGCAGAGTCAATTCCTGAAAGTCCCTTGGAGTGAACTACTACTAGCAGTCAATATAGTACTAACTATGTGCTAGTGTAATGCAAGGTGGCTAACAGAAACTTTTTGCTTCTGTAATTTCTAACGGTCACAAAAGTCAGTTAAACATCTTAGAATCTTCAGAAAGTCAGTTAGAACTTAAAGCTATGAATAGAAGTGAAGTTCCAACTGATGGGGCTTTTGCCTTCTGGCTTTTGCTGTGGCTGAAGGCTTTGCTTTGGCCTTTCGACTTGGCTTTGCTTCAGCCTTGGCCTCTGCTTATCTTGTCTTGGGGAGATTTACACCTATCTCATTTCTCTGGACCTCTCCCTGATCTCTCCATCCATATCCCTCCCCTTCCCCTGAATTTCCTGTGGGCCCTGGGTGGAAGGGAGCACTTGGTGATTGAACATTGTGGGTTTTAGTTTCTATAGATAAGTAGAGTATCCTCAAATAAGTTACCCCTAGTTTTAGTGATTTAATAAGGACTTTACTTAAAAGGCAGTCAAATCTCCCACCTGGGAGAGCCAGTCTCTCTCTGTCTAAACCTCTCTGTGACCCATCCCCCACCATCACCCCTCTCCCTAGCAGCAGTTAGAAATCCTGAACCTCTTCCCTCTGACTAACCTGAAATAAATAAATCCCCTTGTTACCTACTCAAAGCCTCTGGTGAATCATTGTATTGAAGATTGAGGCAAGGGCTAAAGAGGGAAGGACTCATTTTCTTTTATTTCTTGAAAGAATTGGGGGCATCCATCTTGGCAGGAAGTACCTACCCAAGACTTCCTCCAGCCATCAGTTTGACTGGCAGGGAGGGGCCCTCTCGACTCCTCCCTCAAGAGACTTTAGAAACTAACAAGAGAAATCCTCCAGCCAAAACCTAAACATTTCTTACTGGTCCTAATTTCCTCCCTGTATCCTCTGTCTCAAGCCTCCAGGAATAAACCTGTTTGAACTGCCCTCTCCTATATATCCCATTTCCTTTATCTCCTATATACCTTACCATACCTTCACTCCTCCTCCAATCACCTTATAATCACCAATATCCCTTTTATCCTTCCTCACACCCAAATTACCTTTGTTGACCCACTCAGATTACTTTATTTACTTCTTGATAACACTAGATGGTGCAGTGGATAGAATACGAGGCCTGGAGTCAAGAAGACTGATCTTCATGAGTTCAAGCCAGGCTTCAGATTCTAGCTGTGTGATCAGAGGTAAGTCAATTAACCTCAGTTTCCTCATCTGTGAAATGAGCCGGAGAAGAAAATGGCAAATTACACCAGTATCTTTGCCAAGAAAACCCCAAACGGAGTCATGAAGAGTCAAGATGTGACTGAAAACAACTGAACAACAAAGTTGGATAGTAGAATAGATGGTGGGAAATAAAATACAAGAAGAATGTAAAGGCCAGATTGTAAAGAGGTTTAAATTTCAATATAGTACTTAAATTTAAGTACTATATATTTGATCATGGAGGCAACAGAAAACCACCAGATTTTATTGAGTAGGGTGGGTAGCATGGTCAAATTTATGTTCTAGAAAAATCATTTTGGCAACTACCTACAATGCTATCTTTGAATCTCCTCCATCTTTAAAATTTTCTCACTACATCTCACTGCCCCTACTATCATACCATATCTGTCTTCCTTTTTTTTAGCTCTCTATATTCAGTGACTATACATATTTCCCTCTTATTTTCTTCTTTCCTTGATTTTGGCTTCTGACCTCATCACTCTTTTGAAACTATTCTCAACAAAGTTGCCAATAATCTCTTAATGGCCTTGATGTCTGCTGCATTTAATCCTGTTGAGTATCTTCTTAATACCCTCTTATCTCTGGACATTCATGATTGCACTATTCTGGTTCTCCTTTCACCTATCTCCTTTTCAATTTACTTTGTTGACTCATGATCCAGGATATACTTCCCAAGAGTAGGTGTATCCCTCCCTCTCCTACCCAGGTTCCTATCTTTTCTTTACTTTTCTCTTTTCTTCTCTTTTCTCTCTCAACTTTATCTCACTAAATGGTCTGATCACATCCCATGGATTAAATGATCATCTTTCTATAAGTGACTAACAGATCTACATACTCTGCTCTTGTCCAGCTCATGAGCCCAAATCCACAATCACAAACTTCCCTGATATTTTGAACTGGAGATTCCATAGGTATCTCAAATTTAACATGTCTAAAACAGAACTCATTCATTAACAACACTCCTCCAACGTTCTACCCCAAACTATTTCCTTTCAGACCCTTCCTATTACTGTCTTCTTTTTTTTTTTTTAAACCTTTACCTTCTGTCTTAGAACCAACACTAAGTATTGGCAGATTATCTTGGTAGTTGATTCAGAAAAACTCAAAAAAATATAGTTGGGAGAGAATTCTGTCTAGCACCCCCAAAATTTTGCTCTACATTTGATCTCAACATATGAGAATATTGTATTGAGACATAACAAAGCATAATCAATGGGGTATTATTCTCAAGTTAGAAAAGCCTCAGTTCAGATTCTATCTCTGACAACTAGATAATTGTAGTCAATTTTATTAAACTTTTATTAAATTCTAACCTTTACTTTCCTTCCTATAAAACAGGAATAATAATACCACTGACATATATACACCTCTTAGGATTATTGTGAGGTTCAATCGAGATAATGTGTATAAAGTGCTTTGTGAACTTTAAAGTGTTCTATAAATGCCAGTGGTTACTATAGTTATAACCTTTAATGATTGACAAACATACACAAGTTGGACTTGAACTTAGGAACATTCTAGTTCAACCCATGAGGCCAACTGTAGTGGTGCTTAGGAAACAATGAAGTTCAGAGTAATTACCCAGAAACTTGGAAGCTTTCTACTCTGGGACAAAGTTCCTGTAGATATAAATGAACAAGACACTGGTCATTACAAGTGATAATGCATAGATCATAAAGCTTTTCTATTAACTTATTACAATGAAGGAAGGGAAGGGAAGGTAATGGAAGAGAAAGTAAGGAAGGGAGGAAGGAAGGAAGGAAGGAAGGAAAAAAAGAAGAAAGGAAAGAAAGAAGGAAGGAAAAAAGGAAAAAAAGAAAGGAAAAGGAAGGAAAAAAGGAAGGATGAATGGATGGATGGATGGGTGGGTGGGTGGAAAAGGAAGAAGGGGAAGGAAAGAAAAAGAAAGGAAGAGAGGAAGGAAAGAAAAGGAGAAAGGAGGGAGAGGGGGAGGAAAGGAGGAAGAAAGGAAAAAAAGAAAGGAAAGGAAAGTTGGTAGGAAGGAAGGAAAGAAAAGAAAGAAGGAGGGGAAGAAAAGAATAAAAAAGAAAGAAGGAAAACAGGAAAGAAGGGGAGGAGAGAGAAAGGAAGGTAGGATGGAAAATAGGAAAGGAAGAAAAGGAAGGAGAAAAGGAAGGAGGGAAAGATAAGAAGGAAAGAAGGAAGGAATGAAAAAACCTACCATATAGAGCTGTGAATATAATTGCCAGGGCTGATCTACCTAGTCCTGTGATGGGCAAACTATGGCCCGTGGGCCAGATGCAGCCCCCTGAAATGTTCTATCAGGAAGCTGGACATTATTCCTAATCTGATAAATACAATGAGTAGGATACAATACAATGAAACTTCGAAAGAGTTGCCTTAGAAACAGACTGACAGATGAGCATTTCCTTTCCTTTGGCCCCCTCTTTAAAAAGTTTGTCCATCACTGATCTAGTCCATTCAGTCAATCAGTCAAGAGCATTTATTAGGGGGCAGCAGCTGGGTGGCTCAGTGGATTGAGAGCCAGGCCCAAAGATGGGAGGTCCTGGGTTCAAACCTAACCTCAGACACTCCCTAGCTGTGTGACCCTGGGCAAGTCACTTGACCCCCATTTCCTAGCCCTTACCACTCTTCTGCCTTGGAACCAATACCTAGTATTGATTCTAAGACAGAAGGTAAGGGTTTTTAAAAAAAGAGCATTTATTAATGCTCTTTCAAATTTTTTATTTATTAATTTATTTAATTTATTAATTTATTGAGGGTTTGTTATGTTTTAAGACACTGTGGTAACTATTGATAATGTGAAGAAAAGGCAAAACCAAATAGCAACAACAAAACAGTGCATGCCCTTAGGAGCATTCATTCTAATGGAGAGGTCAATATGCAAATAAGTGAGTATAAAAAAGAAATATACAGAGTAGAAGGAAGGTGATCTCAGAGGGGAATCCAAAAGTCTTGAAGGAAGCCAAGGAAACTAAAAGATGGGAATGAGGGGGCAGAACATTTTAAGTCATTTTTTTCTCTCAGCATCCATGCTGAGCTTTGTTCTCTCTCCACTTTGGGTGATCAGAAGATAGCTGTTGTACATTATGTACCTCTGTGTGACGCATTATCTATTAGCTTCCATTATTTCCATTATGGACAAGTAGTTGGGAAAGTCAGGCAATTACAGAATTTGGGGATTGTCATCTGATAGACTGTGTCACCCCATTGGGAAAATTGAAATACTCATGAGTTCTCTTCAAGGAAGCAAAACAATGAGGGCTGTTAATGTCTTTGTAGTATCTCAGAACAAAGAATGAGAAAAAGACTTTGAAAGTTTTGTTTTTTTTTAAACGATTGAGTATTTCTCTCCTCAATGAGGCTAAATTACAATACATTTCCCTACATGTATTCTTTCTAGCATTTGCTCTCCAGTTACAAATGTTCCATTGTGCATTCTTTAGGTAAAACAGAGGAAATGGAAGCAAGCGATAGTCAGCTAAATGGAGTCTTTCGTTTTCCTATTAGAGGACCAGATCAGACTTCATCTTTGGGCAAAACAAACAGTTTGAATATTGATTTACTCAGAAACAGAATTTTTTAAAGCACTATTAAAAAAAATACCACATAAGCTCTTTCTCCCTTTTAATCTTCAAAGATTGATTTACAAATGCCTTATGTTATGGCATTCTGAATGGAGAAATGTTTCCACCATAGAAAGCTAGCCAGAACAATCCTTAAAGATGATATTCTACTATAAAGCTTGACCACAACCGGGCTAGTGGTGGAATCACATCTTGAAGAAGGAACAAAGCATTTTTCAGAGTGAGAGATTAACCAGCTCTCTGTATTGTTTTCATCCCCGGCATCAAGAGGCAGGCGATCGCCAGAGCAGCCTCCCGCCATGTGCAAACACTAGGGGGCTCCAATGTTTCTCCTTGGAATTCACAAAACATCGAAAACGCCAAGTAAATTGCACTGAGCGGGTGGGTAGGGGCGGCAGGGGGTGTGTGTGTGGGGGGAATATGATGTTTTTACAGTGAAGCTAAATGACAGAGATGAGAATGAGGCTAGTGGGAAAAAATATGTAAGAGCGAGAAGATTTTTACCCGCTCTCGTTCATCATTCCCTCTCCCCTCCCCTCCCAAAGGTCACTCTATCTTCGGTATGGGCAATAGAAGTATTTTAAGCAAATATTCCCAAGAAGAAATGTTGCAGGAGACTCGCATGGAATAAAGAATAGAGTGATATATTTGAAGTCAGGAAGACCTGGGTTCTAGTTCTGCCTCTGAAACTTCCAAGAGAAATAAAAAGTCATAATCTTTATGAAACAAGAGCATCTCTGTAAAACTATTAAAGTGACGGGGTGGAGGGAACCCCCACACTTATGAAATCACAGGTCCTGGAATACTGACAAATTTGGAAAAGTAGAACATTCGGCAAGTATTTGCAATGCCTCGATCTAGGCAATGGGACTGGAAATAATGGTGGATTTGGAGTCAAAGGACATGGACTCAAATTCAGCTCTCCTCCTGGACCTTAGTTTCTTCTTTCTTCTGCCTTTTCCTTCTCCTCCCTCTCCTCCTTCTCTTCTTTGTCCTTCTCTTTCTTGTTCTTGTTCTTCTCTTATCTTCTGTCTTAGAATTGATGCCAAGTATTGATTAGGAGACTGAAAAGTGGCAAGGACTAGGCATTTGGGGTTGAGTAACTTGCCCAGGAACCGCATAGCTAGGAAGTGTATTTGAAACCAGGACCTCCCAACTCCAGACCTAGTGCTCCATCCGTTGTGCTCCTTAGCTGTTCTGACCTTAGTTTCTTCATCTGTAAAATCTTATGTTCCTTCTATCTCTATGTCCTTCAGTCTTATAAACCAGCTCTACACAAGATATTATAGGGTAGAAGAGAAGTTTAAGCTGTGGCTCAGGGTTTATTATCCAACTAGGGGAAAAAAACACTAATATGAACCAACTAGAGAAAAAAATTATGAGCTAAACTTCCTGGCATAGACTCAAAATAGAGTTAGATGATGCAATAGACTTTGGTTTGGTCTATTGAGTCAGGAAAACCTGAGTTCAAATATAACCACAACCACCATCTGCATCCATGTAAGTCATTTAATATCTGTTTGCCTCAGTTTCTTCCACAGTAAAATGGAGATAATAATAACAATTACTTCCTAGATTGTTCTAAGAATCAAATGTGATAATATTTGTAAAAATGTTTAGCACAGTACCTAGCAAAGAGTAGGCATTGTGTAAATTCTAGCTATTTTAATTGTGACTGCAATAGGTATTCAGAGAAGGAAGAAGTCAGTGTGGATTTGAGAAATCAGGGAAGGCTTCTTAGGGGAGCTAGAGATTCCAATTCAGACTTAAGAATTCTGATTTAGATAGACATATAAAATGATAGGGAAGGCATTAAAGATTAGGAAAACAGTATAAGTAATGAATGTGTATGTAAAGTGTATGTGTGTAGAAGTAAAAAAGAGACTACTTTGATAACAAGTTGTTTCCTTTCAGTAGCTCCTTGATGACCAGGACTATTTTTCATTTTGTACTGCCTAGCACAGTGCTTTGCACTTAGTAGGCACTTAATAAAATTTTTTAATTTAAAATTTTAAAATTTTTTCCATGGTTCCATGATTCATGTTTTCTCCCTCCCGTCATCCCTCCCTCCTCTTGGAGTTGACAAGCAATTCCACTGAGTTATACATACATACATACATGCATGCATACATACATACATACATATATATATTTATCACTCAAACCCATTTCCAAATTATTCAATAAATATTTTTGAAACTGGATTAGATTTTATTCATTGAAGCATATGAGTTTGGGGAAACAAAACTGGGGATAGGATCAAATTACTGAGGATTTTGAATGTCAGGTAGTGGAATTTGAATTTAATGTAATAAACAGACAACAGGAGGACACAGTAGGTTCTTGAGCCAGGGAGTAGCTTGGTAAAAATGATATTTTAGGAAAGTAATATGATACTTGTCCACAATATGAATTACAAAGGACAGAAAATAGACAGGAAGATTTAACTTTTAAAAATGTCAGAGTTATAGCAAAATAAAATCAAAGAATAATTGTGTTTATGACTATTATTTATAATAAACAAGAGTCTCATCTCAACTTAATTGAACAAGAAAATAAAGGCCTATGGGAAATACATACATTTTATTTCTACATATCTAGATATTACATATAATATATATCTATACACACAAATGTCCTACACAATCAAACTTCTAGAGAATTTTGTCTGTGGTCTCCATTTTTGACAACCTATTGAAATTTTACATTTGAGTTTTCGCAAATACTATTTTCCTCACCAGACTAGCTTCATGGGAAGTTTGCTTAAATGAGATTTAATTGCTTAAACAAGGTTACGGTACCATGAAGTTTGAGTACAGACTCTGGACTTCTTGTGTTTGTACAGTGTCAAAAGATAAATGTGGTAACACTTCATCATCCCAGAGGTCACTTAAACAGAGGTTTCACCTATCTGGAGCAAAGCCAAGAACCTGGGAGTGGCAAAAAAAAAAGGTCCTTAAGCAGCAAAACTGGATGTTACAATGACCATTCACTAAAACAAATGTCTTTCATTCATAGAAATGGACCTTCAGGCCCTCACTGAGAAACTCTCTATTTTTATTTCACACACAATTCTCACTTTCTGGGTTATCTGGATTCCTTGTCCTCTGGGAATTAGAAAAGGAAAATCCAAATAGAAGTAGGGACTGGAGGGATTGCAAGAGACACAAAGAAACATGGTCTATTGTACACAAATCCAGAGAATAATAACTTTGGTTCATATAACATTTTAACATCTGCAGAACATTTTATATGCGTTATCAAATTTTAACTTGATAACCCAGTGAGGTTCTAACATTATTATCCCTACTTAACATATGAGGAAGTTTAAGTGATTTACTCATACTCGAAAGATTAATAAGTATCGGACCTCGGTGTCCATTATTTGGAGAATGGCTGAACAAATTATGGTGGTGTATAAATGTAATGTAATATTTGTGTTGGAATGTAAATTCTTGTGTTGAGAGAAATAAAGAAAAAGATGGTTTCAGAGGAATCTCGCAAGATGTCTATTGAGTGATGCAGAGTGAAGAGAGCAAAAAACCAGAAAAATTTATAGTAAAATGACATTGAAAAAAAATTTTTGAAAGACTTAAGAACTCAAATCAACATAATGATTAACTAAGATTCCAGAGGGCAGATAATAAAGAATCCTACCAGCCTCCTGACAGAGACAATGCAGAATGGGACAGTTTTTAAAACCCTTCCATTTTGTCTTAGAATAGATACTAAGTATAGGTTCTAAGACAGAAGAAGAGTAAGGGATAGGCAATTGGAGTTAAGTGACTTGTGTAAGGTCACAGCTAGAAAGTATCTAAGGTCAAATTTGAACCCAGGACCTCCTATTTCCAGGCCTGACTATCTACCGAGCCACCTAGCTACCCTGATAAGTATATGTGTGTGAGTGTAGATATGAACATATAAATATATATAGATGTGTGTATCTACTTAGGTGTGTATAAATATAAACTTGGCCAATAAGGGAATTTGTATTTCTTGACTATTGTTACAAGAGATTTCTTGGTTTTCAATAAGAAGAAGAGGTACGAGAGAGAAAACAAGTGCTTGATAACTGAAAAAAAAATTATTTAAAAAATCAGACCTGGGATTTAAATCCAAGTCTTCCGGACACCAAGGTCAGTTTTGCCAAAGCCATTTTCCTCACAACTACTTCAAAGGAAGCTGGCTAAAAGATACAATTGCTTATACAATGTTTTAGATGCCACATTGTTGATAAGGGAAAAGATACAAAAACAATAAAAAATAGACATGACAAGTAAAAAAAGTCCATATCAAGTCATTAAGTGTGGAGACAAAGAAGCATGGCATAATCTCCAGGTACCATTAACTAGGTTAGTTATAGAACTAGCATCATGTGAGAAATGAAGACTCTGAGAATTGAATTGAAGAATTGAATCAAAGTGAAGTGAAGAAATGAAGACCCTGACAACTCTAGCAAGAATGGGGTCTAATTGAAAGAGTGCTGCATTTGGTGAAGATAAATCAGAGGACCAAGATTCAACTTCCATATCTGCCAGTTACTCCCTGAATGACTTTGGGTAAGTCCCCTTTCTTAGACTGTTTCCTCATCAGCAAAATGAGAGGGTTGGACTAGATTAAGGGTTCTTAAACTGGTTTCTATGGACCTGGAAGAGGGACATAGATAGATTTTAGAGGGTCTGTGTACATGGTTGGGATGAAAGTTTTTACTTCTAACTTAACTAACCTTTGAAATTTAACATTTCTTTCAATTATGAATTTTAAAAAATATTTTGAGAATGGGTTCGGATTAGGTTACCAAAGTGTTCTGATGATATGAAAAAAAAAAGATTGCAAATATAATCTCTAAACATAATTTCTAAAAGCCTGAGTTTCTAATCAGACTTACCAAAAAAAAAAGTTTTGGTGCTTAAAGAAGTATGTTTTGATTCCTTGGAAAATTCACATTTTTGAAACACATTCTTAGATCATAG
The DNA here is from genome assembly GCF_016433145.1 of Gracilinanus agilis. Taxonomy (NCBI): domain Eukaryota; kingdom Metazoa; phylum Chordata; class Mammalia; order Didelphimorphia; family Didelphidae; genus Gracilinanus; species Gracilinanus agilis. The sequence continues at coordinate 468,083,382 of NC_058131.1, read as the reverse complement.
TACCCATATGTCCAGAACTGAAAGGGACGTCAGAGGTCATATGATAAATAAAATGAAAAGACTGTGTGATATAATGGCAAGAATGGGAATCTGGAGATCCTAATTCAAATCTGGACTCTGGCACTTGCTATCTGTGTAAACTTGCACCAATTACTCAAGTCTAAGATTCTTCCTGGGTAAAATGGAGATAGCCCATCTCATAGAACTGTGAAGAAGAGCATCACAATGGATCCTAGAAATATGGATTACTATTATTCTATTACAACTTACTCAAAGAAACTGGAAAGGGTATTATAAAAAAAGTCATTGCCTAATTTGACTTTCCAGATTTTTACTAACCAAATTGGTGAGTCAGGATTAACAATTAGGGAAGTAAAAAGGTCTACAGAGCTATGAAGGTCATTTTTGGTCATTATTTACCAGTTGAATCACCATTCCCTTTCTGGGCAATACCTGATTCCAACTGGCCCCATATTTCGAAGTAATTATCTGCATTCTGGTTATTCTTACCTCAACTTCACCAATTTTAGGCATCCACTTAGCCAACTCACAACCCCCTCTAGACAGCTTATCTTCTTTGAGGTTCCAGGAAGCAGTTTTGCTCAGCTTTGGGAAGGAGAAAATAGGGCTGGCTATGGGAGTCAATCTGGATGATGAATTATACAAAAATCTACCTAAAGTCAAGATCTAAATTCAAATCAAACACTCACTATGTGCCCGTATGCAAGTCACTTAATCCCAGTCTGCTTCAATTTCCTCATCTGTAACTGGGGATTATAATAGCTCCTGCCTCAAAGGGCTGTTTAAAGGATAAAATGAGAAGATATTTGTAAAGTTGTCCTTAAAGAATTATATAAATCCTACCCCAAAAGAAGGGTAGGCATGGGAACCAGCTAGAGAAAAGAGGGGAAAAGTGGAATAAACAGCAATAATCACCTTCATCATAACTTCCGCCGAAACTGGTTGATAGTCAAAGGCTCTCTCTCTCTTCACTATCTGAGTCTCTACTTGCTGGGCTTTGGTGATGCCTGGCAGATGAGGGCTGCCTTCCTGCCCAACCAAGCCCATTAAAGTTAATTACAGATTGCATTTCAGTTGCTTCTTTCCCCCCAAGGTGTAAAATAGCCCTTTATTCTCACACTGGAAAATAAGCAGCTAGTGTAATTTTGCCCATGTATAGACACTGAACCTCAATGACTAATAAGCAAACCCAGAATTTAAATGGATTACCTGCCACTTGGCTATCTAACCCCTGAACCACATTTTTGCTCTATAACTATCTTCAAGTATTATTGATGAAATGGCTACTTACACTTGGCAGAATGTTAAAATAATTCCAATATTCAAAACTGCATGAGCCCTGTCTTCTGGGAGCTTGCAGTCCCAAATAAAACCTGATTTCTGCCTGAAACTAAAATTATATTTCTAATCCAACATTTTGTCCTAATCAACCTCAGGTATTCTTTTTCTTATTAAATTATATTTTATTGATTTTTTTTTCATTTTTAACAATTAAGCAAAAATACTAAAAACAGAGACTGTCTCTGAAAATGTATATTCTCTCCTTATTGTCACCAAACTCTCTGCTCTGAGGGAAGAGTATCAGGTATTCTCAAGAAAAAAGAAAAATTTTTTCCTGAACTAAAGTCATTGCTGACAGAGGGTGAAGGATCCTCCTTTCAATACATTAAAAAATCTATGATTTGGGGGCAACTGGGTGGCTCAGTGGATTGAGAGCCAGGCCCAGAGACAGGAGGTCCTAGGTTCAAATCTGGCCTCAGACACTTCCTAGCTCTGTGACCCTGGGCAAGTCACTTAACCTCCATTGCCTAGCCCTTACCATTCTTCTGCCTTGGAACCAATACACAGTATTGGTTCTAAGATGGAAGGTAAGGGTTTATAAAAAAAAAAAATTCTATGACTTCATTGCACTCATTCTACCAACACATAGAAGAAATACTTAGAGTAGACTTAGGATACTTAGAAAGTATCCTCTGTGTGCAGTTGAGATAACATATTATCCCTGAATTTAGGGAGCCTAGTGTTCAGTGATGGAACTTGGCACTAGCTAGTTAGACTATTATATGATAAGAAACAGCATTTGTTACACATTTTCTATGCTTAAAACACTGTACCAAATGCTAGTGAGAGGTCCTGCTCTCAATGAGTTCACATTCTAATAGGGAATGACAACCTATATAGAGGAGAGTTGTCCAGGAACAGGATGTTTGACTTGGAATGTCATAGGGAGTTTGGATAGAGATGTAGGGGAAATGATTGACACCATTTCCATCAGCAATGACCTTATTTATTGGGTTATAGCTTCAAAGATGGAAAATGGTGGCAGTAGGAGGGAACACAGGGGTGAAGGTCTCATTCCTAAATTCTCAGACATATAAAAATAAACATTTCTGTCTAGGGTAACAACCCTTCTTCCACTTTTTGAGGTTTGTAACCTCCGTGTTGCCCTCAGCTCCTCACTCTCTCTAACCCAAACAATTGCTAAATCTTGCTGTTTCTACTTCTGCAATGTCTCTCTTATACCTCCTTTGCACAACCCACACCTCAACCATCATAGGTTAGTTCCTCTTCACTTCTCTCCTGTACTATTGTGATGGTCCCCTAATTAAGCTGGTTGCTTCAATATTCTCTCCAAACTAATCCATTCTCCATGCAACTGCCAAAGTGGTTCTTCTTAAGTGCAGATCTGACCATGCCATTCCCTTACTTAGCTAACTCCAATGCCTTCCTATCACCTTAATAGTCAGAAATAAATTCCTCCAGCTTTTAAGATTCTTCACAATTTACCTCCATTTATACTTCTAACCTCATTATATAGTACTCCTCATACTCTTGTGGTTAAGTCAAACAACACTTCTCTTTGTTCTTTACATACTATTGTTGAATTTTTTCAGTCATGTCTGATTATTTGTGACCCTATTTGGGGTCTTTTGGGGTAGATATACTGGAGTGGTTTGCCACATCCTTTTCTGGCTCATTTCACAGATGAAGAAACTGAGCAAATAGGGTTGACTTGGCCAGAATCACACAACTAGTAAACATCAGAAGCTTTAAAAGATCCTAAACCTTGGATTTTTAGGATAATTACACAATCCCCTCTTAGGAGGGTGTTAGCCAACACTAGAATCACCCTGAGATACATGGCTCAACTGTAGGGATTAAAATTTAGAGGTTTGACTAAAATATGAGAATTCTAAGTAATATTGTGGTTGCTGATTACAAAATATTATAGCTCAAGTCAAAATAACTTTTAATAGCTTTTATTTACAAAGAAGGTGGAAAGAGTGAAAGTAGAAAAATATAAGAAGAGAGCAGGGAAATGTCTAGCCTATCACACTGAAAACTGGACTCCAGTGTCCAGCTCAGCTTGTTAACCCTCAGCTATAGGACCCGGTGGTGTCTTATGTAAAGGTCCCAGCAATGCAGCCTCCTCCAGGAGAAGGAGGCCTCTCTGGAATTAATCTCTCTAGAAGCCAGGAAGTGAAGGTCAGCTCCTCGCTCACCCAAGACAAAGTCCAAAGGAGAAGATCCAAGAGCAGTCCTCCTAGAAGCAGTCCAAGAGCCAAGGTCCCAAGTTCAAGTAGAGGTCTAAATCTAAAGCCACCTCCAAGAGCCAAGTCACCAGGAGAAGCTCTAAGCTGAAGATCCAAACCATAGGTTCCCTGGACAGGAAGTTCAGGACTTTTTATAGTCCTTTTCCCATGTCACTTCCTGTCCCTTCCTCTCTTCACAGGGGCTAATCACAGTTTTTAAATTGCCTAGCACTGCCCAGGAGGGTAGTGTCTGTGGGATCCACCTCTCATCCTCTGAGGGTGTATATGTGAATCAAAGGATTCACAAATTTCTGATTGATTGAGTTAAAAGGGCTAACAAAGTGTTAAGTAGGGATTTATTGATTGATTAACTCAAAATAGACAGAGAAAATAAAGAATTTCTTTTCACATAATTCTCAAAACCCCCTCAAAAAACCCAAACCCCAAAACCAAATAGAAGAGAAAAAAATTAAAATTTAGATAAAAATACATATCAGAATCCTATGTGGGGCAGCTGGGTAACTCAGTGAATTGAGAGTCAGCCCTAGAGATGGGAGGTCCTAGGTTCAAAGCCAGCCTCAGACACTTCTCAGCTATGTGACCCTGGGCAAGTCACTTGGCCCCCATTGCCCACCCTTACCACTCTTCCACCTATGAACCAATACAAAGAAGTTAAGGGTTTTAAAAAAAAACTATAAAAAAAAGAATCCTGTGTGTATAAAATTACAAGTAAAAATAAAATCATAACAGGTCCTTGAATCACTAGCAAGGCCCAATTAAAGTGGCTTATGTCCTAGAAGCATGCAGGACAAATGCAGCAACATTGCATTTACCCATTGGCATCCAGAACTACAGAAAATTCCTATTGTGTAAAAGAAAAATGGGGACAAAAGTAGAAAAAGGGGGACAAAATCCTGAGGTCTGATTTTACCATCCATCTTAGGGAGGGGGGAGCCAAAATGAAAGCCAAACAAAGGTACTTGTAGAAACCAGGCACAGGGAAGTCCAACCTTAGGATCTGCCAATCAGTCACTTTCTTGAACCTCAAAACAAGTCCTCTGTCTTGGCATAGATGCTCATCAATCCCACAGGGATTGTTGGTCTCCTTGTCCATGTGCTACTTTGCACTGTGCAGTGGATCTTTAGTAATTCTTTCTTCTGAAATCAGACACATTACCTTCATTTCCAGATATATGCCTCCCCCACCCATCTAGCGATCCAATACTTATAACAAAAAATTTAAAAATAAAGAAAAAAAGCAATTTTGCTGAACTATTCAAGTATCTATTAAGTCTGACAGTATATGCAAAATTTTATACCTCCTCAAAGAAGAGAAAAAGGTGGGTTTTCTCATCACTAATCCTGGCTCTACCATTTACTTTTTGATCTTCATCTCCCTAGATCCATTTCCTCAAGTGTAAAATGAAGGACTTTAATGACCTCTAAAATCCCTTTCAGCTCTAAATCTCTGAATTTCTTGGGTCTTATATATTGATGTTAGTTTTTTACATGTTATAATATCAGACTCTTATCACAGACATATGATGCAAAGCTTTTTCTTTATCCTTTTTTAAGAATTGGCTGGGGAGAATATGTTTTAAAGTAGTAAGGAAGGGATCCAATAGACAGGAAGATCAATGGGACATATCAGAGTTAGAAAATGGATTGTAGGCCCTCTAGAATGAGTTTCTGTGTCCCCTCCACCCCCCAAAGAAAAATCAATCAACTGCTGATTGATCATCTGAGGACAGACGCAGGCAGTTGGGTTCATATTGGAAATATTTCCAGCAGGATAGGGCTTGCCAGATCTTGTCCTCCAATGATCAAAACCTTTGAAACCCCAAGCATTAGTTATAGACTACCATGAAGCCTCTGAGTAGAATATTTTTTAATTTTATTTTTTTATACCTCTGAGTAGAATATTGATGGAATACAATTCCTTAAAAATGTTCTGAAAAATGGGAAGAAGGGAAAACCATAAAATATTTTTCAAATTGAGTATGAAATATCAATAGTGAACTCATTCCGATATAAAATTTGTCACATTGTAAAAAAGCAGATTTTTCTGTTGTGATGAGAACTTATATATTTTGTAGTTTATTTATCAATTAATCTATAAGCACTTATTGAACCTTTGCTATGTGCCAGGCACTGTGCTGTGGTAGGAATACAAAGGAAAAGCAAAAATAATTCCTGGCCTCAAGGAGTGTATATTCTAATGGGGGAGACCACATATAAAGATCAGAACATGCAAGATAAATTATAGAGGAAATTTCACATAATGTTGAAAATAAAGAAGGTGTTCTAGAATCATTAAACTTACTGACATAATCATCAAATTTTCAGTTAACAAAAAAACTGGGAGAGATAGGTATTCATATAGATATTATATGATTGAGCCAAGTGCCAAAGAAATGCATTGGACTAAATCTAATAAAATGAAATTCAATAGAGACAACTGCAAAGTCATATATAGGCCAAAAAAAGTTAACATCACAAGTGCAGAATTGGGGGAGGGGGAATGAGTATCTAGACATCAGCTTTGTATGAAAAAATCTGGAGGTTACTGCAAACCCAGTATGAGTTAACAGTATGATGTGATAACCATAAAAGCTAATGTGATGTTTAACTGCATTAAGAGAGACATATCTTATAGGAATAAAAGGAATGCTGGTACATATCTATTATCCCTTCTCCTAAAGAAGTCGAGGCTAGTGGATTGTTTGAGCTCAGGAGTTCTGAGTTATAGTAGGGCTAAGAATAGCACCATCATGATAAGCTCTCAGGACCTGGGGGGCAAGAATGGTGGGGAGTAGGTGTACCAGACTGCTTAAGGAGGAACAAACTAGTCCCTGGTCAGAAGAGAAGATCAAAGATTCTGTGATAATCAGGAGTGAAGGTGGGTCCACGGTAGACTGCTGCACTTCCACCCCGGGTGAAATTGGGAGACTCAGTCTCAAAAATAAAATAAGAAGCTGATAGTCAATCTATATTCTTCCCTGGCTAGACCACATCTTGAATATTGTTTAGTTCTGGACACCATAGTTTGAGAAGGATATAGTTTAAGAGGACAGCAACATTGATGGTAAAGGTCCAGAACTAGAAGTGTTTAACTTTGATAAGAGAAATACAAAAGGGGAAATGATGGCTGCCTTCAAATATCTGAGTGGCCATGAGGAAGAGAGATTAGATGTGGTCTATTTGGATGTAGAGGACAGGACCAGTAGCAGTGGGTACAAGTTACAAAGAGGTAAATTTAGACATCATGTCTGAGGAAAAAAGCAAAAACGAACATAAAAACTTCCTGACAACTAGAGCTATTGAAAAATAGGATGTGCTACCTTGGGATCTGATGGACTGCCCTCTTCATTAGAGGTCTTCAAGCAGAGGCTAGATGGAAACTTAGAAATGTTATAATGGGCTATCCTTTTGGGATATTGGTTAGACTGAATGGTTGCTAAGGTTTCTCCCAAATATCAAATTCCATGAATGTATGATTTTCTGACCTCTGCTTTAGGAATGCCTTTCTAATAATTTCATTCCTTATGTTTCAGATAGGTTCACATCAATGAGCTTTTTCTTAGTTAAAACAACCAGGAGTTAACTTATATATTTCTCCCCACACCAAAAAAATTACTTTGCTTCTTCTTATGTCCTTATTTTTACCAGCAAAATCATAGGTCCAGTCCTATCCCCTATGTCTCTTAGTACCTAGAAAAGTATCTTGCACATAGCAGGCACTCAGCGTGTGTTTGCTGGTTAGAATTGAGTATCTTTGGAATTCACTTTTTTTTTTTTTTTTTAGAAAATTATTCGCTCCATCAAAGTGTGGTCACTCCTGTGCAGCAACTAAGAATTTCACAAATGCATTATATTCCAATGACACCACCTCTTTAGGGCCTTTAAGAAAGGCAGGGAATGGAGCTGATTGTTGAAGATTTCAGTGAAATCAATCCTAGAAATGCAGGTGTTGAAAACACCTGTTTCCTCCTCCTTCTCATCCTCCCTACCCCCTTCCATTCCTTCATCTGTAGGTTAAAATAATTAACTTACCCTTTTGGAAGGAAAACCCATGAGAGTCCAAAGAACTGCTAAAGGCAACACGTCTCCTTTCTCTGTCCTGTCAGGATTAAGAGATCCAAAATAAAAAGGCTCATGGGTGGTCTACAAACAGGATAAAAAAAAATCTTTCCTCCCCTTAAAAAAAAAAAAGACAACTCAAGTAACAAGGAAGGCATTGTCTCCCTCCCACAAATCAAATGTCATGCCTGGTTTCAGAATTCTACATGCGCTTTGTGAAAGACTCAAGAATATGAAAAGCCCAATTTAAGGGATGCTTGTGTAAAGAAATCAAGGGGAAAGCAATTTTGTCTGACCTTGCTTCTTGTAACCTGGGAATTAATATTAATCCTTAACAACCAAATTTAAAATAAGGGAATATTCAGGATTTATCATGGATTTTAAAAAAACAATTGAAATAACCTTGAATTAGAATTTGAGTCATTTTTTAAGAGTTTTATGTAGTGCTTCCAAGTCAGATCTGGCCTCTGAATTTCTCCCTATCTTTATTCCCTGTATCGTAGTCTATTAATATTAGAGATGAATATACTCTCTAAAATATCTAGAGAAGGCAGAAGGGATAGTAATTTTATTTTGAAGGTGGCTAAAGGTCTCTCTCCTCACCCATGATACACGAATTAGAACATTCTGAGGACTTAAATTGGAGCCTCTACTAAAGAAAGCCATGAGATAGTCTGAAATGATGGAAATGGGAAATGCCATTAATATTTTAGTAATTGGACATAGACCAAATATGGGGGTGGGGCGGAGGTGAGGAGGGATTCTCACACTATGAGCTAGTACGAGTGACATTGCTCCCTCTCGTACAGATTGTTGCCTATCAGAAAAAATCATTTTCCACCATGAATTCCATATACATAAGTTACCAAATGAGCAGGCCCTTGGTTTTGTACCATGAATTATTCTCTCCCACTGGACACCATTTTCTTTTGCGGGATATTTTTAGAATCACTGAATAAATATATCAGTGCTGAAGTCTATATTTCTACACAGATGCACTAATTGTGTGGGTCATGACTACTAGATATTATCATAAATGGAATCTGCCAGCAGATGGCAGAATGTGTATACCCTGTTCCAGAATCCAAGTTGAAAATTATTTGAAAACTAAGTGATGCGTGAAAATGGTTCCATTTATTAAGAAAATGTTGAGATTTAATTCAAACAAAGTTAGTGTTGTTCCTTTAACTGTTAACAAGAACAATAATCCTACTTATTCTCAAAAGTAAAAATATAACTAATACTGTTGTGGAAATAGTTTTAACCCTGACCCAGCTATTTCTTAATCACTGGGAAAATCTCAGGTTCCATAGAACTTGGGGCTGGAAAAGACTGTAGAGATCTCCTAGTCCAACTGTCCCATTTTACAGATGTGTAAACTGCCCAGAATGGCCAAGTGATTGTCTCAAGTCTGTTAGCCTTACTGAACCTTTAAAACAGGAATAATAATGTCAGCTCTGTCTACCTCATTGGATTGTTATGAGGATCCAATGAGCTAATCTATGTAAAAGCATTTTGAAAATGAATTTCTTACACAAAAGTAAAGTTTCTTATAAAATACCAATCATATTATAAACAGTTACAACAATTAGAAATAATTTTTTTTATTTCTTGTATTACAGTCAGGTTTTATTTTCTAAATTAATATTTAATTACTGTTGGGTTGAAACCATCCCCTGGTGCCCCCTACACACAAATAAATCTATATAGGATTTGACCAGATGCTACATTGGTGGCTAGATTGCATCTTTCTGTGCCTAGGATGGTCTTCATTAAGTCTTCATTGATTCAGCGCAGGTGTTGAAGTCCTCTCAGCATGGCATTCTGGTTGGTTAAGCAGCATCCTGTTTCCATGCCCAGGAACTGCTCCCGTCAGGTTAAGCCCCTTTCTGGAACCAGGAGCAACTCCCACAGCTCAGCAGGGTTCAGAGAGCCAATTTAAAAGAGCTATATCCAGGAGCCCCTTCCCTCTGTCTGCCCACCCATCAAGCTGCTTCCACCCCTTTCCAGGCTACTTATTATTCAAAGGTCCAACAATTTAAAGGAACTGTAGCCTCGAGCCCCTAAAGCCCCTTGTCTAACACCTTAATCATCTACCTCAGTCTCTCCTTGGTATTTGAAGAGAGTGATTTAAAAGGGCCACTTATACAAAGCAACTCGCACAATTCATTCATTTCTCTATCTGCTTATTCATTCCCTTACTTATTTATTCACTTATTAAGCCTGAGTCTCCCTGTGTTACCCAGACTGGAAACCCCTCCTAACATTCACAGGCACCACTCCATTGCCTATCATGCACAAGCATCTACCTGCTTGATTTGGAACCATGGGCTAGTTTGCCCCTCGTTAGGCAGTCTGGTGGGCACCGCCCCTCATCCCTGGGGTGCAGGGTGGGACTGAATTGATTCTGGACTTCATCTGAAGACTTCATTGACTTTAGCCTTACTACTATAGCTCAGCAGTCCCAAATGCAAGCATTTCACCAGCCTCAGCCTCCCCACGAGTAGGGATTATTGATCTCCATGAATCTGACGACAAATTTATCTAGGTAAATGCATACAGTCAGAAAGAAGTCCAAGTTCTCAGGCTAATAACACATACTAGCCATGTAATGGGCCAGAAAACTCAAAGATGGGAGTTCTTAAGCTATATTTGTATCATAGACCACTTTGGCAGTGTGGGGAATCCCACAGACCCCATCAAAATAATGATTTTTTTCAAAATACATAAAATAAAATATATAGGAAACCAATAACATTGAAGTATAGTTATCAAAATAATTTTTAAAGTTTAAAGGACCTCAAGAATCCCTGGTCTATGATTCTTTTTCTTGTTGAGTCATTTTAGTCATTTCTGACTCTTTGTGATCCTATTTTGTTTTTTTTTTTTAGGCAGAAATACTGGAATGGTCTGCCATTTCCTTCTCTAGCTCATTTTAAAAATGAAGAACTGAGGCAGAGATAAGTGACTTGCCCAGCGTCACAGTTAGTAAGTGTCTAAGGCCAGATCTAAACTCATAAAGATGAGTCTTTTTGTTTCCAAGTCCAGGATCCTTTTCACTGTGCCCTCTGGAATACCTGTTCCATAGCTAACAAACTTCTCTTCATCTTAAAATCTCTTCCTTTTCCACTCCTTTCATTTGCTAGCTCTTACTAAAACCTAGCTCCTTCATAACAACATAGCCCCTTTTAAGCATTGGCTTCACTAATTCTCTGCTTATTGGTTAAGGTGAGGAAGTTGGGATATTCCTTGTTCCCCATTGTGACTTCCAAGTTCTCCATCTTCCTCCAGCGTCTAGTACCTTTTTTTTTTCTTTTAGGGTCCTGGTATTCATATCTACCACTCAATTAAAACCTTGATAGCTATTGTGTACCTCCCCCATCCTCTCCACCCCATCCCTGCCAGGTCACTTCCCTTATTTCCTCAATATCTTTGGTCCCTGGTTCAGAATTTTTCTTTTCTCCCCAGTTCCTGCACTAGGGGATGGCACTATACATATTGACTCTTCCTCTTCATTGAATGTCCTAACCACTTTAGTTCCTCAACCTACTCACTTCTCATGATCTACTCCCTCCATCCCACCTTAGTCATGCCCAAAGATACCCTTAATTTTACCATCACCCACAAATGTGCCATCTCTGTTCAATAATTCTGAAATATATCTGATATTTTATTGGTTTTTCACCTTTCCTTCTTCCTTCTCTTATATAACCCTACTCTTTGTCTATGTTATGACCTCCAATCTCTTAATCCTGCATTTTTTTCCCAAGCCATTTCTCTTGTACTAACCACTCTCCTCTTTTCCCTATCTTGACCCCAGGGTGAACCAATTTAATTTTATATTGTATTCCTCTCTTGAATCCTTGAATCCCCTTATATCACCAATTATACCTACCCAAGCCTAAGCTTTGGATCACTCCCACTGTTCACTACCTTGACTCCTACATATGGGCTACTGAACAAAGATGCAGAGAATCTCACCCATTCTGACTAGCTTCATTACAAATTTGTTATACAACCTCACCTGGCTTTCACTGCTGCTATATATATCACTCTTCATATGGGTTCTTCCAGACCTTTTAAACTTTCCTCAAACTTCCCATTACTCCTCCTTCCACATTTTCTCAACTAAGAACCTTGCCTCATATTTTGCAGGGAAAAAAATGAGGCTATTTACCCTGAACTCCCCATCTTCCCCTCTTCTTTATCTCTACCCATTTCACATGATGAAGTGACTTTGCTCCTAACCAAGGTTAACCTCTCTATTTATTCAAATAGTCCATTCTAAACCTTCTCCTCCAATAGACTGTCCCCCTCTGTCATCCTTACTCTTTCATTTATCTTCAACCTCTCTCTCTTCACTGGCCTATTTTGTACTGCCTACAAACATTTTCATGTTTTTCCATCCTTAAAAAAAGAAAACAAAACCCATCACTTAAGCCACTAACTCTTATCCTGTACCTCTTTCTGTGCATTAAAAAAAAGTTGTTTATGATAGGTACCTCCACTTCACGCCCCCCCCACTGTCTTTTTTTTTTAAACCCTTGTACTTCGGTGTATTGTCTCATAGGTGGAAGATTGGTAAGGGTGGGCAATGGGGGTCAAGTGACTTGCCCAGGGTCACACAGCTGGGAAGTGGCTGAGGCCAGGTTTGAACCTAGGACCTCCTGTCTCTAGGCCTGACTCTCACTCCACTGAGCTACCCAGCTGCCCCCCTCTCTCGGCCCCCCACTGTCTTTTTAGCCTTCTACAATCTGACCATATCATTCCACCAAAACTACTCTCTCCAAAATTACTCATGATCTCTTAGTTCCCAAATCAGATGACCTTTTCTTCAACCCTTCTTTGATCTCTTTGTAGCCTTTAACAGTATTGATCATTCTTTTCCTCTTTCATATTCTTTTAAGTTTTCTTTTAAGGATTTCAGGGCACCATTCTTTCTTGGCTCTTCTCCTACATATCTGACTGTTCCTTCTCTATCTCTTTTGCTAGATCCTCATCCAAATCATGCCCTCTAACTGTAGATATCCCCCAGAGTTCTGTCCTGGCCCCTCTTCTCTCTTTATACTTCACTTGGTGATCTCACCTGCACCTATGGATTTAATTATCATCTTAATGCTAATGATTCTCAAATCTACCAATCCTGACTCAAACTCTCCATCGAATTTCATATCTCTGACTCCCTTTCAGATATCTTGAAGTCAATATGTCCAAAAAACAGAACTCATCATCTTTCCTCCTAAACCCTCCCCTCTCCTTATCTTCCCTATTATTTGAAACATCTCTCTAATATACTCCCTTCTCTCCTCTGAAACTACCACCACTCTAGTGTAGACCCTCATTGCCTCACACCTTGATTATTCTAATAGTCTGTTTGTGGGTCTGCCTCCTTCAGGTCTCTCCCCATTCAGATCCATCTTCCATTCAATCATGAAAGTGATTGTCCTAAAACACAAGCCCATTCGACCCCTTAGTCAGTCAATACCAGTGGCTTCCTCCTGCTTCTAGGAGCACATAACGAAATGTTCTGTTTGGCATTCAAAGCCCTTCATAAACTAGTCCCCTTTTACCTTTCTAGTTTTCATATACTTTATTCTTCAACGTGTACTTTTCAGTCCAGTGACACTAGCCTCCTGATTGTTCCATGAATAATATACTTCATCACTTGGCTCTGAGCCTTTTCTCTGGTTGTCCCCCATGCCTGGAATGCTCTCCCTTCTCAGCTGCAACAGCAGATTTCTTAGGTTTCCTTTAAGCCCCAATTGAAATTCTGCTTTCAATAGGAAGCCTCCCCCAAGACATTTCAATCTCAGTGTTTTTCCTCTGTTAATAATTTCTTATTTATCCTGTATATAGCTTGCTTTGCATATATTTATTTGCTTGTTGTCCCCCCACCCCATTAAACTGTCAGCTCCTTGAGGGCAAGGGCTGTCTTTTGCCTCTTTTTTGTAGCCCCAGCACTTGGCATAGTTCTTGGCACATGGTAAGAAGTTAATAAATGCTTATTGATTGATTGATTGATTAAAACCAGTGATTCCCAAAGTGGGCGCCACCGCCCCCTGGTGGGCTGCAGCAATCCAGGGGGGCAGTGATGGCCACAGGTGCTTTTATCTTTCCTATTAATTGCTATTAAAATTTAAAAAATTAATTTCCAGGGGGTGCTAAGTAATATTTTTTCTGGAAAGGGGGCGGTAGGCCAAAAAAATTTGGGAACCACTGATCAAGACTGAAAGGCTTTGAGATGATATATCAATCCCCTTGTTGGCAGCTGAAATCTCACTTCATGAAACTTTAAAAGGGAATGCCCGCCCCACCCTTTGCCCCCTCTTTCCTTTCATTTTCTGTGGATCTTGTCAGAATTATTTAAGTCTTTGCCTAAAGGGATGAGGGAGAAGGCTGGTGCCCTTTCCATATGATAGCCAGGCCAAATGGCAACTGGGAGTACATGGAAGCTATAGAATGGATCTAAAAGTCCTTTCCTCAGCACAGGTTACTCAGTATCAATCCTAGACAGACAAGTCCAGGCTTGGAGGCAGCCTTAGGAGTTTGAGAAGTTGAGAGATCCTGGATCATCAGTCAGTGTAAAGGGATCCCACTCTATATCCATGAATACATTTCTTAAAAGAGAAGTGGTCCACCAGCAGAAGGGTGAGCCCAATCCCAGCCTAACTTGCTAGAAGACCTTTACATTGTGAAATAAAAGTTAAATGCCTGTTTAGTAGTCTTTCAAATGATTGTCTTTGTGATAGATGTCAACCTCCCAGAAGAGGAAGGTAAGGAAAAACGTGAAGTTTTTCTGTCTTTGTCCCCTTTGGAGTCTTTTGTATCTAACATTTCTTTTGTGTATACAAGATGATCATTCTATACCTTTGAATACCTTGCTGTTCCTACCTTCTGGGAAGACCTTAGACAGAGCCAACTGAAGCACTAAGTAATATTCTCTGGGAAGCTAGGATAGAAATACAAAAAGCCAAAGAGGAGACCCATTCCTTTTTTTCCCCCATAGTCAGGTTCCTCAAGGGTTGAACCTGGTCTGCTCTCACCTGAATCTTGAGCAGAGGGACACTATAGTGGAGAGAGAGAAGCCAAGGGTGCCTCAGCCCTTGTGCCCAGGTTATAGTGCTAAATATACCTATGGAAAAAAACCTCCCCTTTCTCCTCTTGGGCAAAGACCATTGTACTTTTTTGTCTTTATACTCCCAGCAGTGGCATAGCACCCAGTACACAGGAGATAATAAATAAATACTCTTTGCTTGATTGTTCTACCTGGCTCTCAGTTTCTTTAAAAAATAAGGATGTTTTCTTTAATGCATTTCTTGGAGCTGAGCTTTGTTTTTCATTTCCTATTATAAGCTCAGAATATCAATGCAAATTGCATAATTAAATAGCAAGGCAATCTTTCCAGCTGTGTTCTTGACCATTTGCTATTGTACTACACTATGCTCTCTCTCCTTGGCCTCAGTTTTTTGCTGAGAGTGAAATCTATGCAAGACACTAATTGTTACCCA
The DNA here is from genome assembly GCF_016433145.1 of Gracilinanus agilis. Classification (NCBI taxonomy): domain Eukaryota; kingdom Metazoa; phylum Chordata; class Mammalia; order Didelphimorphia; family Didelphidae; genus Gracilinanus; species Gracilinanus agilis. Next base: position 468,068,240 of record NC_058131.1, on the reverse strand, counting down.
TTGCCTTTCCTTGTTTTTCTTTTTATTCATGTAATGTGTATGCACCCTGAGAGAAATACAACAGCAGAAACTAATAAACAAAACAGCAGTATAATTATTGCTGCTAATAGACACCATGGTGTTTTAAATGCAAAGAGCTATATGTGCTAAGATGTATTTGGCTCAGACAGATACCCATATTTTCTGTTATTACTGTTGTCGTTCAGTGTTTTTTGGTCAGATCCCACTCTTCATGACCTTATTTGGGGGTTTCTTAGCAAAAATATTGGAGTGGTTTGCCATTTCCTTCTCCAGCTAATTTTACAGATGAGGAACTGAGGCAAATAGGGTTAAGTGGCTTACGAACAGTTGACCACACAGCTAGTAAATGTCTGAGGCCACGTTTGAATTCAGGAAGTTCTTCCTGACTCCAGGCATAGTGTTCTATCCACTGCACTGTCTAGCTGCTCCTATAGAAAAGTTATTCTGTATATTGGCTACCCAACTTCTTTTATTTTTTCCATTTTTTCAAATTATATACTTAGTAACCACCACCATCACCACCAAAAAAGCACTTAAATACACAAATGTGTAAAAAATTATGTGCAAAACCACAAACTCCACACTGTCTACAATTTGTTTTAAAATATGTAAATTATATATGTGTGCTAATATAAACATCCTCTGCTTTTGAATTCCCTTTGGATTTGCTTTCCTTTGATTTTTTTTCCTCTTCATTTTGTGACTATTTTAAAAAATGTAATCATAGAATGTGTTACCCTCTTTTCATCTCTTCACAGATTTTCCTCATTTTTTTGTATTTCCGATATTTGTCATTTCTAATAACATAATACAATTCATTACATTCAAGTATCTCAATCTATTCATCCATTTCTCCCAATCATTGCATTTGTGTTATTTTATCATTACAAAAAAGGTTCCCTGAATATTTTCATACATAGCATTTTACTCTCTCAATAATGCCCTTTGGGCCTAATCCTATTAATGGGATCCCTAGGTCAATGAGTATGAAAAGCTTTAAAGCTTTTAATATATATTTCCATCTTGTTTTCTAAAAACCAGTTTGCTACTGCTCTAGCAATGTAATATTAGGCCTATTTCTCCATGTTCCTGTCACCATTTAATTTGACCAACTTAACTCATCTGATTCAGAGTCAACATACATTTCCAGGATCATATTTACCTAGACTGATCCTTAAGCAGAAGATACAAGCTGTTGCCAGGACCATACTCTTCCCCAAACAAAGTTTTTCTGGCTTGGTCATAGGCAATTCCAAAGCCACAACCCCTCAGGAATACTTTTGCAGAATGTTTATGCTCTCTAAACCATTGTTGTCCCACCAGAAACTATGTTTGAATTATGTACATGCTCAGGCTTAGATCTACTACCAACCTCATGTAGATATCTATTATCTTTATATATCTATTTAGATAAGTTACATTTAACTTATCTAAAGCTCTATTTATCTCCTTAACTTCTTTCTTTCTTTTTTGTTGTTAGATTTATCTAGTTCTGAGAGGGGAAAATTAAAGTCCTCCCTATTATTATTTCATCTAGTTCTATCTATATTTCATTAATTTTTTCCTTTAAACATTTGATGCTTTAACTTTTGATGCATATAGGACCAATATTAATAATATTTCATTATTCATAATACCCCCCAACATAATATAGTTACCCTGTTTAACCCTTTGATTTATGCTCGTTTTAGCTCCAACTCTGTCAGACATCATGACTGCAACCCCTGTCTTCTCTGGATCAGTAGAGGCATAGTATATTCTGTACCAGTCCCTCTCCTTTACTCTGTATATGGCTCTCATTTTCAGTGCATTTCTTATAAACAACACATTGTCATATCCTTATTTTTGATCCTTTTTGCTATTGATTTTTTTAGAATTAATAGCTGTGTATTTCTATCTATTCTATTCCTTCTCACTGTTTATCCCCTTTTCGTTTCTTTCTACCATATTCCTCCTCAGATGTCTAATTTACTTTGATGAATACTTCTCCAATTCACACCCCTTCCCTCAAATCCTTCTTTTCCTCTCCCTTTGCCCTCCTACTTCCAAATTGGCCCACCTTTCCAAAGGTCCTTCCCTTGTCCCTTCCCCTTCATTCTTATTCTAGCTACCTTTCTAAAACTCCCTTCCTTATCCTCCCAACCTTAAGCTCCTGCTTCTTGATAAGTGTTCAATTCTAAAGTTCCCTCCTCTGTTTTGTCCTAAGACTCCTTCCCTTATTCCCTCATCTTACCTCCCCTACCTCTTGATATGTATACCCCCTCTAGGCATCCCTGTGTGCCCTCCCTTTTCTTATCCTCTTCCCATCCTTTTTCTTAACTCACCTTTCTTTTATTCCCTCAGTCCCCTCCCCCCAAAGGGACTCCCAGTCCCTCTCTTATCACATCCCCCTTCCCTTCTGTTTTTCTTTACATTAAGAAGATTTCTATTGTCCTAATTGCGTATGTTATTTTTTCTTTATCCCAGGTCTGACAAGAGTAGGGTTCTCCAGCCTTCTACTCTCTTCTCCCCTTCTTTGTGGCACTTCCTTCACTCATTCCTCCTCCATATGAGATAGCTATTCCACTTGACCTCCTCCTTTATCATTTTGGCAGTTTCCATTATATTCATCTCTATCTTGAGTCTTCCTTCCACACCTGCCCCTTTAAAGTACCCAGGCAACCATGCCATTCCTAGGGATCATAGATGACCTTTTCCCATACCAGAATCAAACAATCTGACTTTTGGAGGTGCATTTGATTTGTCTTTCATTTCCTTTGTATGTTTCTTATAGATCAATTTTTTTTTTGTTGAGTTCTGAGTGTTCCCCCCCAGGAATAATGAAAACTTCTTTAGTTCATTAAATATCTATTTTTTACCTTCTATAATTATGCTTATCTTTGCTGGATATGTTATTCTTGGTTGTAAACCCAATTAATTTTCTCTACAAAATGTTGTGTTCCATGTCCTGCATTCTTTTAATTCTGTGCTAAGTCTTATGTAATTTTGACTAGCTCCACAGTATTTAAATTGTCTTTTTACTTGTAGTTTCTCCTTAGCCTCTTTGCTATGGAACTTAACAATGATGTCCCTGTCCACTTTCAGCTTTGAGTCTTTTTGAGGTGGTGATCAGTGGATTCTTTCAATTTCTATTTTACATTCTGATTCTAGAATTTCCAGTCAGTTTTCCTAGATGAGTTCTTAGAGTATGGTGTCTAAACTTTTTTTTTTGATGATATCTTTCTGTTTTTTTTAATATAGTCTGTCCTTGATATATTTTCTAGGTCAATTGTTTTTGTGATAAGATATTTCATAATCTCTTCTATTATTTCATCCTTTTTATTTTACCTTATTATGTCTTATCTTAGGAAATCATTAGCTTTCCTTTGTCCAGTTCTAGTTCTAAATAAATTATTTTCTTCCATGTGTGTCTGGATCTCTTTGTCCATTTGGGTGATCTTTCATAATTTTCTTTATTTTCTTTCATTGGTCTTATTTTTTCCCCTAATTTTTCTTCAAGCTCGCTTTTTTGGTTTTTGAGGTCTTTTAAAAGTTCTTTTTGAGTTTCTGGCCATATATTGTATTTCTTTGATATTTTTTGAAGTAGTTAGTGTTTTTTCTTTGTCTTTTGAGTTTGAGCCAAGATCTTCTCTGTCTCCATAATAGCTGTCAATCATTGGGTTCTTTCTCCTTTGCTTGGTCATTTTTTAATTTAAAAAAATTTAGTGGCCAGGCCAATACACTTAATTATTGTTTTTGGTTGTTGGTTTTTTTTTTTTCTGGAATTCCATGGTTCCTAAAGTGTTGGGGTGTATTACCTCAGATTTCAGGATTTCTTTTGTGTGTGTGTGTGTGTGTGTGTGTGTGTGTGTGTGTGTGTGTGTGTGTGTTTTCCTGGGTCCTATTTAGTTAATCCAGTTTTTATAGTCCTGAATCTTATGTACTCCTGGTCCACTGCTCAAGCCTCTGTCTGTGTTTGACCTCAGGAGCTCTAATCAGAGCCCATAAGCAGTTCTGCCATTGCAACTGCAAGCAACTAGTCCACCTCTCCCTGTGGCAACAACCAGCAACTCCACTCTCCTGAGAGTGACCACAGCTGATAGAGTTCCTGTCCCTTAGCAGTCACATTCACTGGCACATATTCCCTTCCTACTACTCCTCTCCTACTGCCATAGCCCAGGATAGAACAAGCGTTCAGTCTGTGTTCCTTGGGCCTCCAAAGTTCCTCATTTGTTAGTATAGAGCAGTGGTTCCCAAACTTTTTTGGCCTACTGCCCCCTTTCCAGAAGAAATATTACTTAGCCCACCTGGAAATTAATTTTTAAAAAATTTTAATAGCAATTAATAGGAAAGATAAATGCACCTGTGGCCATCACTGCTTTCCTAGATCACTGCAGCACCCACCAGGGGGCAGTGGTACCTACTTTGGGAATCACTGGATAGAGGCTTGAGTTCCTCTTTATAGACTCCATGGTGTCTAGTCCTTCAATCCCCAGTTGTGGGTCAGCAGGGGTCTCCAGAGCTGAGGCCGAAAGAAACATAGCTGCTCCCAGGGCCCTCTGACTGCAGATTCCATCAGTATCCTCTATCCTCTGGGACACAAGCTCTAGGGCTCTGCAAATAAGGTGAGGTTGCCTCCTACCCCCCAGTGGATGCCTTGTTGATTATATTCTGTTTGCTCTGTTCCTGCCCCCAGGGCCTGTGGTAGTGAGACTAAGGCCAGAGAAGTCAGAAATTTTCTTCCCCAGTTGTCCCTGGTTGTTCAGCTTTACTCCCCACTCCTGTTTTGTTTTTACTACTTTTAGCATTGAATCTATGGTTATTTGGGGCTGTTTTGGTGGGAGGGAGGTATTAAGAAGGTGAGGATGTTTTATGCACTACTCTTCTTCCAACAGTGCATCTTTAGACTAGTAGGATTATCCAACTTTTAATGCAAAACTACATTATCCCTAAATGTTCTGGTAGGGCAACTAATGGCAAATGATTATGGAATTGTTTCATGAGAGTTTATTAGTCAACAAGCATTTAATAAAGGTAGGTGCCGGGCATTGAGAATACAAAAAAAAGCAAAAACAGGCCCTGCCTTTAGGGAACTTATGTTCTAATGAAGCTGATAATATATAAATAATTATGTATTTTTACCACCTGTACAAGGTAAATGTAATGTAATCTCAAAGGGAAAGCAAGACCTGATCAATGGCTCAGGTGGGGGATCATTGGAGTAGAATGTTGCTATTTATGATCAGATTCAGTTGATGGAAGACTGGTTTTGTGGAATTACTTTTGTTATCTCTCCCCTTTTTTAAACCCTTACCTTCTATCTTAGAATCAATACCGTGTATTGGTTCTAAGACAGAAGAACAGTAAGAGCTAGGCACTGGGGGTTAAGGGACTTATTCAGAGTCACAAGGCTAGGAAGTGCCTGAGGTCATATTTGAACCCAGGACTTCCCATCTCTAAGTCTGACTCTCAATCCACTAGCTACCTAGCTACCCATACTTTTGTTCTTTTTTTAAAATTTTTCATTAAAAGGAATGACTTGCTAGGCAGGGAAGGGGGAGAGATATAGATGATACTATTTCATTAGTATTTATTCCTGAGTCAGTATCACACTTGGCAGGTTACCTAAATGTTTGAATGAAGGGCAATCACCAAACTGGCTGAAATTGAAAACATTTTTTAAATATTGAAGAAAATGTAAAAAAAGTCCTTTTTTTTTTGTGGGGAAGAAAGTCTAGACCTGTTATTTTATCTATGTAAGGGCTTCTGGTGGGGGAATTCCCTCTATAGATTGGCAAGTTATCTTAGACATATGAGAGTAAATAATTTGACCATAAACAGTATGTGTATGTCAAAGGCAAAATTTAATCCTATCCCCTTGACTCTAAGGCTACTCTACCAGGATTCTTCTCATCTAAAAAATTTATTTTATCAAATAAAAAACATTAGCCTTCAATCTTTGGTCAGTGCATCCCTTATGTATTTAAAAGGAAGCATTTAATTTGTTTTGTCATTTATACAGAGAATTTTCACAAGTTTTACAAGTAAAATATGGAATATTCAGTACCCAAATCATCTACAATTGCTGATATTGCTAGGAAAGTAATTTTATTTTTTCTGTGTGGTTAGATTATGCAACCAAGTATCCTCTGAGAATACAAGAAACATGTGTTCCATTAGCTATCAATTACAGGTTATAGATTTTGAGTTAGAAAGATCCTTAGAAGCAATCTTGTCTACTCCCTTATTTTTACTGATTAGGAAATTAAAACCCAGGAAGTTAGATGACTCATCCAACATCATATAACTAGCATGTACCTGGTCCTAAACCCAGCATTCTCTCCTTGCATGATTTTATTGTAGATAAATATAATATGCTTTAAGTTTCAAAGATCACAACTCTAGAGCTGGAACAGGTATCTAATTCCCTCATTTTACAATTGAGAAAACTGAGGCCTAATGAGGTTAAGTGACTTGCTCAGGGTCACAGGTGGGAAGTGGGCATAGCATGATTTGAATTTAGGACCTCTAACTTTAGAAACAGTACTCTTTCCACCACTCCACATTAATTCTGAGTGTAATTTCTGGGACAAAAATAGACAGAATTATTCTTTTGTTCATTTATTTAACATTCATTCAATTAACATTTATTAAGCATCAACTCTGTGGGAAACATTCTGTTTAGTGCTTGAGGAGACATATTTAAATGCAGCAGGATCGCTGGGCTGAGTTCACAAGTCAAGAAAAATTTCAACCTAAAGCCACTTATTTAAGAGCTAAAGACTTTCAACGTAATTTTCTTAAATCCCTACATTGTCCCATATAAGCACACACACTCTCCATGGCTGGTACATCATTTACCTTTCTGAGGCTGCAGTGAAAAATAAAGATGACAGTTTCACATTTTTGCACACTGACAAGAAGCTATTTGTGTTCTGAGAAGTATGCAGACATCCTTAATGAGGACGTTTCACGTAGTTTTATTCATCTCAAAAGGTAGAGTAAATGTCATGGGAAAAGAAATAATTGACCTCTTTAGGTAACAGCAAAATTATCTAGTGTATTTAAAACACACATACACACACTCACTCACACACGCATGCACACACATTGTGGCTCTTGCTAATTAATTTTAGGGGGAGGTGAACTCCTTGTACAAAAAAGGTAATATTTTGACCAATTGTCTGAAATAACACATAGTTCCATTGAAAATGGTTAATTAGGAATTGAGCTCTGAAGTTAATTTCTCGAAGGTCAGCTGCTGCTCTATTGGGCCCTGTGACCCTGTCTCAAGTAATCACAGCATTAACATACAAGGTTATAGCTTTCCTTTCAGTTGATGACATAATCTCTTTAATTGGTGTCAGGAGGCATGCTTATGAAAGAACCATGGAAAACACCTAGAGACTATAATTTTGCTCTCTCAGTTCACAGGACAAATGAAACAAGCCTTAAGAATGTACTAGAGACTCATTACCACGCCTGGGGTTGTCAACACAAAGCCCTCACATTTCAACTCAGGGCATTAGGGATGATCAATTCTATTTACTTCTAACTTCTCTTGGTGAACTATTAACCTTTCCAGTCAAACTTGTGAATAGTAAATGTCAGATAATCCTTGCAGGAAAATTAAGAGGGGCCATTTGAGGAGGAAATATTTTTTTATGTAAAAAAGGAATATTGATAAAGCAGTGAGAGAGGAACCCGGGCACTTCTCTGTATTCTCAAGAGGATGCTGAGTGACGGTAGTAGCATCAGAATACTTTTCAATCAACAAGCTTTCATCATGCCAAACACCGAGCTAAACTCTGGAGAAACAGTCCATGCCCTCTAATCTTTTCCACATTCTTCTTCGTAATTGTACTCAATAAAATCATTTATGGTCCATCACAGAGGTTCTATATATGACCTCAGGTTTTTATTTGAGAGTTAATATTAACCTTTGAAAGAAGTGGAGCTCTTGTTAGGGGAAGGTTACTGAGAAAATGGAAACTAGTTGCTCTGAGTTCTCTCTTCTTCCCTGCACTTCATCTCTGCTTTATCTCCCTTGACATCTTCCTCCCTTTTCTCCTTTTTCTCCAGCCTCTTTCTTCTGCCAAAACCAGTCCCTCTATGTGTGCTCAGGATCCCATCACCTCGTGCCTTCTCCAGCAGATTGCCTCAGTTAAATTCCCCTTCCTGCCACCGTTTGATCTTCAGTATCTCCTGGTTCCTTTCTTGCTACCTTCAAACATGCCTGTCACTGAGATCCTTAAAAGACCTTCACTAGACTTTCCTTCAAGCTCTTTATTTCTCTCCCCTTTCTCAGACAAACTTCTGGCCTCTCACACTTATGGCTTCCTCTCCTCACTCATCTCTTTGCAGTCTGGCTTCTGACTTACTTCATCATTCAACTAAAACTTCTGCCTCTAAAGTTACCAACGAACTCTTACTTGCCAAATCTGCTATGTTTTTCTTCCTATTGCTTCTTGACCCCTCTGCTCCATTTGAGTCTATTGATGCCCTTCTCTTCCTAGTTATTCTCTCCTCTCTTGAGTTTTGATGACCTTTCTAATCTCTTGGTTCACCTCCGACTTGTCCGTCCCCTCCTTCATTAACTGTATCATGCTCCTTAAGAATAGGTGTATCCCATCTCCCAAACAGTGGGGGTACCTTTTGGGGTTCCCTCTTCTCCACATTTTCTATCTAAATTCTTTCTCCTGGTGACCTTATCAGCTCCCATGGGTTGAATGATCAAATCTATGTAAATGATTCACAGTGCCAGTTCCTCTCCTGAGATCCAGTTCACATTGCCAACTATCAATAGAACATTTCAAACTGGATTTAGAAGGGATGTCTCAAACTCAATATATCCAAACAAAACTCGTTCTACCTTTCCTTCCAAACTTTTCTACATCCCTATTTTTTTGTCCAAGAGTCTACCATTTGTCCTACATTTGTAACCTTACAATTACCCTCAATCCTCACTCTCCCCCTATGCCACATTTCCAACCACTTGCCAAATTTTGCTATTTTTATCCCTACAACTTCTCTCTATTCACATAGCCATTACTTGAATTCAGGTCCTCAGCACCTCTTTCATGGACTATTATAATGACCTTATATTTGTTCTCTTTGCTTCAATCCTCTCCTTGTTTCAATCAGTCTGCCAGAGTGATTTACCTTAAAGGTAGATCTGACCATGCCGCTCCCTTACTCAGTCAACTCCAGTGCCTTCCTATTGCCTTTAATATCAGCTAAAAACTCCTCTGGTTTTTAAAGCCTTTCGCAAAGTTGGCCCCAACTATACTTCTGACCTCATTATCTATTAGTTCCCTTCATTTATACTTTTTGGTCCAACCAAACTGGACCTCACTCTATTTCTCTCACTCCATCTCCCATCTCCATATCTTTGCACTAGCTATTCTCCATGCCAGTAATGCACTTCATTTTTACCCCTGCTTTATACAGTATAATCTCTAATTTCCTTCAAGACACAGTCCAAGCTCTAATTTTAAACTTTATGCTTTATGATCTCCCCAATTGTTATAGCTCTCTCTTCTTAACTACTTTGTATTAAACAAATTTAATAAGTTATTCTGCATATGTTTATTTTTTCTGTATATGCTATGCTGTGTGTGTTTTTTGTAATGACCAATAGAAAACAAGCACCTTAAGAAGAAGAATTATTTAATTCTTTTTTATCTATGTAGTACCAGTGCCCAGTACACAATAGACACTTACTAAGTATTCATTTATTGGTTGGTTGAAAGTTATTAATAATCTGCCATCTCCTATATGATTTTGCTTTTGAAGGAAAAAAGTTACCATGAAGTTGCCTACAAATTCTAATTTTTAAGCACCTATTGTGAACCCTTTTGTGTTTTTTTTAAAAATGGAAGTGCATGTTTGCATCAACCATTGGCGCACACTGCAACAAAGGGAGATTGTTGATTTTTGATTCAGCCAATGGATCTTTATCAGTGAGTAAGTGAAAATTCCCCAATCTTTATTTGGATGGGAAAGACGTCCCCAGAATGAAGAGCAGGTGGGGCCCAGAGGGGAACCAAAATAATACCTAAAGTGTGATATGTATGTTCATAAAATTACAAATGACCTATTGGTTTTCATAAGTGTCTTTGCTGGAATGGAGGAATAAAAAGTGTATGATGAAAAGTAACAAGGCCAGAGTGGCACAGAAGAGAATAGAAAGAATCATTAACTCTTGTTATGAAAAGAAAAGAAAGTGAGCTCCTTTGCTTCATCAGCTGTGGTTTGTAACTTACTGTGGTCCCTTTCTCATGTCAGCTTTACTGTCCTTATTTATGCTATCTTAGCTGTGTAGCCCCCACAGTATTCTCCCACTCTGCTTTCTAAAGTGGTTTGTTTATTTATTTGTTTTTAATGAGATCATCATTCCAGAAAAAGAAGCTATCCCATAGATGACTTGTCTATATGACTCTTGTTAAGTGCCATCTAAGTGGGGACTAATCTATGGAATAATGACATAATAACAAATACGAACCAACTTTTTGGATCTACTTTTTCTTCACTACAACTTTATCTTAGTTGCTGATTATCCATAGAGAAATATATGGTGAAATTCAGGTGTTATTTTAGTCAGTAAATATGCTTGCTTTCTTGAAAAATGCACTTGGAAATCTCTATTTATAGCAGAGTAACAGCTTTATAATTTCTCTCTTTCTGTCTTTGTCTCTGTGTGACCAGGGATTTGACCTATTTTTCACTCTTGGATTTTGGTGGGGGGTTGTGGCAGAGGGATAGAGGAGAAGGTGTTAGGGAAGAAAAAGTACATTTTACCTTCTGAATTCTTGTATAGAAAAGCATATTGGTTAAAGTAGATTCAATGAAACTATTAAAACAAGTCCCAAACATGGATGTTTTTCAGTATTGTATATGGACCTGGTGGCTTTCAGGAATTAAGTACTGAAAAATATAATTTAAAAAATATCTGTTATACTTAACTATTCTAACTTGGGCATTTCTACCATATTTTTTCATCAGAAAAAAATGGTAATAATAATTCAACTCCTATTATTTAAGTATTATTTAAGAGCCTTTCCTGAGTATGTTGCTCTCTCTCTGTCTCTCTCTTCCAATCATTCATCATGATTTCCAATCATCCAATCATGCATCTCCTTCAACCACCCAAGAAAAACAACTATTCTTTCTCCCATCTGGTTTTCACACTGGTTATGTCATATATTTGGAATCTGCAGAATATTGTACAACTTAAATGGTGAGCCACTTGGACCAAGGACTTTGTCTTCCTGGGATTCCTGGGAACTTTTCCCTCAATAAGTGGCAATAAATAATTAATAAAATCAAAGTGCTTTGAAAAACGTTCTCAGTGGAATCTGGGAGACCAATTTTTTTGTTCCATTTTTATGTGGAACAATCTTAATTACTTACCTTTATGGTGTAGAAATGCAGCCATTGGTAGGAAGGTCCTTGCTTGCCTATCAAATCTCTATTAATTCCTTTAAAAAGTTGGCTTTTTGAATAGAAGGTTGGCCACCAAGTGATAAATTTTCACTTTGGCAATTGCAGCTCACGAATGTCATCTGCTAAGATGTAATGTGGTTGCAATTTATGTTGATAATGGTGGTAACCCACCCAGGAAATGAGTCTCCCCAAAAGATTACTCACTAAGACTCTAGAGAAGGAAAACAAACTAAGCTTGGCTATTGTGGCAAGAAGGTTAGCTATTTGATCCTTTCTGGTTTCTCTGCCCCTTCAGCTTAGTTGATCATTCAAAGCCCAGCCTGTGTTTTAACACACATATTTGAGACAGTGACCGAGATTTAACTAGCAATTTGCAGCCTCCCAGCAGAGGACCTTGAATCACAAAATCAAGAGTTTTCTCTGTCATTTGTGTCCATTTGTTGTCTCAGAGAATGGCCAGCCATCGTCTGCGTGCCTTCAGCAAAGCAGGCATTTGTGGCAGAAACTCTGAATAGAAGTTTTCCTGTTTTTTTTTTTTTTTCTTGATCACTTGTTTAAGTTCTGAGTAGAGAGACCTGGCCATTTTGTTATAGAATGGGGTGTTTTCAATGCAAAGAAAAATCACAGTTTTGAGTTTTTACAATGTTTGCCCCTTTTCCCAGCAGGGATGTGTTTTGAGTGCCAGGAGACAAAAAGTGTGGCCTCAACAGCAGAATTCTAAAAAGAACATCATTTTCATTATGTAGTCAATCTCAATTACAAGCAAATGTTTTCTCTGTGGAGACTTTTCCCTTTTCAGAGCATTATGCAAGCCTCTTTTGTGGATGGAGAGAAAGGATCAGTGGTCAATAGGGAGCAGAGTGTTGTGTACAGTGGATTTTTGTATCCTTCAGTCGACTACATAATGCGTTTTGTCAGGAGAACAGCCCAACATCCTGAGCAGATTTGCTGAATTAAAGAGCGCAGCAGGGATAGGAAACTTGTTGCTAGGTGACTGACAACTGCTACATGTCAGTATCTCTGTGCCCCAGGTTACCCTTTCCTTTTCTTCTACTACTTAATCTTGCCTTTTAATCTGCATCTATAATTAACTCTGTTAATACCTCCTATCCATTTGTTTCTTTTTTTTTTCCTGCACTTCAGTCAGACAATTTGCCATTATTTAGTCTTCAAACTCAGAGTACAAATAATTTTTTTTTTTTTGGCTCCATTAGCTTCATAGGAGGTGAAAAGCTCCAGGCCTACACAGAGATGCACCTCTTCTTTTTTTTTTTTTAAGAGATACTTTTTGCTAATATGAATGGAAAATGAATCATGGAAGAAATGTTCTATTTTCTATTATTTCTACAGTTTGATTGTGCGTGGGTAATACATTGAAATCTTCTTCCCTGCTTCAAGACTCTAACTTTGAAAATTCTCTCCAGGTTAACACAACTGAACAATTGAAAATGCCTTTCTGTCTCAGATTTTTACATCACTCTGTCACCTAAAGGAACTTACTTGTTTGGAGTAGCTAGGTGGCTCAGTGGAATGAGAGAGCCAGGCCTAGAGATAGGAGGTCCTGGGTTCAAATGTGATCTCAGACATTTTCTAGCTGTGAGACCCTGGGCAAATCATTCAATCCCCATTGCCTAGCCTTTGTCTTCCTGGGCTTCTGAAAAAATCATACAGCCACTACCCTTGTGTAGACCCTCACCATCTCTCACCTGGATAATTGAACTAGCCTTCTTATTGGTTTCCTCACCCCAAGTTTCTTCCCATATTCTTCCCATTCTCTACTCACCTTCCACAATGATTTTTCTAGAACACAGGTCTAACCATGTCTCTCCCACCTCTCCATTAAGTAAAAAAAAAAGAAAAGAAAAGAAAAGGAAAAGAAACTTATTTCTTCAAAGATCCTTGCCAGAAGTATTGTTTATGTTCTCCATCAATTCCAAAATTGCCTTCAGAAGAAACTGGAAAACTCTCCACTGAGATTTTCCCCATTATTCAGAAGGCTTCCACGATGCCTGTTCCATGGCAGAAGCGGCCCATTTCATCATTCAGGCAACTGAAAGCAGAAGCAAACTGAATTGGATTCTGACTTATTCTAAACTTTTGTTTCTTTTTTGTTAATACTTTCTATGGATTAAAGGAAATAGTTGGTATTTTTTAAAAAGCAAAAGCCATCAGAAGAACATCAGTGTTTCTAGTGTAGGGAAAATGTTTTTGACAATCCATAGCTAAGATTCATGAAGAAGTTTAAAAGGTCCTGGGCTTAGTACCCAGAGAGGGATGGGCGTGTGTAGGGTAAGAGTAGATCATAAAGTCAAAAGTCTAGAGCTAGTAAAAACCCAAGAGATCATTAAGTCCAACTCCCCCATTACAGAAATGAGGAAAATGAGGCCTGAAATGACTGGCTCAAACATCAATCGATCAATATTTGCTTTTTAAAAAAACCCTTGTCATCTGTCTTAGATTCAATACTAGGTATTGGTTCCAAGGCAGAAGAATGGTATGGGTGAGGCAATGAGGATTAAGTGACTTGCCCAGGGTCACACAGTTAGGAAGTATCTGAGGTCAGACTTGAACTCAGGACTTCCCTTCTCTAGATATGTTCTCTATCCTAGAGCCACCTAGCCACTCCTTAAATAACTATTAAATGTTTACTATGTGCCAGGCATTATGCTAGACTAAGAGTAAAGAGACAGAAATGAAATAATCTCTGCCCTCAAGGAGACAAATATTCTATCAATAGGTTCAAATCTGGCCTCGGACACTTCCTACCTGTCTGTGACCTGGGGTAAGTCACTTAACCTTCATTGTCTAGTCTTTACCTCTATTCTGTCCTGGAACCAATAAACAGTATTGATTCTAAGTTGGAAGATAAAGGTTTAAAAAAAGAAAAGAAAGAAAGAAATCTCTGTAATTTGGGGGAGAGAAGCTTTGAGTTGAGTAATTAGATCAGAAGCCAGATTTCAGAGGACCAAGAAGTAAGTGAAAGAAAAAGATGAAGTCTATAAAATGAGCTGGAGTGGCAAATCACTAGAGTATCTTTGCCAAGAAAATTTCAAATGGGGTCATGAAAAGTCATACATGACTGAACAAGAATTTTACTGAATGGTGGGATGGGAGAGACTGACATGGTTAGACCCGCGTTTTAGGAAAATCATTATAGCATTGGAGTAGAGAATGAGAAGTGTGTGAGAAGAGACTTGAGGCAGCTGGTAGAGCTCAGACTAAAGGCTGGGGCTTGATATAAGGTAAAAATCCATCTACAAAGACATTATAGTTGAATATATGGGAGCTGATGAGATCACCAAATGAGACAGAAAAGTCAAGAGGATTCCAGACAGAGACTTAGAAGAAACCTATAGTTAGTGAGTGTGATCTGGACGAAGACCTAAAAAGGGGCTTTTAGAGGTAGTAGTCAGAGAGGTGGAAGGAAAACCAGGAGGGAAAAGGTCAGGAAAAACTAGAGGAAAATGTATTCTGGAGATGATTAATAAGTGTCAAAAGTTACAGAAAGGTTAAGAAGCATGAGGACTGATTAAAGGCCATCAAAGTTAACAATTAAGAGATCACTGGTGACTCTGGAGAGAGCAATTTCTATTGAATGGTGAAGTCAGAAGCCAGATTGCAACAGGTTTAGAAGAGATGAGGGTGGGGGGGGGCAGGAGAGGAAGATAAGTAAAGCTATCCAGTTTAGTTGAAAATGCTCAAGTTTGGCTAAGAAGGAGAAATATCAGAAAACAGCTGTTGGGGCAGTTTGGTGCCTCAGTAGATTGAGAGCCAGCTGTAGAGAGGGGACTCCTAGCACCCCCGTTGCCTAGCTCTTACCGCTCTTCTGCCATGGAACCAATATACAGTATTGATTCTAAGGCGGAAAGTAAGGGTTTAAAAAAATAGCTGTTGGAGATGATAAGATCAAGTGTGGTTTTTGAGGGAGAGACAAGACTTGTAGATAGCAGTGAAGGGGCCAGTAGATAAAGAGAGATTAGTCTTTGCTGACTCTTTAGTCTCCTTTGACTTTGTGCTTTCCACCCCAGCCAGAAGTCTTTGCTGTGATTATAGGTCAATCCTGCTCCTGTCTCTACTCCTGAGAAAGGCCAAGGGGAGCAATACAATATTGATTCACCTCAAGGTAATGCCCCTCTCTAAATACAGGGGATCTAACAGCTACAATGGGTTCTATCTAGCAGCAGCCAGGAGTCAGGTCAATTCCAGAATCCCATATGCTGGCAATAGTTGAACCAGGCCATGACTGAGAATTTGAGCTTCCATAGCAGGAGTGCTTCCCAGTGAGAGAAGAGTTGCTGATTGCTGACTAAGCAGGATGTTCCCCATGGGGATCCATCAAGGACCTCAAACATTCATGAATGTGCATCCCTGGAAGTTATACACCAATGACACAAAAGCAGCTTTTCTGGTGTCTCAATTGACTAGGTGGGCCACTATCTGAGCTAAGCTCTCTCTGGATCGGTGGTAGAGTATACAAGTATATTCTGGGTCCTAGCCCAGGATTTAAAGATATATTCACCTTAGGGGAAGTGATATCAATCCTTTCAAGCTCCATTAAATAGCTGCCTAGTAAAAGACATGCCTTGGTGTTCATTTATAGCTTTACTGGAGGATGCATTCAACCAGCCTCTTGTTTCTCCAATCAGAAGATTCCAAGCCTTTAACAGGAACAGGTTGCCAACAGCCTAAAAGCTTGGCATCTTACTGGGATCACGTTCATGCTTTGGGCTATCAGAGCATTTCTCATTTATGACCTGGAAAAGGATATGGAAAACTGGTGATGGTAGTGGGGAGCTGTAAGTATTTTACAGTGAGATAACAGAATCAAACATTTCCTTTGAATCTCACCAACCCAGACATTTTTACTCTGTGGTCTTTCTCTTCAGTTTTTTTATTCCTATTTTTTGAAATCCTGACCTTCTTTCTTAGAATCAATAATAAGTATTAGTTCTAAGGCAGAAGATCAGTAAGGGCTAGGCAATTGGAGTTAAGGGACTTCTCAGGGTCACAAAGCTAGGAAGTATCTGAGGTCAAATTTGAACCCAGGACCCAGCTCTCTATCCACAGGCACTCCCCTTACCTCACTTCCCTTGCTTTTTAACAATGAACTTCTAGGGGATTATAACACTCTTAAATTCAAGTCTTGGTGAATTCCAGGGCATCAACAAATTTTCCTGGATGCAGAATTGGACAAAGAGTAGTGGTACCTATTTGCTGCCTGCTCAATAAACTGGTCTGATTCCCAGGACTTCTAGGATCAAATGCAAATTCTTCTCTTTGACATTTAAAGTCCTTCAAAATCTGGTTACATCCTCTTACAAGGTCTACATTCTGGCCAGACTGGTTTTCCTCCACAACATGCTTTCTCTTATCTTTGTGCCTTTGTGCAAGAAGTCCTCTCTTCCTGCAAGTGCCTCCTCTGCTTCTCTTAAAATACCATTTCCTTTATTTTTTTAACTCAAAGATATTTTATTTCCCCAATTATAGGTAACAGCAATTTTTGACATATGTTTTCTGAAATTATAAGATGCAAATTGTCTCCCTCCTTCCCTTCCCCCTCTTGTCTCAGAGATAGTAAGTAATTTGATCTGAATTATTCGTATATTATCATACTTAAATACTTCCATATTGGTCATTGTTATAAGAGAATACTCGTATAAAACCCAAACCCCAAAATAAAATCTATTTTATTTGATTCACCTCAAGGTAATGCCCCTCTCTAAATACAGGGGATCTAACAGCTACAATGGGTTCTATCTAGCAGCATATAAACTATATATATGAATAAATAAACTAATATATGAATTGGTCTGCATTTGGCTCCAACAGCTCTTTCTGTGGAGGTGGAGAGCATTTTGTCCCAAGTCCTTCAGAATTGTCCCAGATCATTGTATTGCTGAGAGTAGCTAAGTCCATCACATTTGATCATTCCACAATATTGCTGTCACTGTGTACAGTGTTCTCCTGGTTCTGCTTATTTCTCTCTGCATCAGTTCATATAAGTCTTGTCAGCTTTTTCTGAAATCATCCTGCTTATCACTCCTTTATAGCACATAGTATTTCATAACCAACACGTACCACAATTTAGTCAGCCATTCCCTTTCCTTTAAAGCTCAACTCGGATTCCACTTACATTACACAATCTTTCAGAATCACCCTGCCCTGCTGCTACTGGTTTTCCCCCAAAATTACTTTGAATTTACTTGTATATATTTGTGTATGTAAATGTTATCTCTCCTGATAGAACGTATCCTCTGAGAGAGCAGGGAATGTCTCATTTTTGTCTTTGTATCCACAGTGCTTAGCATACCTTAGGCATTTAATAAAAGCTTATTGATTGAGAACATTGAAGGATAATATAGCCAAACTATACTGGAAAATATAATATATAATTATAATATACAATGATTACATATAATCACATAATATAGAACTAAATATATAATAAATGATTACAATATATAACAATGCAATATATGATTACAATATGCACCAATATTACTATAATATGCACTAATAATAATACAATATATGATTATAGTATATACTAATACAAGTAGAATTATAATGTATAATAATATATACAATATAAAATATAAGGAAGAGGTCTTTGATTTATATTTCGATAGATATGAAGCTAGGAAGAATTCTAGGATCCATCTAGTCCAACCTCCTAATTTTACAGATAAGGAAACTAAGACCTGTCAAGGAAGAGTAACTTGCCAAGCATCACATAGGTAGTAAGTATCAGAGACAGAATATGAAGCATTTTATTCTGATATCAGAGCACAAATTATTCTTACTACCATACTATCAGCATGGTCTTCTCCAACATAACCTAGAAAATCCTCCTCCTGGAAGATCACTTCAGCCCTGGAACCCATACATCAGAAATACCTTCTGCCCCTGGGGTCTTGTCTTCTGTTTAGAGGATGGAGAGCTCTTCCCAGAATCTCTATTTAAAGAAGACACCCATGTGAGTCATCTATTCATTCCCCAACCCCTTAAAAAAATCCTTACCTTCTTTCTTCATATCAATTCTAAGACAGAAGAATGGCAAGGGCTAGGTAGTCAGGGTTAAGTGAATTGCCCAGGATCACACAGCTAGGAAGTGGCATCCCCCACCCCATCTCTTCATATCCCACCAGGCTACACTGCTCTAGACTTCTTTCTCTCCTTGTCCAACATCACTCCTCCAGGTTATCACTGCCCTTCTCCATTTTAATTTAATTTAATTTATTTTTTTAAACCCTCATCTTCCATCTTGGAGTCAATACTGTGTATTGGCTCCAAGGCAGAAGAGAGGTAAGGGTGGGCAATGGGGGTCAAGTGACTTGCCCAGGGTCACACAACTGGGAAGTGTCTGAGGTCAGATTTGAACCTAGGACCTCCTGGCTCTCAATCCACTGAGCTACCCAGCTGCGCCCCTTCCCCATTTTTAGCTTCCTTTTAGGTATTGACTTTCCCAGTAGATTATAAGCTTCCTGAGGGCAGGATCTGTCTTTTTGCTTCTCTATTTGTATTTCCAGCATCTAACACACAATTCCTGGCCCATTGCTCTTGTTCAGTCATGTTCAATCACGTCTGACTCTTCCTGTCATTTGGAGTTTTCTTGGCAAAAATATTGCCATGGTTTGCCATTTCTTTCTCTAGATCATTTTACAGATGAGGAAATTGAGGCAAACAGGGTTAAGTGACTTGCCCAGGGTTACAGAGCTAGTAAGTATCTGAAGTCAGATTTGAACACAGGTCTTCCAGACCATGGGCACATTGCTTGATCCATTATATCACCTTGCTGCCTCCCTGGCACATAGTAAATTCTTAATAAATCTCTGTTGATTAATTGACTACACTATGGTGCCTCTTGAGTTTTATATAGTATCTCTTGTTTTCTTTTCCTCTAACCAACTAGTCATTTTCGTTGGTTTTGGATTCGTGTCTTTTTGAAGCACTTTTTAAAGACTGGTATGGAAGGATAACCAGAGTAGTTTGGGTTTTTGCTGCCACTAAGCCACCATCTTGAATCTACCCCAACTAGTCATTTTTACACAGAATTTTCAACATTCCATTTTTAGCTTCTTAGTTTCTTATCTTTGCAGATCACAAGAACTGCACTCTTCCCCCACTCCTTTTTTTTTTTTTTTAACCCCTACCTTCCATCTTAGAATCAATGCTATAAGCAATATGGGCTAGGAAATAGAGGTTAAGTGATTTTTTTTGCCCAGGATCACCAACCTAGGAAGGGTCTGAAGTCAAATTTAAACCTTCTCAACCCAATGAGCTACCTAGCTGCCTCCAGCACCACTCCTTTTAATATCTACTCATTCATTCCTCCAAACACTTATAAATATTCATTAAATCTACTATATGTTGGGAACTGTGTTAAGCTGTGAGGGTATAATAACAAAAAATGAACAAGCAAGTTATAATAATAAAGAAATATCTTGATTTATTTTTTTCTTTATATGAACCAGGCTCTGCATGATTCCTATGAGTTATTGGGGGGAAGGGGAAGAAGAACAACCCCAGAAATGGTTTGGAGAAGCAAAAGTTTGTTCACACCTTAAATGGAAATAAGAATTCTTGACACATATATAATGCTGTTCAGTTAGGGGTCCCAGAGTGGCATATATATATACATATATATATATACACTCAGATCTGCCAGGACTCCACTGGAAGATGAATAGGAGAGGTCAATTTGTCCTCACATACAATGTATTGTCAATTTGAGTACAGGAAGACGCAGTAACACCAAAGTGGTTTTAAGTGCACATTTTCTTATAGTCTTGTGTGTACTATAGGTAATACTGTGTTTTGCCACAGCTGCAATTTTTAAAAGTGCTCATTCTGACCTTTCTAAATGAGAAAACCACTAGTTTGCTTTGGCTTTTTATCTCTGTTAGACTTTTGTAGCATTAGGCTATAATTGAAGTAACTGGGGGCTAGTTGAAGTCTATGAAGGTCCTGATTCAGTGGTGCTTAAAAGCACCTTCTGCTCAGAGAATTAGGAGGTCAGAATAATAAGGGCCATTAGGATGTCATTTACTACATTTTCATTTTGCCAATTTCTATCCTTTAATGTGATGGCTGGTTGGAATCCTGTATGCAGGTATTAATTCTGTTCCTTTGAATTCCTTCTCTATTGAGTGTCTGTGGACCTTTGGTTGGACACACAGTAAAGAAGGAAAAGATCGTATGGTTGAGAATGGTGGGCTGAAAGAAATCCAAATATTTGGATGAAATGAATTCGATTTGGATTTGAAAATCTTATTCTTTTGCTTCTTGGGATGTAGATTATTTTTTAAAGCCTCCAGTTTCTGATAACCATCCCCTTCTTGCTCCTGAAATTAAGCTGGGTATTATTATAGATGAAATTATTATACATCATTACATATGAGATTAAGCTGGGCAGATTCACTCTTATATTGTTCATGTTCTGTCCTTTGGATCAGAAATGATTGCAAGGAAGGTAGCGATATTTTGAAATTGGGCATTTTCTCAGAGTCCTCAAAGTTCACATAAAAGGTAAGATCTAGACATTATTAGTAATATTTCCAAGTGAGGAAACCAAGGCATAGGGGCTGAATGACTTACCCAGAGTTATACAGTAAATTGATTTGTAGAACTGGGATGAGGCAACTGCATTTTCTATTACCTAAAAATCAGATCTCTGAAGATTGCCTTCCTGAACCTGTCCTTCTGGCATTTTAACATGTGGTTAAGCTTGTGGCAATGACTCTCTGCCCACATATTTGTAAGAATTTCCACCCAGTAAAGCAATTTGGAAACACTTAGAAAAACATACCCAGAAACCAATTAGAGAGGATTGTGGACACACTCTTCGGTCACAAGGCCAAATAAAACAATCTATATCTCGTAGACAATAGTGATTCCACTACCATTCTACCTTCAGAAATAGGTTCTCTATGAAATCAATTATGTTTCAGTAGTTTTCCTAAAGTGTTGAAAATCACAGAGGCCATTTGCCATGGCTGTGCTAAGCTGTGAGAGTACAATAATAAAAAAATGAGGGAGCAAGTTTTCCTTTTTGGACAGAACCAACTGTCAATTTCGAATGCTTTGGGCTCAGGGCTGTTTACTATCACTACCTGGTTTTCACATGCATGTTAACTAAAATACCTGGTAGAATATTAGATGCTAACAATTTAAACTGGAAGATGCAAAGTTACCTTTTTTGCTTTTTTGTCCTTATGAAATTTTCTAGATATTTATCCAAATAGTTTATTAACTTCAGTAAATATAATACCAACTATAATAAGTTTACTAACTACAATAAGTATAATATTAACTATAAGTTTACTAAGTACAGTAAATAAAACAATACTAACTATAATTAATATAATACTAACCATAAGTTTACTAATGATAATAAATATCTACAATAATAATAAATAATGACAACAATAACTTTAATAACACTAACTATAGCAATAAATTTATGAATTATAATAAATATAAGCAAGAATTATAATACTAAGTATAAAATGTTTAACTATAATAATATAATACATTTACTAATGATTATAAATATAATACTAACTATAAGAAGTTTACTAACTATAATAAATATGATACAAACTATAGTAATAAGATTACAAACAATAATATAATAGTACTAACTCTAATAATAGAATACAAACTATAATAAGTTTACTATTATAAATATAATAATACCAAATATAATAATAAGTTTACTAACTATAATAATAAATTTACTAACTATACTAAATATGCTAATTATAATAAGTTTACTAAGTATAATAAGTATAATACTACTAACTATAATAATTTTACTAACTATAATAATATATTTAAAATATATAATACTATCTATAAAATATAACTTTAATAACTACAATAAAATAATTTACTAGCTTTAGTAATAAGTGAGTTATTAAAACAGTTTTTATATACGAGTTTAATTATGTAACATTAACATCAAATAATGTTCACTGATGAACTCTGATTTTTGGTAGCTACTTACATATACTTTCACACTTTGAAGCAAGATACTATTTTTCACATATTTCTTAAAGTTATCTTTTTCCTAAAATGAGCTACAATCCTAAAATTGATACAAGTATGCAGAATGAATGGAATGTACTAATAGGATTATATCAATATTCCCTTTGCATCTGGTAAAGACCAAGCAACACCAGTCATTAACTGTTGACTTACAATGACTTAGTAGCTTTTCCAGAAATGGATGTATTTTTATTTTAATAGAGCTTTCTCTTCTGCTGTGCCCCTTCATCTTTTGTGTCTATTCCATATGCTAATATGGTTTCTTTGACTGTGATTATATTATGAACAGATGAATGCCTTGAGATGCAGAAATATAATGGAGAGTTATGATTGCATAACTAGCCTGGGGTGAATAGGATTTTGACCCAGATGTTTGTCAACATCTGGGAGAGGCAAAGTATGTTTTCATCCCACAGCTGTCTCCATATGACTGGCCTTTGCCACTACGTGCTGTAACTAGCTGTCCCTAGAACGACACCCTCCCCCTCAGAGTCTTGTCACCATGGCACTCTGCTCCTGGGGCACACTTTACATCAATCCCTGCAGGGATGTGAGCTGGATTGTCTGGGAGACGGACTTGTCACTCTCCAGGTATCCACAGTCAAACTGCTCCTGCTGTGTGGCTGCTGCACCCTCTCCACAACTAACTTTCTACAGTTAAACAGTTCCTAACTATGGCTCTGATAGTGATGGTGTTTTGTAATTGTCTTCATTTTCAGCATACTAGAAAGTGGCCTCTTAAAAAGCAAAACAAAACAAAACAAAACA